>NC_051179.1:34019165-34387915 GCF_013339695.2 Rhipicephalus sanguineus | reverse complement strand
TTCCTTGGAGACGCTGGTGACTAAGAACTGAGAGCTTTCAAAGGGAATGTTAATCGTCATCATTACCAACATGACTGCTAGTACTGGGGACGTCACTAAAGAGGTTTGATCGCTTGTGCGTATCTTTGAATGCTTACTCCTACTTATATTGCACGACACAGTGTAAAACTTACTGTATACAATATTGCACGGGCTATCGTATCAGGGACTCGCATTACGGACGAAACTGCGAACTGCTCAGATTTCACCACTCAGCTTAAATTACCAGCATCCGGTTTTAGGAAGCATCAATGTGATAATGGGCTCTTCGCAAGAAGGGCTCCAATTCGCCCATTTGATCCAACCGCTTGTATCCACTAACTGAAATGTTAGTTAATTTGTTTAATTACTGCGGTAATTCATGTTTCTAGTCATTTTCAGCTGTCTGCCGCCACAGAAAAAGTAATTATGAAGGCAGCGACCGAATATCGCATTTATCTTATTTTGGGGAACTTTCGGACACATTTCTTGAAACACCCTGTGTGCGATGGTGCGTAACGGGACTGACATCGGTTTGAAACTTGTTTTAACTATGTTTGATTTATCTGCTCAGTGAACGGAGAGACAAGAGACATGGTAATGGGAGGAGAGGCCACGCTCTGGACTCACATTGTCGACGCGACCAACCTCATACCAAGGGTGTGGTAAGAACTCTGTTTATTGGTACCTTCCATAGCAGTTACTATTGCGATAACGATTAAATGGGCACTCTTAAGTGCGTTTTTGCCGTCGTCATTGCCGTCGGCGCCGGCGCCGCCGTGATGTTCCGTATAAAATCCAAATCGATAGCGTCTTCCGGCGCGTCGTATGGTCTACGTGCGATTGAAAGCGTGTGAGCGAGCCCACGAACGCTCATCTAGCGGAGAAGAAACGCGCTCGCTGTCTTTCGTCGCGCGAATGGCCGATGAAAGGAGTGCGGGAGGGGGGGGGGGGGGCGAAGCGTCTGCATGGCTCCGCATTTTGCTCCGCAGGCCGTGGTCGCGCGCGGTTATCTTTAGAGGCATCGGCAGACGGCTTATAACATTGTGCTTGCTGGTCTCAATGCTCGATTTACATTGAAGTGATAGCGCGAAGGTCGCTTCGCTATCTGCAGCGGTTGTTTCCTTGCGACAGCGTTTTGTTGAGGTACGCCAGGTGGGATGCTACAGGAGTTAGCTGCTAGCTTTACTTCGTGTCACATTCTAAGTTGCTGCTGTCACATTAATTGCTTCGCCCTTGCGGCGAAACAGTGCCTTTTTTTCTGCCTGACGTTCTCGACGCCTAACTTACCGAGATAGTTCTAGTCACTTTTATGAAACCATAATATTTACAGCAATAAGTTAAGGCCGCAGTTGCACTCCCATTAGTTGACACTTCTGAGAACAAGCTTAATTATGCGCACCAACATGTTATGGGTGGGAGGTATGTTACATACCAGAAGAGAAACAGATGAACTCAATTTCCACCACTCAAAATTACGTGGAATATAGAAATCATGTCATGGAAAGCGTACGGGAAATTATTTTTATTTATTCGAAGTCGCTATCGCATTTAAATACTCCGGGGCACGGAGACTCCCATTGACCGGGCTCTTACGCGTTGCAGGCCCCGAGCATCGGCAATGGCGGAGCGTCTTTGGAGCAGCGAATTGATGACCAACACAGAGGATGCGGCGTACCGACTGGACGAGCAGCGGTGCCGCATGCTCAAGTATGTTTTCGCACGTTTCCTGCTTGGTATTAACCTTCCGGGAACTCGCTCTTACGATGTCCTAAACTGCGTTTCTCAGTCTACAGCACATGTCACAGTTTGGGCTTTTATAACACAAGCTCTGTCAGGCGCAATCAATTCTTGCATGCGCGTGTTCATTCTTTTAGGCATGTCTACGCCTTGTGTGTCGTCCTCGTTTTGTCAGGGGCTGATACAGGATTTTTTCTCCGAGGAAAGGGGGATAAGGGTAGTCGGCTTATGGGAAGTCATACCTACAGTTGAGTATGGGGCATCAACATCCATATCTCAGCTTATACACTCATATGTTAAGGGGGGTGGGCTTGGACAGGACATTCGGACCCCCCCCCCCTTTCTAGAAATATTGGCCCGTGGCTTTGTGTGTGCTGCAGTTGAGCGTTGCCTGTAAAAACAGCTTTCGAGCACCAGAGCTATTCACTTTATTGACAGTTTGTATACATCTAACGATCAGCACAATTCTGCACTCTGGGAAAAAATGTGCTACTTTTTCGGTGAGTCTTGACTTTTCCTGCATATGACTCTTTAAATTTAGAGACATTTCTCTCTCTCTCTCTCTCTTGAGTGCCACGACTCTGCGACGAAAGTGTAATGATCTCTAAAGAGAGTTCACGTGTCTCTTTAAAGAGAGTTCTATATGTGGCACGTTAGGACTAAGGAAAATAGTAAAATGACTCTTTTTCTTTTTCCTAAAGTGTACGAACATAAGTTGTACCATGTAGATGTTTTTTTTTTTTTTTTTCTGTTGATAAAACAGCAGTAGTACCAGTAGTAATGCGGCGTGCTGCTTCAATTTTTTGCCTTGGCAACATTATTCAGATGAACTGCCAAATACTGTGGCAGTCTCGTTCACTAAGTCAGATTTTCGTGGATGGAACCACTCTCATATCTATTTTTACGCAAAAACCACTTTAAAAAGTCGAAAGACCTGTTTTGGGCTGATTTCACTGAAGGTCATGAATCTCTTCCTACTGCAGCCGAGGGATACGGGCACAACCGATACTGAACGGCTACTGCGGCGACCAGGACCTTGACTACATGGACAATTACCCTGTTCTTGATTGACTTCGTTTTGTTTTGTTGTTACAATGACAAATAATGAATATATGCTATTCAACTTGTCTTCAATATGCTTGGGAGGAGGGCCTCCTGCTTTCCTCTTAGCACTATGCGCATGTGCTCGCACTGGCGAACAATCGTCTTTTAGTCTTTTACCCGCCGCACTGGTCTAGTGATTATGGAACTCGACTGCTGACTGGTCGCGGGATCGAATCCCGGCCTCCGCGGCCGCATTTTGATGGAGGTGAAATGCTAGAGGCCCATGTTCTTAGATTCAGACGCACGTTAAAGAACCCCACCTGGTCGAAATTTCCGGAGCCCTCCACTTGTGCGTCTCTCATAATCGTATCGCGGTTTTGGGACGTAAAACCCCAACATTTATTATTATTTATTTTTATCGGTTGAAAAACAGATTAAAAAACAATGGCGTGTGACAGTCTTTCTTTCCTCTTCTTTTCTCCTCATCCTTTCTGCCGCTACTCCACCCCCGCGCAGAGTAGTAAACCTCTCTATCTATCTATCTATCTATCTATCTATCTATCTATCTATCTATCTATCTATCTATCTATCTATCTATCTATCTATCTATCTATCTATCTATCTATCTATCTATCTATCTATCTATCTATCTATCTATCTATCTATCTATCTATCTATCTATCTATCTATCAACACAATGAGGCACGCCGTAGCGGAGGGTTCTGGAAGTTTCTCCCGTCTTGGGTTCTAAATAGGTACACAGGCCTCTAGCATTTCGCCTCCATCGCTACCGCCGCGGCCTGGATCGAACACTCGACCTTCGCGTCAGCAGCCGAGCACTGTAACCACTGTACCAAAGCGGCGGTTGTTGAGATCAATCGTGCAGCAAAAAATAAATAAATAAATAAATAAATAAATAAATAAATAAATAAATAAATAAATAAATAAATAAATAAAAAGTTCTTTTTTCTTCGTATCCAGGTGCTCCAGCTGAAATGAAGTGTGTCTTCCTGCGTGTATGTGCTCGACAAATGTAATTTAGTCGGTTCTATGTTGTGGAGCTGCGCTACGTATTTTAAGTCATCGCTGACGACACGGTCTGCGATACTTTTGCTCGCCATGTTTAACGAGCACACCACTCGTGATGTTTAAAGAATCCATTTTGTTCAGTCAACCGATTCTCATTGGAAGCGTTTCGAGTTGCGAACCGAGTAATTTACCTTGGCGTAACTCTGATGCCACGTATGCACCGGTGTCAAATTGCTACTTTCTTGTTTTTTTTTCTACGAACATTTCCCGCGACAGAGTCCCATGCGATTCAATTAACATGTCCACCTAACAGCAAAAGTTTACCGGACGTGGGCTCTACAACAAATGCGGATTTCTGCTCTATTAGTGCGTAATGCCTCTAATCTGGCTAGCGACTGTATATATAGTTTGCAATGCCAATTACAGGCTGCAAGATTTGTTCGGGGGTTAGGTTCGCAGACGATGAGGGAATACATCTTTCGCGACCCGCACATTTTGCTGTTGGGTGTATAGTTACTCTAGCTGCAGCGTGTTCTCTGAACCCGCTACGTTGCTTGGCAGGTTTATAAAAGTTTTATGGCATAAGGTGTTCGGTTTTAGTCGGTTCGTTTTGCAAGTGACTGTTCTCGAGAGACTGTTCTCGTTCTACATACGGACAATATTGCAAAATATAATATACGGTGGATGCTTAGAACTTTCTAAGAATGTGGAGGCGGAAGCGTACAGTTGGACTCGTAGCGATGTGTAAGGAGGCTTTGAGCCCACGCGGCGACGTGTAGGCACCGTACAATGCAGTTTTCGAAATGCGACAGCAGAGCAAGAACCCGCAGCCTAGCGAGCGAAAACAGCCAAATTCGGTCCGGCCCCGACCAGAAGGGAACGCGACTCGAGGTCTAGGTGTATTTTTACTACTACAGCTACCGCAAAGGCTAAATCATGATCTTTGGCGTTAGTGGTCGGGATGGGGATGTGTCACTAGGCGTCAACGTGGGTGCATCCATACGTTGTGGAAGCTCTCATGCATCAATGTACAATAAACGATCAACTATACTGTGAAGAAACGGTCACTTTCGTGTTATACCGATTCATAAGACGGGGGTTCAACCATATTTTTTTACCACATTTTTTTTTGTACCACGACCTTGAAACATAGACATTCTTTCGCCTTCCCTCCCTAATCATCGAAGGGTGAGGCAAGTCTGCCCCATATTTTTACTCATTCGGACCTGCGCCGTCATTAAATAAAGGGCAGGGCTATGGCCAGACAAGATTTTGACAATAATAAAGGCGGCCCAGGGCTCTTTATGTTGCATTCTATGAACTGTTCAGTTGCCACCTTTACGCCCAGAAAGCCGGCAACTAAAGGCAGGCCGTTATGAGAAACATGCAATCGCATAACTTTTTTTTTTTTTGCGTCCATTTTAAAGCTTGTCTTTCCGACTCGACCAATACGGCGAGAGAGGGGGGGGGGGGGGACTGCGGTGAAACCCTAATAGGGGGTATGGTTAGGGGGTATAGTTACGGTGGTGTATCCTATATGAATGAGAACTATAGAGAAAGAGATGCAACTGAAGAGACATCGATGGTTTTAACGAGATTGACAGCACATCTGCTCGTAAGGAGCAATACCAGACACCGTGCGAGAGAGGCGCATGCATTTCAAACGCAGAGTCGTTCGCCCTGCGCCTATCAATCAAGTCGAGCCGTCCTTGAGCCACTGTGAGAGAACCCACGCACCATCGCTCGCGCAACCCTAACCGGGATCCAATATATCAATCGGGCGGACTCGCCGTCCGTCGACGGCGCCACTTAGGAAGCGGGTATACCGTGCTGGCCACACTGCTGCGGTGGCTCGCAAGTGCCATGGAGTGTGGGAAACTAGCTTAAAGACAGCTACTTCGCGGCCTGTCACTATGCGGTAGAAAGGCCATCGATCAAGAGTCGCTCCGTGTGTGTCATCGCTACGCAATGAGGATGCGCTCTACGGGTTCCTACCATCTCGGGCAACACCACCTCGCGCGCTGCTCTTTGTACGTGTGTATACTACAGCCACCATCAGAACGCGAATGTGGAAGTCAAGAGTAACACAGTGAAAACAAAGACTGTATACACTTTCTACTTTCTTCTATGCAGGCTTATTGATCCTGGTAAACCGCATCTCCGCATGCCTACACGATGGAAAGGGGTTCATAAAAGAAAATTGTCGCTCATACGCATTTGTAGCGAGAAACCCATACGGGAGACCCATCCCGAACGAGAACGAATCTTTAACGCTGGAGTTTGCTTTCCGAGAAACCCGTGTGCATTTTCTTGTAGCTTCATGCTCTGGAAACCGATGTACAAAAATTTTCCCATTCGCGAAAGTTCCTCCACCTCACGGGCTTCCGATTTACTGATACGCCATTCTCGGTGTTTCCATGTTTCCAGCTGCTTTTCTTTTCCTCACCACAATTGTAAACGTCTTTTGTTTAGATAAACCTCTGACCATAATATTTCCGTCCACTCTGACACCCAGAGCCTCTGAAAGATGCACGCCTTTTAGGGATCTTGTTGAGCGAAATGTCTTTCCACTACGATGCATTGGGTAGTTTCCGGACTTTTTAGGGGGTCTCGGATGTCGCGACATCTTCAAGATGGCCCGTCTACAAGACGGAACGGGCGATACAGCCGAGGCTACAGTGACCGAGACCGTCTCGCATCTTATCAGGGAACCCGTATTATTGCATTGCGCAACCTCTTGCCCTCGGTTGCGCCGGAGTGTAGCAGCGGTTGTCACAGTAGTTCCCACGGCACGCCTACTGTTTTCCGAGTGGTATCGCCAACGTTTTCACTCTGCAAAACACAAAGATGTTCGAAACACGATTGATGTTGCGTTTTACTACCGAAAACGATTCGTCCTCTGAGCGTCTCGAATGCTGCTATATAGAGTGTATTGACCTGTACCTGAGCCGACAAGCAAGGCAGTTAAGTCACTGAAGCCTTTTGTTCTTGCCAGTAGCTGCGAATCAACAAGTTTGGACTTTGAACAGCCTTCTTGAACATCTCCCCTATCAAAAAATAAGGACAACCGCTATAGATATATAGCAACACCTGACAATACTTTATTAAATAGAGGCAAAATCAGACACGAAGAGTTCAAGTTTGAATGTGTACACTTCGCAGGGGCGTAGCCAGAAATCTTTTTTGGGGCGGGGGGGGGGGGGGGGGGGTTGAACCATACTTTATGTATGTTCGTGCGTGCGTTTGTATGTGTGCGTGTCTATATACGCAAACAAAATTGAAAATTTTCGAGGGGATGTGTTTGTACTCCCCCCCCCCCCCCCCCCCCCCGCTGGCTACGCCCCTGATACTTCGGTATTTCCCACATCCAGTGGAGATACGATACTATTGCGCAATATTCGACGAAATGCGTGATACAAACTATCCACCGAGAACTGTAGCTCTAACCTAGAATCTTCTTCACTGTTGTGGCTACAGGTGTTACGCTGCTCGATTACGATAGTGACACCGTGACAAGACCAGCACGCTCTACCGCCGATGCACGCAGCCAATGAGTGCTATGCGCGTGCAACTTCGTGCACATAAAAAGGCGCCTGCATGTATATTTATACGCGTATAATCTTGTATAACCAATCTCCTTGGATTTATGAGGATGCTCATTTTTCTTCTCGATTCAGCACAGTTTCCTTTCCCGGGCTATTTCATACACTGCGACTTCCAAAAGCGGGAAAACATTCGTGCTGTCCTTGCCAAGTCTGTATATAAGTTTCCTGCAGGAAACGCCGTCTCGGCAGCATGTTGCCGGGACCGCGTCCACGCCCCGTCGCGTTGATTGCCACATCCACCACGGGCATCGCTTTCTTTCGGTTCACGCAAGAGGCGTTATCTGGCGGAGTGCCCCGATACCCGCTGGGGCTTTGGGCACGCTTTTCCACGAGTGATTTGTCGACGGTCGTGCCACTTAGGGCAGAGTTGGTCTCGTCAAGGGCCCGCACTACGTGTGTGTGTTGTGGGTGAGGGAGGGCTTGTCACTCAAACTGGTTTGCAGTCGCAGCGTTTCATTCGAGTAGCGACAATCAAACCGACGTCGAGCGCCGGACTGATTGGCTCGCGTAAGAGAGACGAACTCAGCGGCGGCAGCCGACTGTGCCACGAACGCGCGAGCAATCGGTCATCAGTGAAGTGGCCTGCGGTCATCACGGATTGCTCGGGAACTTGCTCGGTGCTTTTCTAGGGAGTTTCTCGAAAAGACTCTTCTCGGAGTATTATTTCGTTGCTGTTCGTTTTCAGGTTCCTATTTGAGCCAAGGCCGCCTAAACAGAAGCAAGGCACAATTACGGAATGGTCATGGCATCGTCGCTGTTAAGGATACTATTGCTCCTGGCTCCAGGGGTTCTGGCGTACGCCTTCCTAACCTACATAGAGGTCCGCCGTCCGCTTCCGGTGAGATTTAGCAATGTCCTTGTCGTCACTCGGCAAACGTTCACTTTCTCCTTCAGTTCGCTTCTCGTTGCATGTCCCCTTCAAACAAAATCAAAATATTTTTCGATTTTACGCTGCTCTCATTGTACTTGTCTTGCTATATGCTCTATGTAAAAACATTTCTCGATCATATTTTGCTCTGATTATTTTTTTTACTATTGTACTTTCGTACCTATCCTCTGTGCAGTTGAAATGCCATGTATTACTTTATTGTATTGTACTATAGCATGTGACGTGCTCTTTATTATTTTATTGACACCAACTTCACCACTTCCTGTCTGGGGAACCGGAGCTCTGTCAAGCAGAAGAACTTTCGGCTTTTTCTCCGGCTGACCCTCCGGTGCACGTAACGGTGGCAATAAAACATTTTGATTGATTGATTGATTGATTGATTGATTGATTGATTGATTGATTGATTGATTGATTGATTGATTGATTGATTGATTGATTGATTGATTGATTGATTGATTGATTGATCCTTAACCTCTGCTTCTTTCCTACTACACACGACATTTCTCGCTGGCTCGTATGTCTGGCTCGTGTAACGGTCAAAAAAAAGAGGTAGAGAGATAATGCAAACTTGGTATGTTCATTGTTATGACCACACGCTCGGCACATTGCAAAGATAGCGATCAATTCATCTGTCCGTCAGTCGAATAATTATCGTTTCCAGTTTCCCTTTAGAGGAGGGTGAGGGAAAAAACGCAAATAGACTGCTTGAAAAACCCTGAATAGTGTGACAACATAAGACAGAGATGCAGAGGAGAAACTATACATGCACTGTAAAAAAAAAAGTGAAAATTAATGCGCATGTCAACGTACATAAAGTAAGCACTCCAAAACGCATGTATTAATCAATGCTTAAAATTGTAACGTACACTGTGCATATCTGTCAGCGATAACAGCACAATCGCAAGAACAAGATAAGGTTGAAAGCTTGTATTGTATCAAGTGGATGCTTGTGAATATAGATAGTACCAATGCTAAGAAATCCTCAGTTTAACACGTTGACATGTTGAGAATTTCTTAAGCGTGTTTCATATCACCACTGCAACTTTCATCCAGACTGCATGAATGGTCAACACTTTCCATGGGCCCTGTGCTCGAAGCACTCCACTGCGTACATTCGCGAAGCTGCCATATTTTCTCAGTTTGAGACATTGTTAAACGAAAGGTAAAATACAGAAGATTTCCTGTTTTTGGCTGGAATATGGAGTCGTGTCTGGAAAAAGTTTTTTATATTAAATCTGTTCGCAAGAGCTGACGACACCCAATCGATACGATAGGTGCGCTACTTGAAAAGGTGGTTGGCCAATGGCAAGCAGCTCTCACGAGCTTCGTTAGCTCAGCCTTATGAATAGTTCCAGCGTAAGATTTGTTTAGTAAATGCCCTCCCGGATCGTTGATCATCATTTCAATGCGAACTTGAGCGGAAGAAAATATTATTCAGGAGAAAAATTACTCGATCACTTCTTTGTTTGTCTGTGCCGGGTTTACATGTTTATATTGTTATTACCAGTAACAATCTAAACCCGTAATTTACAAGCCAGTTCATAAGCAATAACGGTTCTCTAGAACCTGCGCGAGTCAACCGTAATAATAAGGAATTACGGAATTGAACGGGGCGTGGTTGATGGAGTTGGTTATAGGCTCCAGCTCCTTCCCAGTTGGTTTTCAACTGGGAGCAGTTAGTTTCCATCTGGAACTAGTTGATTCTATTTCTCCCAAGGGCCTGCCTTCGGTGCCCGGCTTTCCGGGGGTAAAGGTGGAAGTAAACAGTTCTTGGAAGGCTACGTCAAGGGTCCTAGGCCGTTATTATCGTCAAAAAACTGCATGGACGTAACCCTGCATATTGAACAATAACCGGAAAGGTCCTTCTGATTAAAGGTGTGGGTTAGTCCTGGCGCCCCTCTCAAATGATCAGGGGGAGGGGCGCCCAAGCCTTGTAATGTCTTGCAGTGCCTTGCAATGTGTCAAGAATGCACCACTGAATATATACAGCGCTGCCTCGATCATTCAAGGTGCATCGTCTATGCTCCACTCGCAGGGCACGCGGCCTCCTCCTGGATCTCCGTGGCCTGTGCCCCAGCGCTGGAAGTCGTTGCCCCTGCAGCGGAGCCTGGACCCGGACACGCTCGCGCTAAGCTCGGAGGCCGCCGAATCGTGCGACGTGATAGCCAAAGCTGTGGCTCGCTACCGTAAGCTCGCCTTCCTCGGAGACACGCGAAGAGGTTCTGCTCAAGGAGAGGACGACATCTCGGGCGTCATCGATCACAGGGTGCTGCCCGCGCTTAGGGTCGAGGTGACTCACTACCAGGGAGAGGAACACTGCGGCTACCCGCAACACAAGGACGACGAAAGCTGTGAGTTCGTAAATACATAGGCGTGCGCATGGGTTCTCCATAGGGAGTAAGCCAAGTTCCTACGCAGGACACCCCCCCCCCCCCGTTAGTTGGGCCCGAAAGGAAACAAAACTTCGCAATGACGCAATGGATGCGAACATGAAAATGAAGTGACGGCGTGCTTTTCACAACGGCCTTCCTTAGGTCCACGGATTTCCGGGGGTATCAGGGGTACTCGACTGCCATTATCTTCAAAACCTGCATGGCCATAAGCCTTCTTATTAAAGAATTACGGGAGAGGTCCGACTGGGTGAACATATACATACGGGGCAGACTCTGCGCCCCCCTTAGATGATTAGGGGATTGCCTGCTCCGGTACAAAGTGTAGATGTCCTGGATACTAAACGTTGTGGATTCGTTTATCAGGCCAACCACTTTCAGAATCAGAATCCACTTAATTTCCAACACACAGCTTTTCGCCTGGTGGACCCAACAAATGATATTTCTTTTTTTTTTCCAGTCGCGCCATGTCATTCGATGATCGGCAATCCCCGTTCACAGGATCCGGCAAAATCTTAGTTGGCACTTAGCCGACGTCACCTTAGTACACATTCTAAGTAGCTTATGTATAAACTGTTGGGCGCATGTGCAGGGGTGGTCAAAGGTTCTCAGGTCACGCTGCCATAGGAATGCATGGGATAGTGACCTGGAAACTTTTGACAGCCCCTGTACGTACCGCCAACCTTGTCTGACCGTCGCGCATTCTCTCGTAATTTCTTGTACCTTCAAACATAAAGGCATCATAACACAGGAACGTTTCGCGAGAGCAGTTGCCAGACATTTGCATATTAGCCATGTTATTGGAAGAGGCCAGCTTGTGGCGGACAGCTCTTACGAACGAAGGTTGTGAATTGCGCCTCTGAGTGTTATGACAGTATACACGTATACCCGCGAGCGCTAGCCTTAATGCGTGAAGGCTTCAGTTCTGCTCCGATCAATTCATGCCAGCTACGCAATTGTCCTCAAAGTGAATGCTCTCTTTTTTGAAATGCCGAAGCGATGATACTGACGCTTAATTTTTGTTTTCCTGGAAGACTCTCTTATCGTACCTGAACAAGGCGACGCTGTATTAAAGTCCCAAACTGTCTGGGGTGCGTTACGGGGTAAGTTTTTAAACTTTTACACCCACGTGTAATTGTTGGAAATCCGGATAGCCAGTGAGTGCGGCGGAGGCATGGAAAGTTCCATATTTTTTGCAGGACTCGAGACCTTCAGCCAACTCGTTCACCAGGATTCTGTTAGTAAAGCGGTGAGTGAGATCCAGGGTCGTAGCAGGCCTGTGATTTCGTCAGTGAGCTTGACGTGCTCTATTTTATTACAGCTAAAATGATGTAAGCTGTATGCGTTATCGTTTATCGTAGTTACACACACACACAAAAAACAGATAGGTGGGTTGATAGATTATAGGTAGGGCTCTGTGCTTCCGGAGTTTATTTTTCATAAAATAGGAAGGTGTTTATCGGAGTTCATTTTTTGGGAGAAAATTCAGCGTTTATTAGACTTTATTTCATGTAAATCCTCGATTTTCCAAAATTTTGTGTTTAATTTTGCAATATAAGTTGCTGCAATTTGTTCCTATTAATTTTATTTCCAATGAAAATGCGTCGCATTGTTGCTGATAATCCTGTTTCTCCATCCTTTCATTTTTTCTCATTTCCTGTTCATTTAGCCTGTGAATAAGGCTGTTGATATTCACTGCTGTTAACTCGCCAAAGTGTACTTTTGGGGAGGTAGGAGCTAGTCAAGCTGCTTCTCAGCTTTTTCTCTCAGCCTGCCTCATCTTCTTCATGAAAAATAAAGGACCTATATTCTCAATACTCCGAAATCTTAGATGAAATGATATCTGAACACGAAAGCATGCGAACGCACTAAGTGTATTTTACATGTCTTGAAGGTTTCAACGCACAAACACATGTACATACAGGCACAAATACTTGAACACCAAACACCTACGTTTGTTCGTATTACAACCTTAAAGCTTGCTGTAATAGATGCAAGCATATTTTATGAGGTTGCTGCCGCTGATGGAGGTGCGCTCCTTTGATTAATGATTCTCAGCTTTGAAAATGCCCTTTGAACGTTGAAGATGCCTCGGATAAATCCTAATTGTCAAACATTTTACCGGCGAGTGTTTATCAGATCTTTTCGGATTTATCCCAAAACACGGAGCCCTAATTATGGTAATAAAAACAATACAAAAGCACAAAGCTTATAACTACACGTAAATAATAGATAATAAACGACGAAACTCCTTAGGCATAATAAAAGACCACACTACCTCATCAAATTTGGCGTGCTCGTTTTTTTTTATTGATGTATTTGGCTCCATGATGACACTGAAGTTTACTTCATCCCCCACTCGTACTGAGTTAAATATGTTCAGTATAAGTATGGAACTCAGTGCTTCTACATTTGTAACCACGTGACTCCGTGTTCAGATTGAAATTCTAAAAGAATAATAATAATATCTGGGGTTTAACGTCCCAAAACCACGATATGATTATGAGAGACGCCGTAGTGGAGGGCTCCGGAAAGTTCGACTACCTGGGGTTCTTTAACGTGCACCTAAATCTAAGTACACGGGCCTCAAACATTTTCGCCTCCATCGAAAATGCAGCCGCCGCGGCCGGGATTCGATCCCGCGACCTTCGGGTCAGCCGTCGAGCGCCATAACCACTAGACCACCGTGGCGGGGCAAATTCTGAAAGAAAACTGCATAATGGATGTTGGTATTTCGAAACGATGTGAACTCCTTCTTCAGCTGCAAATATAAGTAGCATGCTAAATACTTGCCCTCCTAAGCTTAGGCCTTTATCCAGCGTATATATAAGCTTAGTGCAACGCATAGTTCTTCAATCTGGCTTCTATTTCTTTTTTTAGTTTCTCATCAATGTAACCATGGTAGACGACTTCCCCAGGTTCTCCTACAGAGGCGTACTACTTGACTCATCAAGACATTTTCAACCTATCAAGATTCTCAAGCAAAACTTGGTAAGTATGTACAAAAATCAAGCCCATTAATGCCTGTTAGTGGCCACGTGTTTTCAGAAACGTAAAACACACACACACGCGCGCACGCACACAACGTTCATAAATTTAGTTGGGGAAGTGTCTAAGGTTGCAGAAATAAATGCTATTACAGACATCATCAAATTTCGCGAACTGTGTACTCTATATATTTTTTATTTCAAGCATACTACAATGGACCAGCCGAAGCTTAAAGGGCCCTTAACCACCTCTAACATTTGTTTAGCATTTCAATTAAACACGGGCACCAGGTTCGAATGCCGTCACTATCAACAATGCCAAACGCAGCAGCGACAGGCGCCGCGGGAGCGCCACAAAATCAAAACACAATTCCGTGCTTCTCTCCGGGCCTTTCCAGTATCCATCTAAAAAAACAGCTATAATTTAAACACGCACAAGGGAACATCACGCGAGTATGGGCGCTGTCCTCGTGTGATGTTCCCTTGTCCGTGTGTAAATTAGCGTTGTTTCTTTAGATGGATCGTTACCAACGAGCTCGCAACCAAACGCTGTCACCTTCCGGTATCCCCAGCGCTCGTTGTGACGTCACAAGGGTGCATCTGGGATGTCATCAGGAGCAGATGATGTCGATTGGTCGAACAAGAACGTGTCTGCTAGCAGGTAGGCGCGCTCCCTGCTCTTCCTCGTCGTGTTGCTCTGCGCTCGGCGAGGAGGAGGGACCAGCCGACGAACGGAGCGGCGCGAAGGAAAGGGCGAAACGAGCAAGGGCCGCGTTTCGCTCATGAAACGTGTGGAACTTCGCTACTGCGGCACCATTTCGAAAAATTCTCGCTGCTACGTGGTCGTTGTAGACTTATGCACAACTACATCACAACTATAAATTTCGACCTCTGGGTGGTATAAGTGCGTTCAACTGTAAAAGATGACAGCAAATAATGATGAATCTCGAACCGCACAAAATCTTAACACTGACGGCATTTTATAGCAAGCTTACGCAGTGGTTAGTTCGATCGCGAACGGCTTAAGCTCGCTCTCCTGACATTGTATGCAGACGCATGCCTCATAAAAAAACTGCGATTTTCAGCGTACGGTATGTTAAATAAGCGTTATACCTCGAGTTTTATGCCCCCATTTCGCTTCACAGGACGCCATGGCCTACAACAAGTTCAATGCATTCCATTGGCACCTTGTCGACGACCAATCGTGGCCGCTGGAAATGGCGACTTACCCAAACTTGACGCAGGTAAAAATTCACCCCACACTCTATCTGTACGACGCGGTGATGAATTTACTATGCATGAACGCGTGGGTTCACATGGCTGGTTCTGAAGAAGTTCTCAAGATTTCACCATGATGCTAGTTTTTTTTCTTCCTTCGTCTTATTTATGTCCTTAGCACTAGAGGTTCGCAGGAGCGAGCTGTAAAACCTCTAAATATACCTATGCTGTTCTATGTACTAAGCTCCAGGAACGTACCAGTTATTGCGTTTTTTCCGCTAAATTCACGTTACCACCCACCTCCTACTGTAGTCTGTAGTTGTCTGTGAACTGAACTCATCTATATAGTAAGGACTAACCAGGCATGCAAGAGACATGCAAGAGACATGCAACAGGTATGAGAGCACATATATGAACCGTGAGCGTGAGCTAGAAATATATCTATATAGAGAAAAAGAAAGCGCTGTCTTTTTTTTTTTTTTGCAATTATCTATATCACTAAACGTACGGTGGTCTTTGTGCGGCTATAGCTTTAATTGGTGAGTGCTAGAGCATAGGGTGAGTAAATGGTGCACGCTTCTCCTCCTTTACCTTTTGAGTCTCCTGCGGGACGAAACCTCAAGCCATGGTCTCAAGCCATGATTCGGGCGCAAAACACTAACGCACCGGCAACAGCCGGTGCGTTAGTGTTTTGCGCGCGAATCTACTCGTTTACTTGTTATATGCCTGTATATCCGCGTATTCAGTATTAACCGTTAGTTTTAGCTGAACCAGAATGTCTCAGATAGCGTAGCATGTTATCGTGAAGCTATAAGCTATACTCTTTCGTTATTGTTAAGCGCGATACCTCTTGTTTTCGTGTCATACGTAGAGTGCGTATTCCCCGAGGCATGTGTACAGTCGAAAGGACGTCCAAGACATCATCGAGTACGCTCGACTACGTGGAATCCGTGTCATCCCCGAGATCGACACTCCGGGACACACGCAAGCCTTGGGAAAGGTCTTTCCCGGTAAGGCCCGTAAATTTAGTATAATATCCTTTACAAAAGTGTAAACCCTTCGGCCAGTTTATAGGCCCAGTGGTTGATTGCAACTAATGTGAACAAGGCTCCTTTACCTGCATTATACCTATATAGCGACACGCCCTCTCTTTCTACGGTTTCACAAGATGGCGGCCGGGAAATGTCAAAGGTGTTCCAGCGCTAGTTAGACGACGTGGCTGATTGAAGATGCAGGTGCCAGGAGTGCGTCATGCATAAGTCCCAGCACTAAGAAAGGCAGGGCGACCCGTTCTTTCAAGCGCAAGTGTAGGCGCTGGCGAATTCGTCACGACTCCGCGAACCTTTAAATGTAGTCACTACGGAAGTTCAGCAATGAAGTCACGAAGGCGCTGCCCATGAATTTTTCATCGCATTTTTAATGCACGAGCCGGGCTATTTCTTTTACCTTCGTCTTTTGATAACGTCGACGTTACGAGATATAACGTTCACTGAACTTATTTTCCCCTTATTGTAAGCCAGCTTCAATGCTTTAAAAGACTTTTGTCATATACGATATGGTCCAAGTCAACGCTATTAGTTTGATCGTTTCGTTTTAGTCTGATATGGGTGTAGATTGTGCCTTAAAAGTGAACGGTATCTGCAAATGCATGCGCAGTAGTTTTGCTCATACGATTCTATAGCTGCCCCGCGGACCACCCCTTCCAGTTTTGGAAACGTAGTTCTATAAATATCTTGAGGTACAATTAAATGTACATCATCTTTATGCATATGACATGCACGAGAGATTAAGAACGACTTCACAAACCCGTTTTCTTTTTCTTTCTCTGTTTCTTTAATGCAATAAGCCTCATTGTCCCTATCTGCTACCGTAAAGTGTCATTTATATCTGAAGATCCTTGATCTTTTCTAGATATTCTCACTGCATGCTACTTCAACCGCACCCGTGGAAAGCCCAACTACACCAGGCATGCGGCATTCGAGATGCTGGACCCCACGCAAAACTACACCTACGACGTCATGAGGAATATATTTCGAGAAGTTATTGAGGCATTTAAGGACCGTTACATCCACCTAGGCATGGACGAAGTCTACTATTCTTGCTGGTGGGTATATCACGCTGTGGTCTTGCGCATGCTTTCCGGCTCACGCAACCAGAAAACGCTGGAAGCCTTGCTTCCGGATGCTTTCCGTTCCTGTATAGCTCTATCGTAACTGAACCAAAAGGTAAAAAGGAAAAAAAGCTGTTTTAGCAGGGAAGCTGTTGAAGCTCAATGTAATTTGTCTGCGGGAAACAAAAATTATCATGGACCGGCACACACTCTCTACATCCTCTTCTTCATCTTCGCTTCCAGAACACGTGTGCCGATTTCTCCGGCGTGGCCTGTAATAACCCTTGTGGGTGAGAGAACGACTATAGAGAGAGAGAAAGAAAGAGGAAGAAAAATTAATGACGAAAAATTTCTTCACGTGACGGGATTCAAACCCGCGTACCCTCGAACCGAAGACGAGCGTCCTAGCCACTCGGCTATCCTGGCACGCTAGCGGAGCATATCATAGCCTTGTATAGCATAGTGCAGCAAGTGGGTGGGAAAGGAAAGTGAGTGCGAGGAGGATATGTGTGATGGTGCGGAAGAGGGAAAGGAGGAGGGGAGAGAGTAAAGCATAGCATAGAGAGAATGAAAAAGAGAGAAATGGAGCGAAAGAAATACAAAAAGATAAGTAAAGAGAGTGAGAGATAAAGAGAGAAAAGGATAGAAAGAAGGAGGAAGCAAGCGAGAAATTGAGAGAGAGAGAGGGAGAGATGAAAGAGAAAGAAATAGAGAGAGAGAGAGAAATCAAAATAAACAGAGAAAAAAGACACAGAAAAAACAGAGAGAAGAAAGGAGAAGAAAGAAAGAGAAAATTTGCAAAACTTGGCAAAACAGCAAGAGCCAGGGCTACATAAATGTGCCCATCAGCTCGGCTGTCTCTTTAGCATTGCGCCTTCAGTGCAAGCTACGCTAATTTTTTTAACCTTTCATCACGCATGTTCAAGCAGCAAAGAATTTGCTCTCGTTATCACGGAGTAGCTGTTTATACCTCGATTGAGTTTGTGGCACCAACTTATGAAATTCATTTTCAATCTATTCGACGAGACAAGCTCGGCGGTGTTGTGTCATGAAAACCGGTATGGCGATAGCACTGATTACAACGTTGACTGATGGAAAACGTGCACGAAAACGCTCTTCTCCTGAACGTGACAGCGAAAAATGTTTTTCATTATCATTACGTCGGTCTCCTCTAGTGCCATTGTCCTTGTGATGCCTGTGGCTTGTCATTACTCGTATTTTATGTGTCAGTTCTGTATGATTTTTTAAATATTATTCCAGACTTTCTGGCGCTATATTTGTATAATACTGCACACGTCATTTTTGTTCATGTATTCTAAATAAATAATTATATAAATGAATGAATAAACAAACAAATAAATAAATAAATGCCACCAGTCATTTTGCAACATAATCATGATTGTCATGATGGCCATCATTTCGTTGCACTTCACTAAATCGTACAATCCATGCTTCAACGATGCATAGTTTTATGCGGGACTAGTAAAACAGTATTTGGGTAAGCAAACGCTAACGTATTTTATGCACTTGTAAATATCCGTTCTACACAGACAATATTATTTCAAAGGCGCTTGGCCCACAGGCAGTGTCCTTTGCCACAGTACGAGGTTGATTTACAGGTGATGCACACATTGATATTGAAGCATTTTGTAAATAACCTAGACCCGTGGGAATACAAAACGGGCATGGTTGGTTGGACATGACGCCCGGTGAAAGTCACTCATTTTGTTGCCCAGGGAATCAAGTCCCGAGATTGCCGAGTTTATGAAGAAGCATGGTTTCCGTACCATGAGCCACCTGGAACAGTACTATGTCCAGAGGACACTGGCCAACGTCCAGGAACTGGGTGCAAAGTACATGATCTGGCAGGACCCCATCGACAACAACGTCAACGTATGTTCATCACGTGTTGTACCTTTTAGGGAATCGCCTTCAATGCGCCACTTCGAGAAGCTTATGATTGGTCAGACGTAAGCTTGCCCTAATGTGCACGACCGAATTCGCACCTAATCTAATGAGATACTAAATTTAGTAAGTTATGACGGGTTCATTGATCTGCGCAGTAATGCTCGTTCATGTTCTGTGCGTGCGATATGAGATACCGTTTTTTTTTCCTTCCGATGTTCCGAGGTGCCTATAAGAGTTTACAAGGTTGGCATCGGCATAGCTCGACGCTATTGGAATCATGCACTGGAAAGTAAAATCACGTAGATGAGGCTGTGACTCTCTCGTAAGGAGGAGGCCTTCTAAGAAGAGGGAGTGGGATAATCTGTACTAGACTGCTTCTGACAAAACCTATAACATAAATAGATGGCAGCAGTGAGAGCAAACTCACGTTGTTAAACTGAAAAGGTTTATGTTGTAGTGCGCTTGATTGAATGCAACCTATATAAATTATGACACATCACTGCCCCGACCGCGGCACGCGTCTTTCTTGAGTGATCGCGACATCGCTGTGGGTGAAAATGCTGACATCGTCTCAGATATGCGGAATTTTTAGTGTTTATGAATTAAACAATAACCAAGAAGCCTAATACCGCTGACTGCATAACTGCCGCAACATGTAACGCACGCAAATATTGATATATATGCCATGGTCGTAGTGGGCTATATTGTTTGTTTGTTCTTCGGGGTCGGTCGAGTAATATATGCCAACCATTTTGTATACTACATGCGTCACCGAGACAGTATGCCCGGTGAGGCTAAATTCTGACAACTGTAGTCAATGTATATGCGATGTCCGAGTGTCACTTGAAGACAAAGTGAATACAGTCAAACCCGACTATATCGAACTCGGGTAAATCGAATTATCCTTTATATCGAACTATTTTAGAACACGACAATTCTTTAGCGTCAATGCGTCGGAAATTTTGCGGCTACATCGAACAAAAAGTAGCCCGAACACTTGATATATCGAACATCGGGCAGAACGGAACGCCCCAAAAAGTTGGATTTTCTTCAGGGAGGATTACTTTCCCGCGTACATTTGGGAGAGTGAGCGATGTGATTAGGAGGGCACCGCGCAGAGCGAGTATACACTACCACTTGCCATCGCGTGCTTTCTCCCATGATTCCTCGTTCGCGCGCCAGTTGCCCCGTCCTGCGGGGTCGCCGTTCCCTTCTCCGCTCCCTTTGTTAATGCAATGGCTGCCGTAAAACGGAAGAACCTGGCTGTTCTCCTCAAAACTGGCTATAATCAACACAGTCAAACGTAGAGAAAACAAGTCTTACGTCGCCGCTGCGCGCAGCATACCAAGAAGCACGCTATGGTATTGAAAAACAAGGCCAATATTAGCGCCAAGGCAGACTAGAGGTTTACGGCGCCCGACGAGTAAGCGCGGCTGCGTGTGATGTTGAGTCACTGTTTACATCGATCCCATATTTTTTCGCCTATAACCCGCCCCTGCATATAACCCCCTCTCTATAGCAAGAATGACGGAAGAAAAAAAAATCCGCCTATTGACGTGAAGCCGCCTTTCTTGCCTTATCGTGAAGCAATCTGGTGAAGCCAACATGGGCACCGGAATTCCCATCGAAAATACGGTAAATTCATTTAAAAGATTTTATATAGAATTATACGAGATATCGAACTAATTCAATTTTGTTCCTCTTTTTTTGTGCAAGTTCGATGTATGCGAATTCGACTGTACACGTGTTGACTATATAGATACGGACGAAAAGCGTCACGGCTGAACTGAATTCGATTTCGTACCCACACACTGTGATTGTGCAGGCGGCAGACGACACTCTTGTTGTAATCTGGAAAGGTGGACCACGATATAAAAATGCGACGCCGTGGCAGACCCACGCCAGGAATATCGCCCGCAAGGGCTACCAGATGGTTGTGTCGGCTTGCTGGTACCTGAACCACATCGCGTCTGGCCCAGACTGGAAGGACCTCTACCAGTGCGATCCTCGTGGCTTCAACGGTGGGCTCGTGTGTCTCCCGTTTCGTTTACAGACCGCATGATGACAGCGTCCAAAAGGTCTTTCGCGGAAGCACAGTGACGTTACGTGAACGGAATAATACAAAAACTGGGCGTAGCTTGCACTATAGTGGCGCAAGGCTAGAGACACAGCGGAGCCGATCGGCACCTATAGCTGGTCCTGGTCTATCGAGATTTTGCTAAGTTTTTGCTAAGTTTTGCGAGGTTATGCTAGGTTTTGCTAATTCTGCGAGGTTATGGTAAGTTTTGCTAAGTATTGCGAGGTTATGCTAAGTGTTGCTAGGTGTCGCTAAGCTTTTGTTAAGTGTTGCCAAGTGTTGCGAGGCGATGCCCCGACTCGCTAAGTCCCTATCACTCTAAGCCAGCCTTCAGTCTCGTTAAGTACCCCCGCATCAGAGACGAATGCAGCGATGCCGGGTGGTAGCCAGTAGTGCTCAGCTTCGGGCCAGAACCAGCTAGGGGCCGATCAGCTTAGCTCTGTCTCTAGCCCTGCTCACTCTAGGGCACGCTACGCCCAGCTTTTTTGAGCCAAGTAGCCGGCCTTGCCACTCAAGGGCTAGAGTGCGAGATAGCGAAGCGAGCGCGAAGTTATGCACAGATGCGCCAGAAGTTGCTAGGCAACGCGAGGTGACGTCATCGCTCCGCGAGGTATTTTGTCCACGACGTACGGACTAACGCTCCTCTGTTAAAACGAAATTTGCTCGGCTCCTCTTCACGTCCTAGGACGCACCAGGACGTGAACCTATGACGTGAACCCTAACCTGTCATTTAACTTTGCCGAAAACTAGTACCACAGATCGTTGCGAGCAATTATGGTTGTATGATCCCGTAACTCAACAACATCTGGCGTGTTCGTCTTTCTTCTTCCCCTGCCGCGAACCTGTCGAGTTTTATAGATGACACGCCCCGTCCGGTGATCTAAGAGCTTGGCTAAGGCTTTTTCTTTTTTTTTTCTTCGAACGCGCGGCTCACTTTCAGTGTAATCGCGAGCGCGCTCGCGGGCACGTGGCGGCCTCCCGCGGCGGCCGCAGTAACTATGTGGCTCACGATGCTCAAGTCAGCCAATGGTCGTGAAATTGGGGATATGGCGCGGTCATTTGGGTACACGGCATCATTTGTCGAGAGAAGAAGGAACGATTTCTGGCTGACTTTGTAAATTGATTGTAAATTCCAGGCCGCGTGGTGCGCTATAATGTTTGGCTCGCGTGTTCTCAGGAGCCTCGACTACCGATCGGCAACGTTCTCTGACCATATTGCAATAGTGTTGCAGGGCCCCTTTTAGGCGAAAGCCTTAGATGGTTCATCAAGCGTCAAAGGTGACCGTCGGCGTCGACACTTGTGATGCAAAAAATCATCACGTGATGACGTCATCATGATGTCTTATGTCGCCAAGCTTTGCGATGTCATCATGACGTCACTACTACGTCACATAACGTGACGTCACGTGATGACGTCGTAATAATCGCTTGGTCAAAGGTGATCTCGGAGGTACTGCAAAACCACGCAAGGTTCAGAAAGCTTCCAACGCCTCCAATCACGGAGGGAGTGCAAAACCACGTTGGGTGTAGAAAGCCTTTGGGAGGGGGGTGGGAGGTCATATGCAATAGACTGAGAAGAAAAAGATGGCTTTCGCCTTCGAGTAGTCTCAGGCAAATGCGATTTTTCACGGACGGTGCGATTTTTCATCTAGTGGTATTATACAGTATGTTACAGCACTCACTCTAGAAACTTTGACGCTTCTTTATTCATGTGAGAGTCACATGCGTAGCACTGTCTTTAGACAGGCACATTGACTCTCTTTAGAGAGTCGCACTGACTCTCTTTAGGAGACTCGTGGGACGCACGACTTTCCAAAAGAGAATCAATTTGACCCTCTAAAGAGACTCTTACACATGTGACTGTCACATGTAAAATAGAATAGTCAAAGGACACCTTTTTTTCTGCTGACTGAAGCGCTAGCCCGACGCCACTGTTTCGGTGTATGTTTTTGTAAAAGAGGCACCATCCCGACTCGTGTCACCGGGGAACTATACCGAGTCTACAATTGCTTCATCTCCTTTTGAAGGGACTGAACAAGAAAAGAACATGGTCGTCGGCGGTGAGGCTTGCATGTGGGCCGAGTACGTAGACGGCACCAATTTGATCCCGAGGCTATGGTAAGCACATCACTCGGATACGGTACACTTATAATAACTTTCACTGCAGTGCATTCTCTATAAACGCAATGATTCTGCAGCACTTGCAATCGTTCCAAAATACATAAAGTAAGCACAAGCGCACCACAATAAAAAAGGAAGAGCCACAATTACTGCTATCTTTTATCTGCTTTCTATAATGAACAAAACAAAGGAACTATTGATACATGCTTCAGTTGTAGAAACTCTCATACTAGACAGATTTTGAAGCGCACTGGCGCGAAATAGGAAATGAAATTCAGCTAGGACACCACTTCACCTAACCATTCGTTAGTGAAAAATACTTGAGTATGTGTTCTCACGTTGATAAAAAAAAAAACATGGCAGCCAACTACCGGACGATATTTGTTGAGAGAAGCACCGCGCACACGTCTTTGCGGATCGTTCCAACACGTGCAACGTAATCACCACGACATACAAGAAAAAAAATATTAAACGTTCAATAACACGAGTTTTCTTTTTTTTTCTTTTTTCGTTTTTGCTTAACCCTTTCAGCCCTGAATTTTTTTTAACGGGTAGATAATTTTTTTCTTCTTGATATTGCTTTTTATGACCTCAAGAGCACGAAAATAATATTTTCTGAGCATCCCATCAGTGTATGAGAAAAATAGCGCCATGTCCTAAATATAGGACACCAGGGCTTAGAGGCTGTGAAAGGAAATGTGGTGAATTTCGATATTGCTATTTATTTTACTGTGTTTACACCTGAAATTGTTTTGAAGCTAGCATACCAGCAACCATATATGGGTTACTGCGTCTCAAAGGTCCAAAAGCAAGTTTTTGCACTCGTGACAAAGTGCTCTTCAATGCACTTGAATGGCCATTATCTAATTATTGGACGCCTTGTAAGATCTAACATCATAATAAGTTGCCGAATCCTCTTTTGGTGTGCCGCAATTATTGTCGCCCGTGCCTGCATGGGTAAGCTGATGGAACTGCACTTCATCCTCGTTATCTTCAAGCCCTCTCATGCGCCATTCTTACACTGCAGCAAACGTATTCAGATCATTTATGTACAATCTCGCTGTTGGGACCCTCTTGCAAATTAGCAAGAAATGCAGGCTGATGTCCCGAGGAGAATAACAAGAAATTGGAAGCAGACACAAGCGCTACGGCTCGGGTCATCATGTAATGCATTCAAAGATCTCACAACCACTAAGCCCTGGTGTCCTATATTTAGGACATGAAGATTTTTCATTGCAGCGGCCTAAGGGGAAATGTTAGGGAAGGCCCCTTTTGTAAATACGCCATCAAGCACTTTAGAAACAACATAGAAAATTACGATAGCTACAGAGAAAATAGTTATTCAGTAAAATGTCATCAAATATTTGGTTCCGACGTTTGTCGTCTTTTTCACCTTCCGCCATCTTGTTTCCGACATTGCAGACTTCCCAGGAAGACGATGATAGAAAAATCACTACCTATACTTGCACAGGTGTATTGAGGATACCACACACACATTTTTGAATTTTGTAGTAGTTTATGTCACAATTTATAGCAATTTTTCTTCGTGCCCTTTTTATAGGACGCCAGGGCCGAAAGGGTTAATCAGAATGATAAACGAATACGTTGCCCCGTGAAAACGCACTTCAAGGAATATGACTACCATCCGCTTTTCACCAAAAGCAAAATTAATCGGAAGAGGTATCGACAAAACGTATCTTATCAGACGTATATACATACGCAGAAACTGTCTGCTGCTCTCAAGTAGGTCTCTCAGGTCTTATCGTCCTGATTACGTACAGAAACTCGTGCCAGCCTTCTTTGTACATATGTATATCGTGGTGATTACGCGATCGCTTGGCGACTAGGTTGCCCATAATACATGGGTTTATCACTGCAAATAAGGACCTACTTGTTGCTGGCGCCCGTGTCATTGTACTTGTCTCGTCAGTCTATTATCTCTGTGAAGTGTTTTCGCGATGCGAGACGAAAGAGCTCAATTCAAAATACTGCTCGGATATTCCTCTTCACCGTCCTGCAGCACTTTTCCAAGTAATCGCGAGCGCGCTTGTGTAATTCAGTAGCGTGTAATAATAGATAATAGCACTACAGAGCGCGGCGTTAGAGTACGCGGCGCGGTTACGTGGCGGCACCCCGTGGTGGCCGTGGTAACGACGCAGCGCACGAATGCTCAAATCGGCCAATGTCCGAGTTCTTCCACCTATGACGTAATCGGGCCTAGTCTATCACGGAATCTGCCGAGAGAAGAGTGAACGATTTCTAGCTGGTCTTCGAAACGCAAGTTCCTTGTCGCGTGCAGCGCTGTAATATTTGGCTTACATGTTCACGGGAGCCTCGACAACCGATCGGCAGCGTTTTCATGACCATGCTCTAAAGGTGTTGCAGGGCTCCTTTAAGAGACAGTTCTCTTTCTTTCGGGTGCAGGCCCCGCGCGTCAGCCGTTGCCGAGCGTTTGTGGAGCAGCGCTGACGTGAATAACACGGATGACGCCACTTTCCGGTTGGACCAACAACGCTGCCGTATGCTCAGGTATATATAAGACCCCCTCCCCCAACAATTTTCTTGACCCTCGAACGGCGTCATGCACATCTGAGTATAGGAACCTTCTTCTTTTTTTCTTGTTTTTGCGATAAGCAACTAAGCTTATCGCAACTGAGCGGAACGTTGTCTGGAACCAGAATCAGTTTATTTGTGTCGGCAGATGGGTACAAGTGGAGGCACAGAAAATATCATTAGAGTAATCAATGAACATCATTGGCAGTAATCATTAAAGTTGCTTGTAGTCACACGCATGCAATTTAATTAATCAGCTCTACCTACACTTTGCGCCGCTGTTGCGGGTTTGTGTATAGTAACCGTGCGTACAGTACTCACGGATTGAAAAGCGAATATTTGGGGCTAAGTAATGCACGTACTTTCGTTTGACAGTTCGTGTCATATCGGCGTAATTTTGACTCGAGCACTTGCGTCAGAGCCAGCGTTACCTTAAGCGGCCAGATATCCGGCGATATATGATGCCGTTATCCCGAGCAAATTGCTCGTAGAAGTCGTCATACTAAAAAAAAAAAAAAAATGGCGAAGCATGCATTAAAGGGACACTAAAGAGCAAAACGATTTTTCTCGCATTAGTAAAGTAGTCTTCCACGATACCGAAAACACCACGCTTGCTGCGAGAAGACGCTTAATAAGCGAGAAAACGTGCAAAAAGAAAATGCAGGTGGCGACGCCACCTTGGAATTCCCGCACCATTTGTCGCGACGTCACATACTTTTGCCGGCGCCTGCTTGCGCCTACGTAGTTCCTAATCGGTTAAATCGAAGTACAATGTCCTCTGAGGGGACCAGAGACTTGACATAACGAGTTTGTGGAAATTTCGTCGAGCCAGTGGCGCCAAAATACGTTAAATGCTCTTTGACATCTTTTACGTCACGAATTACAAAGTTCGGCGATAAATTTAAAAATGAAACTTTGAACTTGGTTTTCTCCTCTAATAATAAACTTATGGTAGTGAAATAAACTACACAAGAGTTCTCCGAGCACACTTTATCAATCTAAGCCAATTCATTGTTTCTCTTTAGTATCCCTTTAAGCCGCACAAGACTTGAAACCAGAGTGTCGGAACGGAACGAAAACCGAAAACAAAAAACGAAAAAACCGATATTTTTGACCGGAACGAAAACGTAACCGAAACGTTATTTATTATTTCGTTCCGGAGTGAAACCGAAATTTTTTCAATCGTTTTTCGGTTCACGAGAAAACTTCTCAATCCGGAACAACTGAGCTCATGCAATGTGAGCATATCTCAGGGTATGGTATTAGCGAGTACCTCAGACAGGAAATCCAAAGCAAAGATATGTTGAAATTGAGCGAAAAACGAGAACAGTGGCGACCAGAGATGTTTATATTAACGCAAGTGGACTTTTGCGCGCCTGTCAAGCAGGCCAAAGTGGAGAGGGCATTGTCGGCGCTGAAGTTTGTTACAGCGAAAGCTGTTATGAGATCAAAACAGCCGATTTTGGCTCCATAGTTGTCCGCAGCCGCTGGTGTACGTGACCGCTATCGCGTGGTATAAGAAAAAAATTAAATGACAAACAAATTTCTAGGATCCGCGCCCTCTGCGTGGGAGTCGGGTCTTCCACCACAGTGTCACGCTGGTGCTTATAACTCCATCGCAAAAATACTCTACACAGGCGTCATGTCGGGTAAGGAATCGCGTTAACATATGTAATATAGCATGGCAGAAGAGTAAAATAACAACCAGTCATCACACAATGCTAATAGCGCAAAGAGTGTGTGGTTTAATGCTTCCCACCAGTGTTGCGGAGTTACCGCTCCGGAATTGGAATGACTCCGGAATCTTCAACATTTTCGCGACCGCGCAATGGAATGGGGACAACGCTCGGAAGAATGGAATGGGAATGGAATTACGTCTTTTTCCGAAAATAGAGGACGTTTTCGTCTACGTGCTGTTTTCCAAAATTCAAACGTTAGTAAGTCAGAGCCTCGCAAGTTAACACTAAAGCAGTGTTTTTAAAATGGCTTGGCTGATTACAAGCACGGTACACTTAAATGCAACGCGCCTACTACAAACGGAGGCATAAGTTAGTGTACAAATACATGCATTATCCCAGCAGATACCGAAGGGAGAAACAAATTACCCCTGCGCGTTGGTTCCCATTGATACCCCCACCCGAAAGTGGCGAATACTCTATGCACAGCCTGATCTTTATCTCACGAGCTGTTTAGTACCTGACACACGTAAATAACCTTTGCGACAAGGAAGACATTGCATACCTGCCCACAGGCGTACACAGTATGTTCTCCTCACCCCATCCATGCTTGCGAGGCGCGCTTGACAAGCGTGAGTGCTGACGGGCAGTACGGCCCAGTGTTCCGTATTCGATGCAAAGGTGCTTTTGTCAGCATAAAAATACGCTATGTCGTCATTTTAGCATTAACAGATTTAAGCTTAAGCAATGTTGAAGCACCACCATTCGTTCAAACATGATGACCACGCAAATACTATCGGTAGCGGAAGAACTGCCCCTATGGGAATTAGTAGAGTGGTTGTACTGCACGAGATATGTCACCAAGCTACTATTCCTTGACCTTGGCAACGTGTTCTGCGTACTTTTGCAGTTCTTAATGCATTTGATGACATCAGCTTTATGGGGCGCTCATTCTTAACCCGATAAAACTATCAAGATGCCTTTCCTACGTTGAGGAATTACAGGAATGGAATCGGACTGCCAGGCCATTCCCTGAGTGCCAATGGGCTAAGTTTTTTTCATACCGAGGAATTGAAAGGAATGGAATTGCGGCAAGTTCTAATTCCCCGATATGGAATTGGAATCGAATGGAGGCGCCCATTCTGCAACACTACTTCCCACCCATTGCAAAGTGCTCAGCCATAATTCTTCATTATCAGCCACAGCACAAAGTGCAGATAATGCCTTACAGATGTGTAGCGGGTACCGCGATTCTCCGAAGAATGAAGAAAAATGGCATAGTGGGAACTTCGCTACTTCAGAAAAATTACGACGATTTATGATGTAGTGGCTACGTTGCATGTTTACTTGTAATAGTTGCCCCAAGAGATAACAACGGGCTCTACAAAGTCCGTTCTTCTAGCTTTTGCTGTGACTTGCTGCATGTTTCACGCAGGCCTGGCGATCTTTTTATCAGAACAGCGGTCTCGCACATCAGAGAGTACACTCAATTGCGTGCTGCTTCTGAGATCTTGCTCACTCCCTTGACACAAAGAATTAAGCCAACTAAAAAAATTCGTATTTTTCTTGTGAGAAAATAAATACTATGACTTTGAAATGAATACTGGTTTGTGCTAGTTAGTAGGAATACGTGGTACAGTTACTTCCGCTCCTCTGAAGAACGTGTTTTACCCTTGTCCCACTTTCTTAAAGTGACACTAAAGAGAAACAATGAATTGGTTTAGATTGATAAAGTATGCTCGGAGAACTCTTGTGTTGTTTATTTCACCACCATAGGTTTATCATTAGAGGAGAAAACCAAGTTCAATGTTTCATTTTTAAATTTCGCGCCGAACTTTGTAATTCGTGACGTAAAATAATTCAAATAGCATTTAACGTATTTGGGCGCCACTGGCTCGACGAAATTTCCACAAACTCGTTATGTCAAGTCTCTTTAATACCATTTGCCGGCAGGCTAGTTGGTGATGCATAGTTCATGGGTAAAATACAGCACAAACCAGACGATTAACACAAGGAAGACACGGGACAGAGTGCTGACTTCAACTAACAGTTTATTCTTGGGCGAGCTTACCTATTTATGAAAAACGAGGCTTAAGGAGCATCACTATAACGTGACGAGACTGCTGTCAGGGCATTTGGCTATACACTGCCGGGATTGTGGCTGTAAACCTATCTTTGAGCAGACTTCTGTGGTGCGCAGATGCCGGGATAAGACAGCGCGCGAAATAATTGAGGCTCGGGAAATTGACAAGGCAGGTTCGTTGTGCGTAAGCACTCCTTCGATCTTATTAACAAAAAAAGAACTTGAATTTTTGTCACTACGTAGGGGATGAATGTTTATGTTCTGGACGAGATGACGCAGTGGCGCACGTGTTTGTGGTAAGGGCTTTTTTGTTTTCTTGATCTGTTATTTTTGGGAGATATCTTGTCTGATTTTGATCGTTTTTCATAAATAGGTAAGCTCGCCCAAGAATAAACTGTTAGTTGAAGTCAGCACTCTGTCCCGTGTCTTCCTTGTGTTAATCGTCTGGTTTGTGCTGTATTTTACCCATGAACTATGGTCAAGTCTGTGGCCCCCTCAGAGGAAAATTTACTTCGATTTAACCGATTAGGAACTACGTAGGCCCAAACAGGCGCCGTCAGAAATATATGACGTCACGGCAAATGGTGCGGGAATTCCAAGGTGGCGTCGCCACCTGTATTTTCTTTTTGCGAGTTTTCTCGCTTATTAAGCGTCTTCTCGCAGCAAGCGTGGTGTTTTTGGTATCGCGGACGACTACTCTACTAATGCGAGAAAAATCGTTTTGCTCTTTAGTGTCCCTTTAAGAGGAGAGCAAGTAACTACATCACAAGTCCAATGTTTTTTTTTTAATGATTGCTTTACCTTTTTCATACTTTCTTTTCTTATACAAAGAAAAAAAACTGTTACGAACCGTTACGGAACGTTTTTTTTTTTTCGTTCCGGAACAGAAACGAAACGGAACTTTTTGCGATGAAACGAAACTAAAACCGAAACGAAAAACATTTCGTTCCGACACCCTGCTTGAAACAGCGAAAGTGGACGATTCTAAAGACTAAGTTGCTTCTAGGTTGTTTCTAGGCGTTATATCTAGGTGATGCAGGTTCTAGGTTGCTTCTAGGTTGTTGCTAGGTGATGCTAGGTTGTTTCTACGTTGGTTCTCAGCGCAGAGAGGTTAGATTTAAACCACAGATTGCCACTGCAGACACGACACGGTAGTCCAAACTCCAGAGATAGAAACTCGCGTTGAAACCAAGCGTTCGCACCTCTCATAGATCTACGAGCACGTCGTTGTTGGCGTAGGCCTTCCATGACTTCGGGGTCTCCTCGCAGCCGCCTTTGCCTTTCCCGTTGCCTAGTATTCTCTCGTGCACTAGGGGTCTTCGGCTCGCCGCCGTCGCTTCGCAGCCATCTGTTGGGCTAACTGTCGCTTTCTTCGTTTTTAGTGGACCAGTGGTGAGTAGTGGGATTTACCCTATTTCTGTGTCACATACTCGGTTATGGTGATGATAGGTTTCTGGGTCGACTCACAAGGAACGATTTGCTAAACAGCATTCGCTGTTAAAGCGATGTCGCGTTTCAATTCGGGAGTACTGTACGTACCCTTAATTACGTGAGTTCGGTATCGCTAACGACTCCTAATATTCACATTATTTATTTGTTTATATTACCTAAGCGTCTAAGTATATTTATATTTACTGTTTTATTTTTTACAGGCGCGGCATACCGGCGCAGCCTATTTTGAACGGCTACTGCGGCAACTACGAATGGGATATGGACACTCCGTATCACATCGACTAACACGCAGCGGCTGCGAAAACACTCAAAATGCCGCTAAATGTCTCAGGGCAGCGTCACAATTGAAAGGCACGTCTCAAGTGCGATTGTTTGTGTTATGACGGCAAAGAAAAGGTCATCTATCCCGGCGAAAAAAAAAGAAAAAGTCCACAAGGAGAATAAACGAAATCTGAAGGATGTCTGTATGGTGGCTTTGATGAAGTATTCTTTCGACTATCTGGCAGTGTAAGTAAAGAAAAAAAAAGAGGGAGAGACGTAAGAATGGCTCACTTCAAGTTCTATAATTAAGTCTGCTACATTGCTGCCTGGCTGCGTCTTGTTTACAAAGACCGATTTATCTTGAGGTAATGGCGACACGTGACTTCTGATGTCACAGCAACCTATACATGAGCACGGGTGCGCAGAGATAACACAGGGGAGGTGTTAGCTACAACCATGAATTTATGGACATAAGGCTGTATCATTTCACATATAGTTACGCACCTGTGTGTTTCCAATATGCGGCTCATTATACCAAGAGGTTCTGTCCGAAGGCATTAAGCAATATTAAATGCGAAGCATTTCTTAGCGAACCAAAGGCCTCTTAATTTTTGATCATTTCTGTCTGTCTATCTGTCTAACCGCCTACGTCTGGGCGCTCTCTTGGTGGTCTCCTTAGCTTGGCATATGCCAAAATTGGCCGTGGAGGCCCCGAGTACATGGAGGATGAACATGTGATTCACATGTCATGACATGAATAACGTGAATTGCCTACCGCGTTCGTCGTAAAACCCTTTCCACCGGTAACACCTGGCATATACCCGCATGCCACGGCCCGGGCGCTGAGCCGTGCTCCCAATTAGGGTTGCAGAAGTTGCGCCTTTTCCTTTCCTCAACCTCTCCTCCTCCTCCTCCACGGCCCGTGGTAAGCGGGTATTCGCCACATGTGGATTCACAGTATATATATATATCAGGGACAGCGAGAAGGGACTTTGGAAATCTTAACGCGATAGCGTTAACGAGCCCGTGTCGCACAAAATCCTGTACCTGGCGCCGGCGGCATTTTCGGTGAGCGAGAAATCCCAATGGAAGCAAAGAATGAAATTTCCTGCTCGAGCCGGAATCGAAACCAGACATTCCGCATGAAAGTCAAGTATTCTACCACAGAGCCACTCCACCGCTTCAAACTGTGTTGCATGACGGCCCTATAGCAGTGTCATGTAGGGGCAACACCAATTGTGGTTACAGTGTTCGTTATCCGCTTTCATAACGTCGGGAACTAAAAAGCCACACACATATAAGCAACGGCAAAGTGTGCGTGTTTAACAACGTGAGTGTGTATAGTGAGAGACCACATGGCCTCTCCGTGTTTACATCTGTGCGCGGCTGTGAATTATGTACTATTGCAGCCGCCGTGAACTAAATACATGTAGAGTCACGTTTCCCCGGGACGCCGCTCTCGCCATGTATTGTAAACAAGAGAGCGACGGCCCTCCTCCTCCTCGAGGACCCCGCCTCCATCGGGGCAGTCTGCTCGAGGCTCTGTAACTACGAGCAGCTCAATAAAGTTTCTCTTCCGCCCTCTGATCCTGCGTTCTTGATATACAACAGTTTTGGCGACAAGGATGGGATCTCAGATGGTATATCCGATGGAAACGAAGATGGCATCTCCGATTGAATCACAAGTGTTAACAACATCTTGCTGTGGTGAAACTGGACTGTTCAATCATGGCAACATCGGCAGACGGGATAGCAGCATCAGGAGATCGCAGCGTGGTTACGACGCCGGTTGGAAGGCTTGCTGAGTTCAGTCCCGACACTGGAAGCATCGAAGTCCACATCGAAAGATTCGAGGTCTTCGCAAGCGCTAACAACATTGACGAGCCGAGGAAGGCGCAAGTGTTCTTGACAGTCCTAGGTGAAAAAGCCTACGTGACACTACGAAGCCTTCTGCTGCCTAAGAGTCCTGCTGACCAGGCCCGTAACTAAGGGGGGGGGGGGGGGCTGAGGGGGTTCTGACCCCTCCCGAAATTTTTTTGATGCTTTAACTTTTCGGGTGATACTAGAATATTTACACGCCTTCACAGCGACCACCAGCTGCCAAAGTTACAGTGCAACTTTCCTGGGATTGCTTCCCTCTTCTTCCTTTCCTCAAACCTACCCTTTTACCAGAACACCTCAGCGCTCCCTCCCCCTCACGCGCACCTTCCCTATTTGTACAGCTTTGCACTTCGCCCTCGCGTTCCTTCAAGTCTCTATTTTTTTTTTCGTCTTTCCCCCCGTAGCAGCTCCTTTATTGATTCCAGATGCTTTCCTTTTGTGCATTGCCGCTGGAGAAGTTATCCGTCTGTGCGGACCGCACGTGTCGGCTTTGGGTTCCTACGAAAAGCGCGTCTCCTTCTGTGAAGGTAAACAGTTCGACAGCAACGGCAACGCCAACACGACGTGCGCAAATTTGCCAAGGAACGAAACCCCTAAGCGGAACAACTCAGCGGCGCATTCCGAGGACGCAGGCTGCAGGATAAACTTTTCACAAACTGCAGTCCTCGCCACCGAAACGAATCACCGAAGATGACATCTACTAGCCACCATACATCTACTGAAAGACTGGCATATCCGAGCAACTTCGAACAACCTTAACCACTCGCAAGGAAGTCTACCTTTTCTATACACACAAGGTATATGCACCTCCCTACAAAGCGCACAAAGCGAGGAGACAGCCGGCACACAATCCGGCACCAGTGGTCAAATTTCACAGGAGAGAAAAAAACGCCGCCAAGCTGGGCTGCGCGCGGGAGTACAGAGGCTGACGTCACAGCCTACACAGTGCATTTTTGGGGGGTCAAGGCTATTTAATTAAGCCGTCTGTGAAAAGGTGAGTTTTTCACAGGAAAGGAGCAACACCTCCTTTCTGGACTGTACAACGAGAGTGCAAATGTCTCGGCAGTGCATTCTTGGGGGGTCACGTCTATTAAGGGGAGTATGGAGTGCCTATGGAGTCTTCTGTGAAAAGGTCTTTAAGTATACATAGCGTTAATCCAGTTTGCTGCAGCGGGAGTACAATAATGGGCCTGCATACGCACCAGCTGTAGCGGTGTTCAGAAAACACATGCGCCACGCGGGAGCCGGCGCGTTCGTCACACTTCTACATTCTAGCCACTGTAAAGCGGATAAGAGAGGAAAAAAAACATCGCCTGCCGTTCACGCCAGGCTGTCGAGGCAGTCGCAAACGTCTCTTTGGAGCCACTGGCCACTTCTGTGTGCGTGCACAGGATTGCGGCAGCAAAATGAAAAGACACTCTGCAACAACGAAGCAAAGCAGTCTTGCGTCTTACTTCAAGAAAGTTCGAACCGATGAAGCGGACGGAGAAGAACCGCCTCCTTCGAAGGATAAAACTTCACCTTCCTCAGCATTGGTGGAAAGCCAAGCGCGTCGGAACTTCTGTAGCGACTCAGGATAACGCACCGGTTTATGTGAATCACCTGAGAACGAACACAAGCAGGACAACCATGCGCCGCCGGGAAATGATGGTGGCCGCATTGCAACTCGAAGTGACCTTTGTTCTACAGTCAACGCAAAGTGACGCCTTTACCATTGGGCAATACCCAAGGAAGGTGAGTGGCATGGCACCTACACATTTTCGTTCGCCTCCCCTCTGTGCGACGAGTGCGAATATTTTCGACTTGGGGCTGTTTGTCTCGAAAAGCAATAATGTAGATGACCCAGAGACGACGGAGAAGCTGCTGCTCAATCCGTGGACCCCTCCGGCTAACTATGATTATCCAGCCACAGGGAAAAGAAATCTGAAGTTCCAACCTCACTGGGTAGATCGTTACCCATGGCTTGTTTATTCAGAGAAGCTTCAAGGAGCATTATGCAAATATTGCGCAGTCTTCGCAAGCGAGTGTGCAGGAAAAGGGGAGCACCAGCGCTTGGGCTGTTTTGTAACTAAGGAGTTCACCAATTACAAGAAAGCCATGGACGCCTTTAAGAGACGCATCCAGCAGTTACCACGCCATGTCAACAACGCTATCGGAGGACTTTTTAGCAGTCCGGTCCCGCTCACAGCATGACATCTTAACACAACTTGACCGCGCCTTAAAAAGCAGGCGGAAGAAAACCCCAAGAACTTGCTGCCAATAATAGAAACAATCCTTTTCTGTGGCAGGCAAGAGGTACCGCTTCGCGGCACAGACGACTCTGGTCCGATAAATATGTCTGAAGTGCTGCCATTTAAAAATGATGGAAATTTCCGCGCACTGCTTAGGATGAGAGCAAAATGTGGAGATGCCACCTTGAGAGCTCACATGGAAACATCTCCGGCGAATGCGCTGTACACGAGCCCAAAAATTCAAAATGAATTGATCACCCTCTGTGGTAAAATCATACAAAGAAAGATAGTTGAAAACGTCAACGCATTTACCCTTCGCTAGGTGGCGTCACCGTCCCGGTTTGGGCACGTAAACGCTATGCCGCTGAACTAAAACACGCTTTACGCAACGAACGTTTGCAGCACGGTAACGCTATTCCTTTAACCCCCGCTATCACGCTAACGCTAAACTATAACTGTCTACTGTCTCTGCCTTACGTACGGAACGACCTAACCTGCTGCCATTCCCGTCGCCGACTTCGCGCTGGCGACGCTGGAGTGGCAGCTTGTAACACATACATACCATTGTTGTACCGCGGTTACATTGTGTTATTTCATCATGAGCCGTTGGTCGCGGTGTCCCCGGCTTTGGTGGTGCTACTGTCCAAACTTTTATTTCTTGCTTTAACCAGAATTTGAGGTTAACATACCAATTTCTTTAGTTGGGTACAAATAATTGAAAATACCATCGAATTATTACAAGTAAGCGATGTACTTGATTTATTCACGAAAATAAGCCAGTATAAATCTTTAAAAAATGGCAGCCGTTCTACACACAAACACCCCCCCCCCCCCCGAAAAAAATTCCTGGGTACGGCCCTGCTGCTGACTCCAAGTATGCTGATATCACGAAAGTACTGCGCGAGCACTACGCACCACGGAGATCCATAGTCACGGAACGGTGCAGGTTCCATCGCAGGGATCAAGGCCAAAGTGAAACAATTGGAGAATTCGTCGTCGAGCTCAAGAAGCTAGCGGCAACATGCGAGTTCGGCAGCTTCCTTGAAGAAAGTCTTCGAGATCGGCTAATCTCGGGTCTTCGCAGCGAGGACATCCGATGCCGTCTGCTGTCGTTACCGAACAAGGAGGCGACATGGGAACGAGTTCTAAACATCGCCACCGCCATGGAAACCGCAAAGAACGACACCAAAGAAATTCTCCCAGCTCCTGCGGACGTCAACTGGCAGAACAAGCCGACGCCTAAAAGGAAGCCAATGAGCAAAAGCAAAACAGCGTCCACAATGGGGACTGCCACCTGTAAACCAGGGAAGCCGCGGAAAGAAGGACTTTCTCGCGAGGGACAAGGAAAATGTTTCAGGTGTGGTGATGAGCATTTTGCTAGGGCATGTCCATTTTTGCAGAGTCAGGGTTTCAAATGTTCGAAAAAGGGCCATGTTCCTAAAATGTGTCGAACTAAACAAACGCATTGCATTGACCAAAGCACAACAGAAGCGAAACTGTTGTCAATAGGGCATAACCAGAGAGATGGTCAGACATCTCCTTTAGTAGTAAAGCTACACATAAATGGCAAAGAGGTTCCAATGGAACTTGATACAGGATCAGCAGTGTCTCTAAGGTCGGAAAGCGAATTCGAAAAACGTTTTCCCGATGCTGAGTGGTCCGCAACTGATGTGCGCTTGGTCACATACAACGGAACACCTGTAAATGTGAAGGGTTCCGCGCAAGTTGATGTGAGCTATGGCACACAGCGCCATGAGCTGCCGCTTGTAATAGTCAAGCATGAAGTGGGCTTGAGGATGCCAACACTTTTGGGGCGTAACTGGTTGTCGAAAATAAGGTTAGATTGGTCAGAAGTCGTACCTGTGTACAACATTCAGACAGAAAATTCTCTTTTGAAAAAGTACCATGAAGTGTTTGCAAAAGGATACGGTACAATCAAGGGCTTCAATGGGAGCATTGTTCTGAAAGAGAATGTGTCACCCCTTTTTTGTAAGGCTAGACCAGTTCCATACGCCGTGTTGGAGCAAGTTGAAAAAGAATTGCATGACCTTGAGAGAGCTGACATCATATATCGAGTCAAGCACAGTGAATGGGCGACCCCTCTTGTGATAGTGCCAAAGAAAGACAATTCTGTTAGGGTATGTGGGGACTACAGAATTACTGCAAATCCGCGTATAGAGGTGGATCAATACCCACTGCCTTTACCGGAGGACATCTTTGCATCTGTAGTAGGAGGCACAAATTTCACCGTTCTAGATCTCTCTAAGGCTTACCTGCAACTTCAACTTGATGAACGCGCCCAAGAGCTATTGACAGTGAACACTCATTTGGGTCTTTTTAGATTTAAAAGACTGCCGCACGGAGTAGCAAGCGCTCCTGCGATGTTCCAAGCAGTAATGGACCAGATTTTACGAGGAATTCCTGGCACTGCATGCTACATAGATGATGTACTTATTTCAGGAAAAGATAAGCAAGAGTGCTACGAAAGAACCGAAAGAGTGCTTAAGAAGCTACAGGATCATAGAATCCGCGTTAATGCAGAAAAATGCTCGTTCTTTCAAAGTAAAGTGCGCTATCTGGGACACGTAATTGACAAGAATGGGTTGCACCCAGCACCAGACAAGGTGGAAGCTATCATGCATGCTCCACAGCCAAAGGATGTTACACAGCTCAAAGCATTTCTTGGCCTCGTTAACTTCTATGGGAAGTTCATGCCAAATCTGGCAACTCTACTTGAGCCATTACACAACTTGCTACGCAAAGAAAGTGCATGGAAATGGTCAAGTCAGTGTGACAAGTGTTTCAGAGAATGCAGAGAATTGCTGTGTAATAACCAGCTATTGCAGATTTATGATGTCAGAAAAGATTTGCGTCTGACATGTGATGCGTCTGCGTACGGCTTAGGGGCAGTGCTGTCTCATGTGGTTGATGGTCAAAAAACCTGTTGCCTTTGCGTCTCGATCAATGACCCAAACTGAGCGCAATTACGCGCAAATCGAGAAAGAGGGACTTGCCATTATTTTTGGAATCAAGAAATTTCACAAGTACTTGTATGGTCGCAAGTTCGAAATTTTCACGGATCACAAGCCACTGACTGCTCTTTTTGACCCTAAGCGTCCAGCAAGCTCTGTGGCTGCTGCGCGAGTGCACCGTTGGTTACACGTACTGTCAAATTACCGTTACCAGGTCACGTATAAGGCAGGATTTACGATTGGCAATGCTGATGGTTTGTCGAGGCTCCCCCTGCCTGAAACTACTGAAGAGTCTGAAAGCATTTTTTATTTTGCATCGATACAAGACCTTCCTGTCACAGTTAAAGAGGTTGAGCTAGAGACAGCCAGAGATGAAGTACTCCGCGTTGTACGTGAATTCACATGGAGCGGTTGGCCAAACAAAGTTTCTGACGAGCTAAAGCCGTACTTTGTGAGGAAGATAGAAATGAGTGTGCACAGGGGTTGTTTAGTGTGGAATAACAGAGTTGTGATTCCCGCTTCACTTCAAAGTGACGTTCTTGGATTGCTGCACGAACAGCACATCGGTATCACTAAGATGAAGGCAATCGCTAGATCAATGGTCTGGTGGCCTGCTATTGATCGCAGTATTGAGGAAATCACTAGAAAGTGTGATATTTGCGAGAGTGTTGCTTCGTTCGGTCAGCCCACTCCATTGCAACCGTGGAGATGGTGTGAGAATGCGTGGGAGAGAGTACACTTAGATTTTGCAGAGAAAAATGGCAAATCATTTCTCCTTGCTGTGGACTCCCATTCGAAGTGGCTAGAGGTAAAAAAATCATGAACTCCACAACAGCGCAAAACACAATCGAAGTAGTGAGATCTATGTTTGCTGCATATGGATGGCTACACGAAATTGTTACAGACAATGGCCCTCAGTTCAGAGCCCAAGAATTTGAGGACTTTCTAAAAGCAAACGGTGTGAAACAAACGCTAACTCCTCCTTACCACCCACAATCAAATGGGGCGGCAGAAAGAGCAGTACAAACGCTGAAGAAGTCGCTTCTGCTGCAGGGAGTAAGTGACCAAAAGAAAAACCAGCAAACAACACTACAACAACAAGTGGATAACTTCGTGTTTGGGTACAGAACCACTCCCAATACATTCACAGGGCAGACGCCAGCTGAATTGTTCTTGAGAAGGAAACTGCGCACGCGGCTCTCAATGCTGAAACCAGACCTTGCACGAAAAATGAACGAAAAAACAACGCACATATAGGAGAGCGCGGACAAACACCGAGGTCGCTCAAGACAGTTTGAAAAAGGGGATCTCGTTTACGTAAGAAGCGTTCGAGGTGAAACCGTTAAGTGGTTTCCCGGAAAGATAGTCCACAGAAGGTCCGCCATGACATACCTAGTGTTTGTTTCGGGGCAGGTAAGGTTCTGCCACGTAGACAATTTGCGCAGCCGCAGTGCGCCAGGCGATATCCCATTTCACGGGGACGATATAAGCTGCCCACAGACGGGTAATGGAAACGAAGCGCAGACCGTCGGCACGGCGCCGTCAGCTCCAGGCTTGACGCCGTCGCGTGCAGACGCGGAGCCCTCGGAATCACCTCCCAACACAGACAGTGGTAACGGGAACGTTCTCAGGCGTAGTACGCGCACGAGACGTTTTCCTGAACGTCTGAATTACGACACCTTTAGTCTTAGGGGGGAGGGAGATGTCGGGAACTAAAAAGCCACACACATATAAGCAACGGCAAAGTGTGCGTGTTTAACAACGTTGGCCTCTCCGTGTTTACATCTGTGCGCGGCTGTGAATTATGTACTATTGCAGCCGCCGTGAACTAAATACATGTAGAGTCACGTTTCCCCGGGACGCCGCTCTCGCCATGTATTGTAAACAAGAGAGCGACGGGACGGCCCTCCTCCTCCTCGAGGACCCCGCCTCCATCGGGAAAGTCTGCTCGAGGCTCTGTAACTACGAGCAGCTCAATAAAGTTTCTCTTCCGCCCTCTGATCCTGCGTTCTTGATATACAACACATAACAATGTGATAAGCGTTGCTCGAATACTCCGACAACCGCTTGCTTAATAATACGAAGATCACCGCACCGTAACTTTCACTTCGTGGCGAAGAAAGTGACGTCTGTGCTGTAACGTGAGTGACAATGTTACGGCGAACCATGAGCTACGCTTTGCACTCCAGCGTAGTCGACGTGCACGGTAATCCCACGATATGCACACAACTATACTCACTTCTCACAACTATATAGTTGAAATCAAGAAGAAGAAATGGATATGGGCCGGGCACGTAGCACGTCGGCAGGATAACCGGTGGTCATTGAGGGTAACTGACTGGATTCCAAGAGATGGCAAACGCGTGAGGGGGAGACAGACAATTAGGTGTGTAGATGAGATTAACAAGTTTGCAGGTATTACGTGGCAGCAGAAAGCACAGGACCGGGTTGATTGGCGGAACATGGGAGAGGCCTTTGCCCTGCAGTGGGCGTAGACAGGCTGATGATGATGATGATGATACTCACTTTACGCAACGACGTCGATCCACCTTGTAACGCTTGGCACAAACTAAAAAAATCCGGCATGGGCTGCTAATCACTCACTGCTTCGCATGAAATTGATTCCCACAATGCGTGGGATCTGCCGAATTCTTTTTTTTTTAATAGTGATCTGCGTAAGCCTCAAAAAAGTTTGTTTCGGCCCGCATTGTTTGAGTTATGCAGCCGTGCTCTAAGTTCTCCTCGCAATATGAACAAGGTTCATCTATAGCTGATTTCTTGTTTGCGTTTAGTTGTGTTGTAAACGAACTTTTGAAGAAAAAATTTATAGCACTGTGCGTGATCTGAAAAAAATATTAGCCTGTTCGCAAACGCGATGCCCAGCCAAACGCTATCGACGCAGTAAAAAAGATTGCTTCGCAACGACAGAGCGCTGACACAGTGCAACCTAAGCCAGGGCTTTAAAAGGTGAATGAACTGTCAAAAGGAGAGACGGAATAGACCGACGAATCCTTTGTGAAATGAGAGCGAAATGGGCCCGCAGTTCCTGTCAATATTGTACCGACATCCATACGCTTCAAAAGGCCCGGTTCCAGCCAGGTATTTCGGATAATAGTTAATAATACACAACGTCATAGTTCCGTTCTGGTTTTCACAGTCTGGTTTGATGTGGCCACATCGAAAGGATGTGCCTATTGCAGGTCAGCAGTCACGCAACATTACCTTTGCTCTGAAAGCCTGACTTTTGAAATCCGAGAGCCCGCTCCAGAGTCCTTGGTTCGTAAATATATTACACTATTGAGAACTTCTTTGTGTGATCTTACCACCTAATTTTTGCAGTTCTTTTCAACTGCGTTTCCCCTATCCCAAAATCCATTCTGTTACCCTGTAGTCAAACTACAAATATATTATTGTAGGCGTTTCGCCATCCTGGCCAGCTACATGGAGCTTCATTCATTAATTCATTCTTTCATGCTATTAATGTCCGACAGCAACATTTGGGTTGTAGGGGTAGGGCAGCTCTTTGAATTAGCATCGACTGCCTTGAGTCCTTATGGAACACTATAGAAGAATATTAAATCAGTCTGAACTGGCGAGTATTTATTTAAGAACTATATCCGTTCATTTCGTGAACGTGCGTTCATAATAAGAAGAGAAAATGGAAGTCAATGTTTTTTTCATCTTTCGAATTTCGCGCTTAAACGATATGTCAGTGTGACCCAAGGTGTGACCTCACGGCCGGATTACAAAGTTTTTTTTTTCTTCCAATTTTCGTTATTGTGGCGGCCATAGCTTCCAAACATCTGTGCGGCAAAAGCTCGTCAAACGCTGGTTAAACTGGGATGCTGCTACTGCATTTCCAGCTCAGTGGTTTCCTTGGGAGGGTTCATTTGCAAGACGCACGTCCTTGTGCGCAGTGACAAGAAATGGGTGCGAGCCCGATATCTAATCCGAGTGCGCGAACGAGATAAACCCCGGTGGCCCACTTTGCGGCAACACCACTGCTGTCGCCGTCTTGACGGATCCAATGCGACCCGCCGCGCAGTTGGAGCGATAATGCTTGTTATCAGTATCACTTTACTGCGTACATATATACGCCCGGCACGGACTGAGAATAAATGGCTCGCAAGTCTGCAGGAGCCGATGGTCCGTACAGCGACGGGCACAGCGATGCGCTCTGTGCACGCGTCTTCGGCTTCAAATATATGTCATTGGTAGTGTAACCGAATTATCATTATGAATGAAAGTCTAGTGTGTAACTGTCCCTTTTATTTCGTTTAAAACAAAAGAGGGCAGAAATAAAGATGCCTGTCGCGTCGCATGACGTATCAAGATAAATCTGGTTAACTTTTACTGAGAATATGGAACACTGAGTCAACTGGAACAGAGTTGCCGAAGACAATACGACGACCCAATAATGTACGCTGCCTTTTGACACACTGAAAAATCGCAAGAATTATATGTCTTAAATGATGTAATCGTTGCAGTCACAGCGACAAAGTAGAACGGGCACGTTTAATTAAAGGAGGGAAAAAAATTTTGTGATAAGTCGTCTCTACCTGACAACTTTCATGTTGGAAATGTGCATTTTGTATGTCAGAGAGAACAGCCATCCACGTTACGCTATTAAAACAATTAATTCCTATTCGTTTCGTATCTGCTACATGCAGAAGGCCGCGTCTCCTGCGCGCGGGTGACAGGAGACGGTAGGTGGGGTAAAGCGTTCGGTTCACCCATATAGCCGCTTAAAACCGGCTTGACTTGGCTTGAAGTGTATAGGTAGGTGGCGGCAGAGTAGCGTTCAGGCCGCCGTTTATTTCTGCGTGGTGTGGTGGGTGTTGGCAGAGACGGCACTACTGGTGTTGGTTTTGAGCGTGAACTGTGTGCGCGAGAACCGCCTCTGGCCGTGGTGTTACCGTGGAACGTGGTCACGTTGTGTAGAGTGTTGTAGAAAGTGATTCGTGTGCAAGTCGTTGCCGCTTTTGTTTCTGCGATGTCCCCGTGTTCAGTGGACCGCCGCCAAATCTATAAGCAATGATAACGAGCGTGAGATAAAGGCCATGTGTATGCGATTTGTGAATGTCTGTAATAGTAGTGGTTCTTGATGGAAAGGAAGAACGGAGTGTCTAGCGCGTTACGTCTAGACGTAACTATAGGAGCCGTTGCAGTTACGTCTGGACGTAAGAATAACAAATCTTAAAGTTACGTCCAGCGTGAGATTAGACGCACCGAACCGATCGGCTCTAGTGGCGCAGCGGGCTAGTACGTGTCGTGCTCGGATCTGCGAGGACGTTGGTTCGAACCTCGCTGTTGTCCTTCTCTCTCTTTTTTTATTAAGTGCTCCACGGGCGCCGTAATATTTTTTGTTTAAGGAAATCGCCTTGGTGGCAGCGGTGGACGCCCCAGCCCACGTCGCGCTCCGTACTCTTGCTGTAGTGACACCAGCCACTCGAGCAAAATAGTGGAGCGACGACGGCGCACCGCGAAGCGACAGCGTCCCAGTGACACGAGCCAACCACTGAGACTGGCAAGATAATTATTAAACTTAAGTGCGCATTGTGAATCACACGATGGACGTAACTTTAGCAGCTGATTATGGCTCCCTGCGTCGTCTGCTAGCCACACCGTGTTCGCTAGTGTGCGAACGTCCTGCGCGCGTCCTCAGAGGGCAGCCTATTCCGTTGTGTTAGCACAGCATCAAATGCTTGTACGTATGTCTGCACGATATAAACAAGCATTTCAATTTCCAAGGCTTGTATGCAGACTAATAAGTGAGCAAGACACGCAAATTGGGCGAGTTGGTGAGGTTCCATGGTAAAAATATAAAGCAGCGCTTTTTTAAACACAAGACGAAGGAATGGAGGGACACATACGTCTCTTCTTTCCTTCGTCTTGTGTTTAAAAAAGCGCTGTTTTATATTTTTAATAAGTAAGTGCATGCACGTGTCGGTATGGAGGTGTGAATGCAGAATTTTTGAGACACAATTATTATTTTATTTTATTTATTTAATACCCATAGCGCCCATACAGGCATTACGTAGAGTGGGGGGGGGGGGGTACAGAAGAAGAACAAGCATGAAAGTTGCAGGTGCAAATGAAAATGTAGATTATTCTACGCCGACACAAACGTACACAGCTACATCAAAAATGTCGTATACATTGGGAAAACAATCTAAAATAAACAGAAAGCACAGTGATAATAGTTAATGGCAATGCGAACAGTAATTACAACAAAGCGCGGCAGTGGTAAATATATAGTACAGCACAAGATGCAAAGGAAGCACTAAAAGAAAACAACACAGTTTACAAATGGGATACAGTATAGATCATGGTGATTACCAGGCGTACGCATGATTTCTTTTAAGGCTCAGTGGTCAAAAGATTCAATCATTTTTATTGCAGAAAAGAATGCGTCATTAGACGAAATTCCTACAATTGTGGAAGGAAGTCGATTCCACTGACTGATAGTTCTGGGAAAAAAAGAGTTGCTGAAGGACGATGTATTGCATTTCTTATCTTAATTGTGTTCGTGATCTTTGCGTGCTGATGTGTAGTGAGGCCGGTTAATGTATACGTCACGGGGAACTCGCGTATGAAAATGATATATGCTGTGTAATAGCTTCAGTCGAAATGACGCTCTTCGCATGCTGCAGAGACTTCCATTTTAATATCGCCTTAGATTCCGTTGAACTAAACTGTCTGTCATACATGGGTATATTAAGCACATATCTTGCCGCCATGGACTGAACTTTTTCTAATCTTTCTTTGTTTGATGCTGTTGAAGGGTCCCACACGCAGCACGCGTATTCCAGCACTGATCTTACGTATGTTTTATATAATAACTCCCGGGTTTGCTGCGGAAATGCACGTGCATTTCGTCGCAAAAATCCCAAACTCCGACAAGCTTTACCTACGGTATAATCCACATGCCGACGCCATGATAAAGAGGGGCAAAAGTAAACGCCTAGGTATTTGTATTCGCACACCATTTTTACCGGTGAGCAGTTTATTGTGTATTCGAATTCACCTGGACTTTTTTTTTTTCTGGTGAACCTCATGCACACCGTTTTCTTTTTCTTACGCGTCAGTTTCATTTCCCATCGCTCACACCATGCGTGTATCGCACATAAGTCGTTTTGGATCACAGATCAGTCAGTTTCAGAGGGAATTTTGCGGTATAATATGCAGTCATCTGCAAATAGCCTAATATGATATTGTACGTTTTCGTTAATCTCATTGATATAAAGTAAGAAAAGAAGTGGTCCCAGTACTGATCCCTGAGGCACCCCTGACGTAACATCAGTTATTGCAGACTGTTCGCCGTTTACAACTGCGCATTGTCGCCTCTCACGTAAATATACAGCAACCCATGCAATAACTTGGGGATTAATGTCAAAGCTGGACAGTTTTTGCAGTAATAAGTAGTGCGAAACGGTGTCGAACGCCTTCTGAAAGTCGAGGAAAATACAATCAACCGAAGAGTTATCGTCCAGTGCTGCTGCTAAAACATGTGTGAACTCTACCAGTTGTGTGACGCACGATAGTTCATGTCTAAATCCGTGCTGGTTTGAGTTCAGTAAAGAATTGCTATCTATATGCTTAACAATGGCGGTATATAAAACGTGTTCAAGAATTTTGCAGCACACAGAAGTGAGTGAAATGGGGCGGTAGTTATTGATAACGTTGCGCGGGCCAGATTGAGCAACCGATGCCATTTTCCAGTCAGTCGGCAGAGAACTGTGTTTTAAGGACTTTTCGTAAATGACTGTTCGCAATCTCGTGAAGTGTTGGCGATTTAGAAATCCTTGTGATACCAAGCATGAACTATAGTCTGCAAAGGCCGGTTAGCAGTAAAAAAGACCTCAAGTCACGCGCTTCTAGAGAGGTACACATCATGCAAACAGAAAAGCAGAGTGCACAGAGTTCCACTTCAACTATAATTACACAGAAATACAGTTTTTTTTTTTTTGTAGCCGCTACAGCAAGAAGTATATTGGTTCAGTCGCACAACACCATTTATATTGTAGTATGGGCAGAACACAACCTAAGCACGTACAAATAAAGCAAGAAAAAAAAAACATCGAGCACAGTGGAAAACACGACTATCGCCGAAGGCCAATACCCCATTGATTGGCGGATTGCACTTCTCACACACGTAATAGGAACGTTAGGACGGCTTCGTGCATTAATGTGGCAATGGAGGGCGTATATACCACCATTGGGCTGTAGTCAACGCGCTTTCTTGGATATGTGCAACACTTAATTGGATATGTGCCGCCGACCGCCCATCCATACTACACTGCTAACGCCGCGACGGTGAGCCCAATCTCGCAACAATGTGTTGCGAGTAGGCCAAGTAGGCTGCACCAACATAACTGGACGGAAGGAGGCTTTCTAAAGACGACATTTATATGTACACACGCGGGGCAGCTGTTCAGATTGTTATTGTATGGACGTAACCCTAATGGACGTGTGATACATCAACACGGGCACGCAAACCGTACTTACATCAAGTTCGATGGAGACCTGCAGTTATTTCACTTTTATTTCACTAACCGTGATCGCCCCAAACTGAGGTTGACCGCCTCAACGAAGCTAAGGAAAAGGCAGCACCCGAGACGATGGCTGAAGGCAGCGTGGCTCCGGCGGAGGCCGAAATTAACGTCTTCCTAAAGTGCGTCAGCTGGTCTGTCTCGACAACAGAGCTGCTGATACGCGAAACAGTCCGGCAAAACAAGCCACGCACGTCTCAATACATAAGTGATGCTGGTAAATCGGTGATACGACAGTGATACTGAATGTATGGCCGCTTAATTCAGCGAGCGGCCGTGCTGAACGTTACAGTACTAGTGGATAGGTGCAAACGTCTAACCTTTCACACCGACCACAAGGTGACCACCCCTAACTTACGTCAAATATTCTCAGGGAGAGTAGATTAAAAACAGCAAGGAGTTGTTTTAGTCTGCGCATAGGACGCGTAACAACGGAGGCAGAATTGCACCGTGGACCCCGTGGACAGTTACGTCTGGGCGTAACGATAGCGACGGCTACAGTTACGTCTGGACGTAACCCTAGACGCATCGTTAAATAAAAGTGATGGTTCAAGTACACTTCGCCCAAATGACTTTCCAACTGTAAGCGATCGATCCACGCAAAGCACGCACTTACCACACATACATGTCCGCCACAGTACAAGCTGTGCGTCAGACAGACATTCACAAATCACGTAACTCATGGCCTTTATCTCATACTCGTACAGCTCGTTATCATATCTGACAGATTTGGCAATGGTCCACTGAACGTTTTGGCAATGGTCCACTGAACATCGCAGGAACGAAAGCGGCAACGACTTGCTACGACTTCTACAACATACACAACGCGATCACGTCCCTACGGTCAGAGGTGGTTCTCGTTAATGCGCACAGTTCACGCTCAATATCAACACCAGTACAGTAGTGCGTAGTGCCGTGCCTCCCCTGCCAGTACCCACCACGCAAGCTACACAAACGGGCCACGCAGAGCACGCACTTACCACACATACACGTACGCCACAGTACAAGCTGTGCGTCAAACAGACACATTTCACAAATCACGTAACATATGGCCTTTATCTCATGCTCGTACAGCTCGTTATCATTGCTTATAGATTTGGCAGTGGTCCACTGAACCGGAGGACATCGCAACAAAAGCGGCAACGATTTGCTACGACTTCTACAACACACACAGTTCTCGTTAATGCACACAGTTCACGCTCAATATCAACATCAGTACAGTAGTGTGCCTTCTCTGCCAACACTCACCACGCAAGCCATACAAACGGGCCTGAACGCTACTCTGCCGCCACCTACTTATACACTTCAAGCCAAGTCAAGCCGGTTTTAAGCGGCTATATGGGTGAACCGAACGCTTTGATGCCCGCCGGCGCATTTACAAAGGCGAGCGGATAAACCCCCCCACAATGCACCGCGCCACGGCGCTCTCTGGGGCTATGCATTTTGGCCAGCCTAATTGTGTCGGGCGGCGGCGAGTCCCCGTGTTTTCGTATCAGCGGAAACATAGCGACCGCGGCCGCGGCTGTGCCAGCTGTGCTGCTGGTGCTACTGCGCGACGACGCGAGTCCCGCAACCATAGCAAACGCCTTACGATGAATCGGATACTCGTGAAGACACAGCAAGGGCTTCACGAGACGCTGTGCGCACACTTCTCGCTGCCGAAAGCCGTCTCGTTCAGGACGCATTGAAGCGGACACAGCCTGCAGCGAAGAACAACGTGACGGACATTGCTCTACTCCACTTGGTAAGTTTTTGTTGCTGCTCAGCATGAAGCTATAAAAAGCGCGTTTCTGATACTACTGTCACTATATCTAAGGATACGAACGTTGCTCGGGCAGCAAGCGCATCTTCCACTAGCTAGCGGCGATGCATGCGTGCGACCATAAAAGCCTGCGCGCAAACTTTATCGTGCTGCCGCTTCCAAATTTGCGAAGATAAAAGACAAGCACGCAGCCCTAAAGCACTGCCTTTAGTGGAATAAATTTAAGAGGACAAAATTGAACTTAATTGGGAGCTCTTCGAGAATATGCTTTTTTTTTTTCATGGCTTCACCGCAATACGGCTCTGTGTTCCGCGGTGAAGGCAAGTGAGACTCGCACTTATCCGCACTTGTTTGTGGTTTCACCTTTCTTTCCTCCCGCTGTATATTGTGTGATCAGGAAATATTGTGCAATCCTCCTCTATGAAATTGTCGAGAGCACTCAATAGGCTCTACTCTCCATGATGTCTACACTTTGACGCTTCATCACAATAAAAATATGTATCAGGGCAAGGCTTACTCAAATCACTTCCGCCACTGTAGTAACCACTATACCCATGCAAAATAAAAAAAAAATACATACGAGATAACAGTTTATTAACATGAAAAGTGTCCCATGAAGTAAGAACAAGCAAAAAAGATTTTTGGTAATTATTGGTATATCACAAGCATAAACATGTTGAATGTTTATATATATATATATATATATGCACACAGACATTAATGCTTGTTGAAGCAAGGTAAATAACTTGTAAATGTGTGCAGAGCAAACATGACCGAAAATTCTGTAGTGCTGTGAAGTTCGGAAGACAACCGGAAAGGCGCGACTGCACTCTGGCAAAGTCTGATAACTGGTGTACGAATATTCGAGTTTCGAATTCAATTTGACTTTTGAATAGCAAGTATTCAACGTTTTGAATAATTCAACACGACGAATATCAAAGACGCGACAAAGGCCAATAGTGCAATTTGATTAGGGTGGGATGGCAAAAAGTAACAATAACGTCGCTAAACTTCATTAAATTTTCACCTGCCGTTAAAACTTTCATCGATATGCTGGTTCAAAAGTGAGCCATGTTCATTTTAAGAACGATTATACCGTTTCCATGGCTCATGGTCAGGGAACATTCTGTGAGACCCGAATTGCTGGCACTCAAGAATAACCAGCACACTGAGCTCAGATCTTATAGTCAAGAGGTTCACAAATACTTCAATGAGCCCCTAATTGCAGGAAAGGATGATACTTTAGCTGACTGCAAAGAGCATGGAGCTGCACTTTATCAAGGTATCGCCATAATCGCTTTGCGATACCTTCCCAACCCTGCTATGCTACTGAGGTGCCCAGTAAGTGCACGTTTTCAACTGCAGGAAACACTGTAACATCAGGGCAAGAAAGCCTGAAGCCAGGTCATGTGAAACTGCTTGTGTCATGACAGTTCGTAGTCTTTTGGTAGTAGTCACTCACCACGTTATGTGCTCGAAGACATTAGCAGATTTTATTTCGTTGTTCTTTCTTTCAATTTCAAATAAAGCTTTCTGTATTCAATATTTGACATTTTCAGCCACTATTCGGCACTGTTAGGTTCAAAATGAAATTTCACTATTTGCGCACCCCTACTGAAACAAGAGACCTCAGAGAAACTCGTCATCAAGACAAAGGAAGCAGAGAGTACAGCAAAGGGGTGGGAAAGGGAAGTGAGGGAGAGGAGTGATGTGAAGGTGAGGTGGCGGGAGAGGGTACAGCATAGCCGTGTATAGTACAGTGTATAAAGGGGATGGGAAAGGGAAGTGTCGTGTCGCTTGTGTCGTGTTCTCTCTTTGTCTCCGTCAGTGCGTGCTGTCCGGTAACGAGGGAAGTGATGTGGGGGGTGAGAAGGCGGGAAAGGAAAGGGAGAGTTTAGCATAGTTTAGTGAAGGTGAGTGGAGGAGGAAGATGAGTTGGAGGTTACAGACAAGGCCACCATGTAGCTCCACTGTTTCCGAAGCCATCGTAACACTGGTGCGTAGCTGCCCCAATCTTTTTTTTTAAGACACGGGTTAAGGTAAATTTCTTTTATTATTGAAATTTGGTCTTTCTTTTTTTTTGCTTTTGTGAAATAAGGCCTTCCTTAATATTGTCCAGTGCCCCACGCATTTTACCGCATTTTGATTGAGCCAAAACCACAAGGTTTTCGAGACCAGCTGACGAGCAGCCGCGCCCTCTTAGGTCGTGTAGAACTGAGCTTTCTGCCTCAAACGAATTTTTCAAAAACCAAAACTGGTAGTTTCTTTGAGCTTAGCAGGTTTTAAAAAAATCACTTTGGCTACCTAAAGGCACATGGTGCAGTTTTCTTAACACTCGCAGCATTTACCGAGTCCAATTGCCTTGTGTGTGCGAGACATGGTTCTGCGCACATATCTTGAGTTTAGTTGCACCTTTGTTTATTTTGTTGCAATGGGAAAAGATATGCTCGTGTTGACAAAACCACCGTTTGGAGAGCATAGTATAATTGGAAATCGACACGGTTCAGCTACTAACAGAACGAGACCGGGAGCACTCGTGCAAGTAAGCTAAAAACGGTGTCGCCACAAGGACAAAATGTTACCTGTAGTGACAATGGCTATCCTTTGATTGATGTGGAGCTCATACAAACCGTGATTACGAGTATCTGTGTCTGCACAGAATGCGGAGGAACGATCGCACTCATAGACAACACAATGGATTGTGTTCTTTGGGATGGAATCCCTCAGAACGGCCACCTTTGAAACCATTCTAACTTTGAAAAAGGCTAGCATGGCCTGAGTAAATGCTCTGAAGGCCGTTCACACATCAAGCCGCAACATTGTGATATGGTTGGGTGAGATTGACCACCGTCGATAGTATGTTGCCAAAAGAGAGACAGAAGATGACAGAACAAGCTAGGGAACCAAGAAAACAAGAAGCAAAAGTTTTATTCATGTGATCACTAATATGGCTCATTGCTATTAAATTGCTAAGTACATATTCTTTTTGAAAAATTATGAAATAAACTTGCTTTTTGTCTTTAAGTTTCTGTATCTCAAGAATCAATTGTGTGCCTCATTATCAGAACAACTTTAAAGGACAGAAGGCTGATTTTTTAACAGAATAAAGTGAACACCAGTACAAAGCTGCTGAGCTAGAATGTTGTACATATGCAAATAGCTTTCATTTTTTGGCAGCTTTATTAAAAAATAACAAAAAAATATTGCCTTGCTTAAAAATTTGCAAAAATGTCAACACTTGAAATGCAATTGTAATTCTAGCTTCATTACAAGAGATGCGCTCATAAATAAAATTAATCAAATGAATGCTTTACATATACTGTAAAATTCTGAGCAAGCACGGTGAAAGATAATTGGACAATGTGGAGGGGGGTCCTCGTTTGGTCGCAGACCAAAATTCGATGTGGTGGTGGAGAAGAACACCCATCTGTGCTTCTAATGAAATGCTTTATTCAATACCCCGCAGGGGCGCCTGCGCAAGCAGGCGTTCGGTGAATGGCGTCACTACGGACCCGAGCCAACAGGGGGGTTTCGACTCCCCCCCCCCCCCCACGCCTCGCCATGCTTGGCTTTGCTGTGTCCGAGGAAAAGGGGATCCTGGGGGTTGAGCCGACGCCGGGTGATTGGACCTGTAAGGCCCCCCGGCAGAGGCAACACACCCCTTTGGCCCCAGCTTCACGTAGACGGCACCCCTGGGCTGACCCACCCAGAGGAAATCGGCAGTAGTCTTTTGCTATCTCTCTCTCTCTCCACATTTTCGTCTTTCTCTCTCACTTTTCATCTTTCCTGTCCTCTTATCTCTTCAATTTACTTCCGTGTTTCACGGCGGCAAGGGTTAACCTGGTGTGAATATCCAACCATGAGTAGTTAGATGAGGTTATAGTAACAGCGTACGGCTGGCATCATGCAGGCTTGTTGACAAGTCCAGCCGTGTCCCCTTGTTGGGCTCCATGGTGGGCGGTTGGCGCTGTTGCCGAACGCTTTCATCTTTTTATGGCTTCTCAAGCATCCACTATTTTTGATCAGTCTCTGAAAAGAGGCCACACCGAGGCAACTTTTCATTTCAACACACAATCCAAAGTATCCTTCCAAAAGTACCATGTCATCCACAGCGAAGGCACACCAGTACGAAAGCTATCTCCATTTTTGGTGGCCAAGTGCCTGAAAGAAAGAAATTGGACCCAAGTACAAAATTTCGAAAATGTCAAGCGGTCACCTGCTCCTAGAGCTAGCCGAAAAAGAACAAGTATCAAAGCTCTCCGAACTCGCCTGCATTGGTGACACTACCGTAACAATTTCTGTCCACAGATCCCTTAACACCAGCAGGGGAGGAATATCTGAAGAAGATTTCTTAGGCCTAAGTGACAAGGAGCTCCTCGAGGGGTTTCAGGATCAAGACGTCATAAAGGTACAGAGAATTGTCATCCGCCGCAACGATCAGGAAGTCCCCACAAAACACGTCGTACTTTCCTTTGGAACGAGCGAAATGCCCACATCCCTCGAGGCAGGCTACGTGAAAATAAACATCAGGCCCTATATTCCTAATTCTAGACGGTGTTTTAAATGCCAAAGATTCGGTCACGTATCCCACTCATGCAGGGGAAAAGAAACATGCGCAAAATGCAGTGAAAACGACTACACAGCCGTAAACTGCGCATCATTGCCACTTTGTGTGAACTGTAAGGGGGATCACCCAGCATACTCCCGCTCATGCCCATCCTGGAAAAAAGAAAAAGAAGTAATTGCTCTCACCGTCAAAAAAAGATCTCGTTTTATGAAGCGCGGAAACGGTTGTCGTACCTTTTCCGCAAAAGTTACACTGATGTGACGCAGTCGGGGGCAGCGTCACAGAGGCCTCAGACATCCTCTGGGTCCACACAGAGTGGTCGAGTTGTGACTCCTTCCGCTCCCGTCATGGAAGCAGCGTCTGCTGCTCCATCGACCTCTAAGGGCCCTCAGACTCCGGTCTCCCTGGGCCCTAAAATCACTCGAATGCCAAGGCCCGAGATCCACGTCTCAGCGCCAAACTCTCGATCTTCCAGCGCCTCTGACAGGGCGATGGAGATCGACTGAAAACCTTAGTGTCATCGACACCGAAGGACATGCGCTCCCTGGAGCGCGCCAACTGGACAAGGTCCCAATAACCACGCAAAGCAAGCGATAGTCATAATGATTATCGCATTTGTCTGTAGTTTAAGTTCTTAATAATGCTAATAATGTGTGTATATGTGGTTTGTATGTGTGTGTCAGGTAGCGCAGTTATCCCTTTTGTCTTAATAATATCACCTACCATCTTTTAATTTACTTGAACAATCCCCACAGGTATATTTGCTTAATTTTATTCCATCATGGCTTTTATCATACATTGGAACTGTAGAGGATTAATGCATAATTTAGCTGACTCAAAGGACATCATCAATAAGTTCTCACCAGTGGCTTTCTGCCTCCAAGAGACAAACCTAGGTGCAAAACATGCTCAATTTCTCAAGGGCTATACAGTTGCCCGAAAGGAGCGCGAACGCTGTCAGGAGGAGTAGCTATTGCTTTCCAGGGTGGCACTCCTACCCGAGATGTCCAACTCAGTACATCTTTCGAGGCCATAGCAGCCACCATTTTATCGTACAAAACTATTACCATTTGTACACTTTATATCCCACCCCACACCCATTTTACCACTAAAAACCTAGAAAATCTAGTAGAACAGTTACCAAAGCCATTTGTTTTAGTAGGGGATTTTAATGCTCATTTTACTCTTTGGGGTAGTGACAAAGCTGATCAAAGAGGGCAGGTCGTTGAAGATTTTGTCTTGTCAAACGATATCTGCCTTTAAAACACAGGTGCTTTGACCTACTTTTCAGCAACCTCACGCACTTTTAGTTGTTTAGATCTTGCTTTGTGCTCACCATGTCTTTTTAACGATCTTAAATGGGAGGTCCTCGACACGTCATATGGTAGTGATCACCAACCTGCCATCATCAAACTCATGTCATCCCACCAAACTTTATCTAGCAAGCCACGCTGGTGGAAATTGAAGCTCGCGAACTGGCCGCTTTTTACAGAAAATGCAAAGCTTGAAGAAGTTTTCTCATCGGAACTTTCTGTTCAGGAAGTTAACAAAAAGTTCATCGAAATTATGATTTCAGTGGCAGAAAAGGCGATACCGCAGTCATCCGGCATTGTGCGCATTAAACTAAATCCTTGGTGGACAAGCGAGTGCACAGAGGCAAAAGACCAACAAAATAAGTCCTGGGGAATGCTATGAAGATACCCCACCTACACCAACATCATAAGCTTCAAACAGGCAAAAGCCAAAGCACGATTTATTCATAGGCAGGCGGAAAAGGATTCGTGGCAAAAATATATATCATCATTTAATAGTTCGGTCACACCAAAATGTATCTGGGACCAGATGAGGAAGTTTAGAGGAGAAGACTCATCGTACATAATGCCACTTCTTACAAGTCCAGACACAAACAGCACTACAAGACCAGGCCAACCTATTAGGCGAACACTTTTACGAGGTATCATCTTCAGGGAATTACACGAACGCTTTCCTCAAATACAAAGAATCGTCTGAAAGACACAGACTGCCGACACAGACTGGGGGCGTGAAACTGGTGCGGATATGACTGCACCGCTTACGCTTACGCTGTTCTTTCTGCAGGTACTACTCCGATCAACCACAAGCAAACCAGTTTTCGAACTACAGCCTGATGACTTATCAGCTCAGTTTTTGCCGGATGGTGAACCTTTGTTCAACTGCTCGACATGGGAATCAAGCGACATTGACCAAAACGATGGAAATCAACGAGTGTGCCTCGCAGCTGAAATTGGCCGCTGCCGGTCAACCAACCGTGGACTGATCGCACAGACGACTGCAGCCTACAAATAGCACGGATCTTCACTCGGAGCTTGGGGCATGGAACCGGTGCAGATATGACTGCACCGCTTACGCTTACGCTGTTCTTTCTGCAGGTTAGTAAGCACTCTTATCGTGGTTACTTAGTATATTCCCTGCCGGTTCCACCCCCAGTGGCATTTTCAAGTGTCGCTAGTCATTCGCTACGCGATGTTCGTGTGTACCGAAAATGACGTCATTTTGTGCTCTTTCGCCGCATCGCATTCTATTTGCTTTTGTTGCTTTTGTGTGGGGACGTAGAATTAAACCCGGGTCCTTCCGACATACTCCTGCAACAGCTCCTAAGTGGTCAGCAGGAGATAAAAGACAAACTTAGTGCCATTGAGAAGTCACAAGCTGAAACCAAATCAGCAATGGCTAGCCTTACTTGCACGCATAACGAAACTAGAATTGACCATAGGTAAGATGGACGAAATAAAAAGTTCAGTTTTACAGTGTAAAAAAAGCTGTGAAAATCAGGATACGAGAATGCACTCTTTTGAACAAAAAGTGGATGATATTGAAAACCGTAGCAGGCGGTGTAATTTAATCGTTTTTGGTATTGAGGACACAGACAAGAGTGAATCATATGACGTAGTTAAAAAGAAATTGCTAGAGATATGTTCTTCCACTCTGACACGCGATAATATTACAATCGAAAGGGCACATCGCTCAGGCAAGTTCACTGGAAACCGACCTCTACCAGTTATCGCTAGTTTTGCTTCATTCAAAGATAAGCAAGCTGTTTTGTCAAATGCGAAAAAACTAAAGGGCTCCAAGATAAGCATATCGGAAGATTTTTCTGCTGCTGTTAGACTAAAAAGAAAGCATTTGCTGGAATACAGTAAGGCAAATAAAAAGGAAAATGATAAAATATGCCTTAATTTCGACTCCCTGTACTTAAACGGTGTCAGGTATATATTTGGGTCTTCGTAAGAAGGTTGTGCAGCGTGGCACGATGTGCAGGATTTGTGACATAAAACATGTCAAAAAATACTCGTGCGTGTAACACGTGTGGTGTATTGCATCCCTTTAAGTTGTGACAAGTTTTACATTGGACAGTCGGGTCGATGTGTCAATGTTAGGTTGAGGGAGCATGAAAATCTTCTACCTACGGGCACGGGTGGTAACTTGCCGCTGCACTGCAAGTTGTGTGGTTGTTCGCCTCTGTTTGATAAGGTGACAATTTTAGGTAAAGCTAAGACGCAGCGAGAACGGGAGATTATTGAGGCATTCCATATCTGGAAACTTGGTCCAGACAAATGCGTTAGTGCGGCTTCGGTTTATCTTACCAGGAAAGAATTTTTGTTTCTAGCACAGAGGTGATCTGCTGAGATTAGCTGTTTGTGCTTTTTGGGTTTTGGGTTGATTGGTTTTTGTTTGTCAGCTGCGCATGCATCGTACGGTTTGGGGGGGGGGGGGGGGGAAGGTTTTTCCGAAATAAACGCCAGTTGTTAGTGCCAAGTCTCTGCGCTCTGTCTCTGTTTTCTGCCGCTCTGCTTTTTCCGTTTTTCGACGTTTTGTGGCTTCTTTTGTAGTTAACTAAGTATGTACCAACTTGCCCAACAAGCAACTCTCCTGAATATATATTTGATGAATCGCTAGACCAAGTAAGGCGTGCTAACTGACTACGGTCGACGAATAGGTCACTGCTTTCAGTATTGATTGTGAACTGTCGGAGCATTAGGAATAAAACGGACGAGTCTGCTGCCCTTCTAGACATGACTCAGCCTTCTGTGGTGCTGGGAACAGAATCCTGGCTTGATGGAACCATTAGTGATACGGAAATCTTTCCTGAAAAATATATTTCTTATCGAAGGGATCGTAAATGTCGTGGAGGTGGTGTCTAATAGATGAAGCGATTAACTCTAGGGTACTGCAAATGGAAGTTAGCCACAGCGAGGCCGTCTGGGCTCTGATTAGACTTTCAAACGGCAAAACTGTCTCTCTGTGTTCGTTTTATCGTCCACCAAGTAGTACAGCTAATGTTTTGTATGAACTAATCGATGCGGTTGAAACTGTCAAAATGGACTACGTGATAATAGGAGGCGACTTTAACCTCCCAGAGGTCAATTGGGCTCATCACGAGCCCACATCGAGCGGGCAGAGTGAATTAACCAGAGCGATTATCGAACTATGCGGCACTTATGACTTAACACAGATGGTCTTGCAGCCAACACGGGGAAACATTATATTAGATCTCATGCTCATGAACACCCCCACAGCTGTGAAGTCTTCTCTGGTACTTCCAGGCATTAGTGATCATGCTGTTCACTGCAAGTTAAATTTACAGTATACAAAAATCGCAAATTGCGCTAGACGACGGATCAATAGTTATCAGAAAGCTCGTAAAAGTGATATTGAAAGTTCTTTGTATGCATATTACGATGTTTTTGAAACTTTAGCGGAAACCAAAAATGCAGATGAATTATGGAACATATTTAAGCTAAAATTTCTCGAATTACGCGACCGATATGTGCCGTCATGGATAATGACGCCACGGCGCAGCAGATCTAAGCCGTGGTGCACAAAGGAAGTGCGTAGCTTAGCCAGAAAACGAGCAACCGCTTACACTGCATACAGAAAAACACCTTCATCGCACTTGCGCTAAGGACTTGAGGTAATAACCAAGCACATGAAAAGTGTGTTAAGCATACAGAAAAAGAAGTTCTTCGGGTCTTTTGGAATAGGAATACAAAGAAGTCCTAAAAAACTCTGGCAGCTAGTCAAACTGAACGGCAAAGATAGTGTCTATTCCTCCACTTGAACTAGACGGAAACTTACTTCATAGTGACATTACAAAAGCCACACATCTTAACCGATATTTTAGCTCTGTCTTTGCTGGCCGCTCAAGCGGCGGTGCCATTTCAGCACAAACCTGTGTGAGTGGAGAGCAAATGGAAGATATTGTTTTTGATCAGCGGAGCATCCAGAAATTGTTAGAGAAATTGTGTGCCTCAAAGGCCACTGGGCCGGACGGCCTACAATCTGCTTTACTTTCTATGTGCGCACGTTCTGTATCAAAATACTTGGTTGTTATCTTCTCAAAGTCACTGAGTGAAAGTGTCTTGCCGGATGATTGGAAACTTGCATATGTTGTGTCAGTGCACAAGTCTGGCCCGCGCAGCAATGCGTCAAACTACCGGCCGATCTCACTCACTTGCATCAGCTGTAAAATTCTAAAACACATCCTCTTTACAAACATTATGAATCGCCTGAAAAAATTACTCCTTATTATCGCCTCAGCAACATGGATTTCGACCTGGGTTTTCTTGTGTTACGCAGTTGACTGAATTCACACGATTTGGCTAGTGCACTGGATAACGGGTATACTGTTGACTGTTTGTACTTGGATTTCCGTAAAGCGTGTGATTTAGTATCTCGCTCATTACTGATTCAGAAGCTGTCCTGGTACAACATAAACTCTACTGTTATTAAATGGATCAAAGCATATTTGAACTTGAGACGGCAGATCAGTCAGACTGCGTATTATACAGAGTATTATACAGAGTTTTAAATGGAATGCAGTCCGATCAAGTGGATGTTACTTCAGGTGTGCCGCAAGGGTCAGTGCTGGGGCCGCTTCTTTTTCTTATCTACATGAATGACATCTGTTGTGGTATTTCATCCAGACTCCGAATGTTCGCAGATGACTGTGTATTATACAGAGTTATTCATACCGTAGATGATCACACTGCGCTACAGAACGATTTGGATTTGATTAGCACCTGGTGTAATATTTGACACTTGCGACGCATTGTTTTAACACGAAGACACACGAAAAACAACAGGTAGTACACAGACGAGCGCAAATTTAGTACAACCGCTGAAGGGGCGACAGGTCTGGAACAAAGAAGCCCGATGTACTTGAAATAACAGCTAGAAGGGCCATGGTAGGGGCTAGTTGGTTGTACATATTTGACACTTGCGACGCGCTGTCTTCGTGTTAAAACAGCGCGTCGCAAGTGTCAAATATGTACAATCAACTAGCCCCTACCATGGCCCTTCTAGCTGGTGTAATACCTGGCGCATGGACATAAACATGAAAAAAATCTGTTTATATGTGCTTCACTAAAAAAAGTGCTGTAATGATTTTAGTTACACTGTTAATGCAGAAAAACTGGCAAAAGTGTTCGACCATAACTATCTTGGTGTTTATTTTACAGCAGAATTATCCTGGCGTCGCCATATCGAGTATGTCACGTGCAAGGCTTCAAGTGTTCTAGGTTTTCTTAGAAGAAATGCGAGAAATTTACCTATTGCCGCAAAAGAGCTCTTGTATAAAGCCAATGTTAGACCAATACATGAATACGCTTGTTGCTTTTGGGACCCTTGGCAGCAAGTAGACATTCAAAGGATTGAAAGAATTCAAAATTTAGCTGTGAGATTTGTTCATGCCGATTATACCCGCCACTTTAGCGTGACCAGTGCAAAGGAAAGCCTTGGATGGGAGTCACTGCAGCAGCGTAGGCAATACGTAAGGTTAAAATTTTTTCACAGTATATTCCATAACAACACTGGTATTAACCGGAATTTTTACATGCACAATCCTGATTACGTCCAACCCCGTCTTGATCATGCCTACAAGATAAAGGAGATAAGATGTAGGATGAACTATTTCCGGATGGCGTTTTTTCCCCAGAATAATTCGCGAGTGGAACAAACTGCCTCATGACATTGCCACTGTTATATCCCCTGAAGTATTTGCTTCCTCTTTACAGAACTCGTATTGTAAATAGTCCTCGTGATCCCCTGCGGGGTATTTGCTTGTGTATTTTTAGTACTAAAAATGTTTTGCTTTTCTTTTGTCCATTTGGCTATTGCTGCAGTACATTTATTCAATTACCTGCTTTTGGTTGGCTATGTTTTTATTGTACTCCTCCCCCCCCCCACGGTAATGCCGAAAGGCGCTGTGGGTATTGTAATAAATAAATAAATAAATAAATATAAGTGCCTCAAAGGAATTCTATAACCATGATCTCATATTAGAAGAATTAAACAGGGTACTTTCCGCTGGTAAAAAAGCAGAAACAGGGCCTGACCATGTGCACTACACAATGCTGGCGCACCTATCCCAGGCATCGGCGGAGGCACTTCTCCAATTTTTCAATAAAATATGGGAATCTGGTTAATGCCTGAAGATTGGAAAAATGCAATAGTTATACCTTTCCTCAAATCTGGTAAACCCCCAACATCCCCGAGTAGCTACAGGCCCATTGCATTAACAAGTCTCGCAAAAACATACAAAAGCATTATATACATAACTTACCTTCATTCTTGAAAGAAGACACCTTATAGACTCACACCAGCGCGGATACAAAAAGGGCTGTTCAACGACTGACCATTTCGTGAGACTAGAACACGAAATACGAGATGCATTTCTACACAAACAGCACTGTCTCGCGGTATTCTTTGACTTAGAGAAAGCATACGATACAACTTGGCGATATGGAATTCTCTGAGACCTAGCTGACTTGGGGATTCGCGGAAGAATGTTGAACTGCTTATGTGATTTCCTGTCAAATAGAACATTTCAAGTACGTCTTGGCACAGTACTGTCACAAATATTTGTCCAAGAAAATGGTGTACCACAAGGGTGCATTCTGAGCACAACTCTCTTCATAGTTAAAATGAACTCCATTAACATGGTCATACCACACACAGTTATGCACTCCTTCTACGTTGACGATCTACAAATCGCCTGTTGTGCCTCGAACCAATCATCCTGTGAGAGGCAACTCCACTTTACCATCAATAAGCTGACGTAATGGGCTGACCACAATGTTTTTCGATTTTCCACACATAAAACTACCGCTGTTCTCTTTGCGCAAAAACGAGGACTATTCCCTGACCCTGTTCTTAAACTAAACATCGAAATGCCAGTAAAACAATATAAATTTCTAGGAATTACATTCGACCGAAAACTCAATTTTCTGGCACACATAAACGCATTAAAAACTATCATAATTCATATGGCGTAGCGCACCACGACAGCAACAGAGAAGAGGGACGCACACACACGCCGCTAACTTGCAACTAATGGTTTTATTTGCGATCACACATGCCTTTTATACAATAAGAGTGGATCGATAAAATCGAGAGAACAGCATGTAAAGATACAGCACAAAGCCTGCATGTGTACCACTAATCACAACAATCTGCACCCGCCAACGTCAAAGCGATGATTCCAGATACATCTTTTCTTTAGCTGACAAAGCTAAAGATGGCACACTCACACATTTTTCTTTCCTTTTGTCGATTTCGTAGGCTTCAATTGTTTCCCGCATGGTTCTGCTGCAGGCCCTATCGAGAATACGTGTATATTGAACCATTGGGGCGCAACCACACCTCTGACAGTGAATTCCCAAATGACCAGATAGCGCTTTTTATACATTGTACTGGTGTTCCCTAAGTCTTTGGTTCACACACCTTCCAGTCTGGCCTATGTAATGCGTTCACATGTCAAAGGGATACAAAACACAATGCCTCGACTGCAATTGACAAATTTTTCCCGGTGCTTGATCATACAATCCCGCTTCCCGCTACTCTCTGCATTTACCTTTTTGCACATCCCTTGTAATCGTTCGGGAGCAGAAAAAACCACGTCCGCACCGGCCTTCCTCGCTATCCTTTGCAAATTATGCGAAATGGCGTGCATTTAGGGCACTACAGCAACCTTGGCTGCCTTAGTAGCGGCTGCCTGCTCCCCGGCGTTTGCCCTTCCCTTCCTGCTCACATTTTCGGTTACGGTGGTCAACAGGCGCATGGGATAACCAGAATCTAATAAACATTTAGCCTGAGTCCACAAGCTTGCATCAAGCTTGTGGTGACACGACTTGTGAATTTTGAAAACAGAAATTAATCACAGCACGCTTTACCAATTTTGAGTGAGCGGATGTAAACGGAAGAACCGGTTTATTTCCTCACGGTTCATAGCTCCAGCACACTACTGCCGGCGAAAAATACAGACCGAGGTCTAAAAATCTTATTGAAGTTGTCTTTAGCTATTTCATGCGTCAGCACTAGGGGAGATAACTCTGTCGCGAACACGGTTAGAGTTTCTGAAACTACCGCATCAAAACTGTTACGTTCATTATTAGCATCAGATAGTCGTCTATGAACCTAAAAACAGCAACAACATCCGTGTGCTTCACACGCTCTTGAAGGCCTGGCTAGGTTAATGGAGAAGACAAAAAAAGTGGATCTAGAGATATTTTTCACGGCGAAAACTCATAAAATTGACTGCCCTTTCCGAAGTGATCATTTCAGAGAATGAAAACTGGCAAAAGTGCATTGCTTTGTTTCTACAAAAGTACTTGAAGTTGACTTCTCTTAACGATCCTTTTTTGGTGAAAAAGTCGGAACAGGTGCTAGATTTTTTCACAGGCAAGGAAAAAGCGAATCATTTAGCATTTTTAATCGATTTCAAAGATCTTTATTACACCCTTCCTCAGGCCGATTTGATGGCACATGTGTCCGAAGGTATTGACAGAGTACATGCGGTTCAATTCCAAAATGCTGCCACAAAGTGTATACCTAAACAAACTGAACTTAATCAAGCCACTTATCTTACGTTTTGAGGAGCACTGCCGCACATATGTCATCCCTGAAGAGGCACTAAATGTCACAAAGAAACCACCAAGACTGTCGCCATGGTTCGACCTGGTGCAGCTCTGCGATTTGTCATAAAGCCGTCTAAAGTAAAAATACACCCCATCAGAACACCTAATCCAGGAATTTCGTGCACTTCAGGATAAATATAGGGATTATGCCGAATTTTACACAGATGGCTCGAAAACAAGAAACCACGTAGGTATTGGGATCGTGACTGGAAAAAGTGCCCTTAGTGTGAGAGTACATATTATTTCCATTTTTACAGCCAAAGTTTACGGCTTATATGAAGCAGTTCGGAAAATCATTGCTGGTAAACACAAGAAAGCAATCATATACACCAACTCGTTAAGTGCACTGAAATCCCTGCATGTTAAATCCGAGTGTGAGCCATTAGTTGGCGATATTTTAAACATAGTGTTTTCAAATAGCGTAGTAATTTCTATCCATTTCTGCTGGGTGCCAAGCAATGTTGGGATACCGGGAAACGAAAAACCAGATGAATGCACCTCTTTGGCAGCACACAAAGCACTCGCAAAAATAAAAATTCCCCTGAAAGACAGCCAAAGAACAATTCGTCAAGCACTGTTAGCGAAATGGCAGCAACAGTGGGACTCATGCAAAAATAAGCTCCATGCGGTAAAGCCTGTACTTGGAGAATGGAAGACCTGTCATCACCAAGAATGCTTTGTTGAGGTCATTTTATACAGACTCCGAATTGGGCACACACACCTGACACACAACTTTCCACTCACAAAAGAAGAACAACCAACATGTGAAAAAATGCCAACAACTGTTAACACTCATACACATTCTAATCTCGTGCCCCGACGTTGAAACGCAGAGACAAAAATGCTTCAGCAAATTATACAAACAACACATACCTCTACACCCTACTTTTCTTCTAGGAGATCATCCTCTAGTGCCATTGTCTGATGTGCTAAACTTTCTTAAGAATGTGGTTTTTTAAGTAAGCTCTAAAACTGCATCATATCACTGCCCATTATTTAACACCTTGTGACTGGCACAGCATAGCCTCAGCTGCTTTTGCGCCATAAAAAATGAACTAACCAACTAAGCTTTATTCAATACGCATGCACTTACTATTTTTAATGAACCGGAGGGAACCCTCGTGTGAAATTTTGTGCGTTATGACAATGGGGGAAAGATGTTCTTCAAAAGTACCAACAATTTGTGACAACTTGCAATGCAACCTTGAGTCAACACACTGTAAAGGTACTAAGAAACTGTGCACATATCTAGAGACTCCCAAAACTAGGGTTCGTAGAATCCACTACTGCAGTAGTCTATAGTCGAGGACAGCTTGGAAAAAAAAAATGGTGAGGGGTGAGGGGGCTTGCTCATTCTTTGGCGCATATTTCAAGTCTTTCGAAAAGGGGAAGGGTGCGCTTGCTTAGGTAGGGGTGCTTGCTTGGTATTTTACGGTAGTAGTTTCCGAGGAAATTGGTCTTAAATGCACCTTAAGGAGGTATAGGGCCTACTCTGTGCCCTATGTTTAAAAGCTTGTTATATGGGCCAGGTAGGAAAATTTTAAACACAAATATTTTACTATGTATAACTTGCAACCTACTCATATTCAAATCCTAAACTCAATATAAGTTTGCTTCAACTTCGCTTCACACCAAGAAAGAGACATTCCTGGTATAACAGCACAAAAGGACACTGTCAAAAGGAGACCAGACGACACTAGCGCAAGTGATATTCGCACAAGCCTAGTTCTCGTTCGTAAAATTGTTGTGCAAAATCGTTGGATCATAATAAAAATGCTCGTTTTTCTTTGTAATATGTTATATATTCAATTCTGACTACTTTACTTCAAATTATTCGACCAAATTGCTTTCCTTAGAACCTCACATTTACTGTTTGCCAATCACTAGACTTGGGAGTTCTTGCTTCTTCTGGCTGGGCTGGACAAGTGTGTGAAGAAGTGGCCGAAAATCCCATGCATGTTTTCTGACAGAGCAGACTGCTGTAGGCCTATGTGTTACATTTAAATGTTGAATGGGAGAACTGAAGGTTACCCAGCATACAAATCGTCAATTTTCGTGCATATTGGGAATTCACTGTGAGCAGGACTGGACATTTCTAATCGATTTCCTGTATTCTTAGTGCAATGAAGCTATCCGTAATGTTCTGGTAAAATTGTTAAAGTGAAAGACATTTACTTGAGGTGCTGCCTCACATTCTTGAAAGTCCTTGCATTTTGGCCTTCAAAACTTGCATATGCTTTGAAAAACTGAATTACTCATAAGCACTAGTTAAGGTAGAACTGGGTTATCTTCAATATACCTCATCCACCAGAATCTTCTGATGGTCTCGTCAAGCCTCGCCGATGCCCATGGGGTGTGGAAGAAACCAAATAATGCGAACAAAACACAGTTTTTATTTCATTTGTGTATTTATTCACTTATTTATAAATAATAAAATCACCAAAGTTGATTTTAATGGCTTTGGTGCAATAATGACATACATAGCAGTAACAACACACTATTAATGCTAATTGATTTCCTTTTTTTGCTTGCAAATGGTGCTTTCATTGCTTATTGAGCTAACTTTGCTGCTTTTCAATGCACAAGCACTGTCAATCATTGCCACACACCTCCACATGGCAGTCCTCCATGCCCATGCAGCATTAGAAAAATGTGAGCCACGTTAACTGAATAGCGTACGCCCATAGTTGACAAGTATCTCCATGTGCAGTGCCCAATAGATGTGCTGCTTGCTGAAAGTATACCTGGATAAGCTTAGTGATAGAAATCTGTGTCATCAAGAGCACAATTTCATTAGCAATGCATAGCGTTGTATGCATTTTTTTCTGGGGTCCTCTCTTCGGTGTGCTGCTTGTGTGCTTCTCTGTGTTTGTATTCAATTTTATGCCTTCTCTTTGACTTGTGTTATGGTGCTGGCATATCTGGGATTCCTGATTGTTTCCATTTCCTCATTTTCCTTTGAAAATTTCTGAGAACCTCGAATAAAACGTCACTAGAGAGCAAATCGTGGAACTCAGTACTTAAAAACGTTTTGGTATCTCCTCCACTTACAGGCTGACCACCAAAACAGTGTGAATCTGGGTCCTTAGGAGCTTGAATGCCACCAGGTACCAATGCTCTGCTCGTTGTGGACAAGTACTGCGACGAAGACAGCACCTGCCTTTGTGCAATACTTCTGAATGCTTCTTCATTGTGACTAATGCAAAACTGTTGTGCAATTTAACCTTTGTTTACTTCACTCAAATAATAAATTAACAAATAACAATTACAAGAGCAAGCCTGGAAGTATTGAGACTTCATATTACTACTTTGACTAAAAAATAATGAAAATATAGTTTTTTAATGCAGGAAGTTCTTGCTTTTGTTTATTCCAAAACAAGCCAACTGCATCTCTTAAAGGAGTGTTGACACCTAAAATCGGACTGTAACTTGACATGAAAAGGACTCCAGCATAAGTTTTCAGTGCTTGCAAGGAATGCCATAAGGAATCTTAACCATTTGACACACTATGTACACAATTATGTACACCACTTGATTTTGCTATTTGTATCAACTAGGGGCTAAGAAACATCAAGATATATCGAGCTTCGGATGCATTGAACCTTCTGCGTAATACATTTCTCTTCATTTAACTTCATTTTGCAGTGTACTGCTGCATATTTATTTATTTTTATTTTATTTACCCTCAAGGCCATAGGGCATTATAGAGGGGAGTGGTTACCAAGTAGACAAGAAATAAAATACAGCATGAAAATAAGTTATTCAACAAACAATAAAGTCATCATTATACAATGTTAGCTGCGTAAGGACAAAAGGACAACGAACACAATACAATAGGAACATGATACATAACAATACATAACATAATACAATTGCTTATCGCAAAATATTAAGTTTGTCGGAAAAGATGGCTATTAGTAATAGTTACTATGTCTTCAGGTAGGTAGTTCCAATCTACAGATGTAGGAGGTATGAATGATCGATAAAAACACTGGGAGTTACATAATGCGATGCCAACCTTATGACGGTGGTTGATGCGATGGGATATGTACTGAAGATTGAGGTTTAGTTGGTCATGCAGGGTGGGATGATGGAATAACTTGTGAAATGTAGCCAAACGGGATATTTTCCAACGGGATGCAAAAGAAGGAAGGCCTAGACTGGATTTCATTGACGTCGTACTGGCAATGCGATTATAGTTAGAAAGTATGAAACGGACGGAGTTATTCTGTACTACATGAACTGAAGTAATCAAATTATCGTGGTAAGGATCCCACACAGAAGAGGCATATTGAAGTTTGGAACTTATTCATGTTTTATATAAGAGTAGTTTCAGTGCAGATGGTGCTTTTGAGAAGTTGCGACGTATGTAGCCTAACATGCGATTGGCATTATTAGTAATGTATTCAATGTGAGGTGGCCAAGATAGGTTCAATGTGATAAGAATACCCAAGTATTTAAACGAGCTGACCGGATTGAGTGCGACATTGTTGAAGTATGTTAGCGGGGTGGTGGCAGATCTTGTTACGCGCAATGCCTTACATTTACCAATGTTTAAATTCATTCGCGATGTGCTGCACCAAGCTGCTACGACGTTAAGATCAGACTAGAGGAATGAACTGTCATTATCACTGGTTATTTAATGAAAATGACACAATCATCTGCAAAAAAAAGAATGTTAGAAGAAATCGAAGACGTGAGGTCGTTAATATAAATTAGCAACAGAAGTGGACCAAGGACTGATCCTTGTGGTATGCCTGAGTGGACCGCAGCAGATGACGAATTGTTTGAGTCGTTCGATGTGCTGCTGCCTTCAAGCCATGTGGAAAGTATAATTTTTCTTTGCTCGAAATGTACATAACCAGGAATGAATTTGAACAATATTTCTAGCCTAAAATTTCATTCTATTTATGCCGAAAGAGAGCACCAATGTCGTTAGGATAAATACATTTTTAATTACTACTTAATTAGGATTAGTTACTATAACACATAAATTAACATGTTATGACACTATTTTTGTTGCAATAGAATATTAAGTGCCGTCAAATAATGTTGTATCAGTTTGACACGTTTACATACAGTTCTTCATAGGTGGCGTCTGAAAGGGTTTAAAGAAGGGGTGACATTTATTTATTTTTTTTTTTTCAAGAAACCCCTGGGAGGGATTACATAGGGGGGTAGTAAAAGAAGAAAAGATACAACAGAAGAAACAGCAAGCATAAAAATTTGCAAAAATACAAGACTTGCTTAAGCATAACGAAAAAGGCAACACAATAACGCAACGCATATTGAAAATATTGAGGAAGATAATTAAAAAAGCGAAACACAAAATAACAATAACATAATAATACAGTACAAAATAAGAATCAAATGGGTAATTGAGAATAGAGCAGAACATTAAACTTTAAGGTTATCATTCTTTAAAAGGTCGTTAAATTTCTAAATGTTGCTTTCTATTGCAATTTTACGAGGCAGCTGGTCCCATTCAATGATGGTTTTTGGTATGACTGAATTAGCAAAAGATGAAGTACGGCATGTGAAGCATTTGATCTTGAGAGGGTGATCACTGTGTGGAAAGATGGCTAAAGGTGACTGAAAAAAATCGTCATGAAGGAACAGATGATAAGTTTTATGAAAAAGAGATAAACGGGCAAGTTTACGATGATGGGAAAGGTTATCAAGACCTGCACAGTCTTTTAAGGCAGTGAAGCTAGTGAAACGAGAGTAGTCAGAGAAAATGAAGCGAGCAGCATGGTTCTGTAAGGATTCTATGTTATCAATGATTTATGCTTGTTCCGGGTCCCGTATAGCTGAAGAGTACTCAATTTTAGGGCGGATTAGGGTAATATACTCATGTTTTCGCACGTGTGCAGGAGCATGACGGAGATCATGTTTTAACATGCCGAGAGAGCGGTTAGCAGCTGCAAGAATGTAATTGATGTGACAGTTCCAGGATAGGTCGGATTGTAGGTGAAGTCCTAGATATTTGTATGATGTGGCTGACTCTACGGGTGTGTGATTAAGTGCATACATGGTCAGGAGGCGCCTAGAATTTTGTGTAAAGGAGACAAGTTTAGTCTTGGGGTGATTTAGCTTCATTAGCCATGATGAACAAGAATTGATGGGACTTAAAGCAAACTTTTCAAATCGGTGGGCCCACACGCGGTGAAGAATGAAACGATGTGGGTGCTTTAAGTGTGTCCACTTGAGAAAAAAGAAAATTATTCCTGGTGTAAGCAGCCAGAACCACCTTGAGAGCAGCCCGACAACAGAGCAAGAGGGGGGACAAACAATAGTCCTCGTTGGGTGCTAGTCGTGGTATTGTGTGCGCCCTGCGTATCTTCGATCGGCAATACTAGCTCTTCTTGTGGAACGTCATAAGGGACCTCTGTCTACATCGTACTAGTGGCGATGTCAAGAGGTGCTGAAAACCCAGATGAGCATTCACATTTAATTTAAAACCAAATTAAAATATCTTAAAGGGAACATTCGCCACTAATAATCGGTCACAAGTACCCACTTATACAGGACAACCAAACAACACAGAGATCTCAATGTTTCCATTTTGGTGTCAGGGGCCCTTTAAGTAAGCCATGAGCACAATTACACCACAGTACTGTCTGTCATCAGAGATGAACACAAAGTCGGACACACCTGAACCCTTTGAGTGCTGAGTGTACTTTGCGAAGTGCAACAAATTCAGTTTTGCTTTAATGCATTTGAAATATTTTAAATAAAATGCTATTTGCTGGCAATATCTCAACGTTTAAAATTTTTTTAACATGTACAAGCTGTCAGACATGTAAATAAATTATTCTAATTGGGGTAACTAGTGTACTTCAGGCAATATGAGCAGTGCTCCTTGTAACCTATCCCTTTTAACCAACGCTGATGTCTCATAAAAAGCAGTTCACAAGTTTTTGAATTTATGAATTCTTAAAAAAAAAACATGCAGCCTTTTGCACCGTGCAGGAACAAGATATGTAAGCTACACTAACGATAAGTTAGCTTTGCCACACCGTGTCTTGCATAAATGTTTTGTATAAGTAACCTCGGAGTTGATGGTACACCCACTCTAATTATGGTTCACATTCATCAGTTATGTTGGCCATTAGTAAGACTACAGCATGGCCCTTCGTATGGTTCAAGGTCCTTTTTCATATTTAGGAGCGGCCATTTGTCACACCATGTAGCACCACATTAACACTGTGCTACATAATACATTCTTCCCATGCGAAGATTTTATAAACTAGTGATGAATGAATACAGTAATTGGCAATCAACATGTGCAATATATCTTTTCTGCAGCATTGCATCAGTATAATACAGCAAGAACACAATTTCAAACTTTGCAGAAATGATGCTTACCATTGCTGACCCATTAAGCTCGATAAGCTACAATTTGCCACTTCTAAAATAATAGCTGTATGCATTACAAATAAGTTTTTTGCTCTCTGGGAAGATTTAAATAAAAACAAGAAATGCTAGTGTTATTATGACAATTACAAAATGGTCATTAATGACTGGCCATTTCACAATATATGTGCAATTCATGGCACATATGCCTGCGCTACTGCTGCACATCTAAAATAAAAGCCCCCGCTTGTAAAAGGATACAATCTTCATGGCAGTTTATTACCAAATTTGGGGTGTATCTTAGGCTGCCAAAGTAGGCTACAAGAACATGCAATACCTTCTGACATGCCTTGAGCGGCATACAAAGGTGTTTGCTCAAATTTAGAAAGTAGGTCGATGCTACTACCTCCAAAGCATGCCTCTTGCCACACAGTGAGGGACAGTTCTATAAAAATGGTGCAAAGCTGCATCGCCAGGCTTTACACTACCCTCCCTATTTAAGCACAGCTTGCAGTCACTGTAGTCTTTGTAACTTAGGAGAAATCATAACATCAACAAAGCAGCATATCAATGTCTTTCTCATAATGGAAAGAGTGCTACGAAGAAGTCATAAAGCATCCACTGACTGCGTGCTCAGAGGGCCTCGTGGCAATGCATTTTACAAATTGCCCGATCTACTTCTCTGTGCAACTATACCTTGCTCCTCTTGGGCCATAGCACAATGATTCGACCTTGATGGCGAGGTGTTTCATGCATTTAGCACTGTAGTCGTTGCTTGCATTGTTTCATCCATGGTGCTGGCAGCAGTGCTGTCAAAGGGGTTTTTTTGGGGGGAGAGGGGAACACGTGCCTAGTACAACACTTGCAACAACCCTGGTTGGCAGTGGAGAACCTTTGTAAAGACCATTCCACATGCCAGTCATGAGCCATATGAACATTGGTACTCGTATAATGCTTCGCTGAATTGGAACTTCGTTTAAGAATAAATAACATTTCACAGTTCTGCATCTCTACATCTTCACATTTGTCAAAAGTGATATTTCGGGCTTCTGGATTTATGGATGTCCACATCTCGTAGAGAGACATATAAACTGGCATGCAAGAAGTTGTCAAGCTTCTCACTTACATAACTGTAAACATGCGAAATTTATATGAAGGAATAAGCTACCTTTTATCCTCAACGCCAAAAGACATAAGAAACTGGGTGTGTTATGCTGTGTCATCATAGGTGTTACCTTGTGTATTTTCATAGCATTAAAAAGATTTAGCAGAAATGCGTACAGCTGAATAAAACGCATGGCCTCCACATTCCCCAAGCAGCTTCCACTGGCAAGTATTTTTACATTTTCAAGGACACTTGTGGCAGCCTCAACTGGTCTACTCTTGTTCAGAATGCTTCTGCAAAAGCAAAAAAAATATATTGCTTTCTTTTTTTATAGCACAGCTCATAAATCTTTGAGCCAGTTTTAACATTTCCCGTGATTTTTGCATTACGTACTTGTGGTAAAGCACCAAGATTATAGGCTGAAGAGGTCTGTAGGCATTTGACACAACTTGTGCAAGAAAAGAGCTTCCAAGGCTTCTCAGAAAATACACATCGCTGGCATTAAGAGATATTTGCCAGGCTCCCTGTGAAGGCTTGTGCTAAAATTTCCGGAATATACTTGCCTTTGCAGTATTTTCTGTCTGGCACATGCTGTGTCGCTAGAGGTAGTTTATTGCTATTTGCTGCATTCAATTTTATATGTTTCTAAAGTGTTTAATATTGAATTGTGAAGTCTGATTTTGTATTATAATCATGCACAAATCATGCAGTCATACGCAAGGTTCATTTGAACAGACACATGCATACAAAATGGCTATCACTTATATAAGGTAGGATGACGAATGGTGCAAGCAATGATCCCTGTGATACTCCAGGTGGCATTTCACCTGCAATGCAGGTGAAATGCAGGTTTAAGTAATGCAAAAAATAAAGCAAGGTGTGTTTGTGTATTTGCAAGATCGTGGGCGACTTCCATGGTATGCACTCCTATTTTTACTTCAGTTTCATGTGACGACTATGTGGCACTTGTGGCCAGGTAGGTTTTTTTACTTGCCTTCAAGTAGGCATGACGGCTTGTTGCATGAGGGTGGGTTGCAGAAAGAAAAAAAAAAAAAAGAAACCGGCAGGAGCAGGGCTGAAGGGCACACCAGAAAATTTTCGTTTGTGTTTTGACCTTATTTTTTTCATATGTGATATCCTGGCGGCAGCGTATTTTTCTCTTAATGATCGCGCATCATCTTATATATAAAATCAAAAATATACGAACGGCTGAAAGCGTGTTTTAAGGAGCACAATGGCGTTTCGAAGGTCTTGAATTCCTATTGCATCGCATGTCCCCATTCACAGTGCGTAGCTTAAAATAATTCGAAGCCAGTGCTAAGCCATCAGCTGAAGCTAATCAATGCTGAAGTGACGGCCGCGACGTAGGGAATGACATTCTTCGAAACCAGCTTTCTGAGCAGCGTCAAGGCTTGCACAAATCCGTCATGCCGTCGTTTTAACCGCATATGGCTTTGTCAACATCGATACTTACGTCGTTGCAAACAGATCGACGCAACTTTTGGTAGATGTGGGCATTGTCGATAACGGCGCGCGCACTAACGTTGCTTGAAGAATCTACAGTTTCGCGCGTATGCGATCCATCGTAGAGGGCTTTTCTTGATCCCATCGTCCCAGTGCCCACATTTCCTTAGCTTCGCCACATCTGCAATATAGTTGCTGACTCGCAAGAAATCCGTCATCCCGCCGTCGTGTTGTTCACTGCAGGCTGTGTCCGCTTCAATGCGTCCTGAACGAGACGGCTTTCGGCAGCGAGAAGTGTGCGCACAGCGTCTCGCGAAGCACTCGCGTGTATCCGATTCATCGTAGGGCGCTTACTATGGTCGCGTCGTCCCAGCACTTGTGTTTGCACAGCCAAGGAGGCATTGGCACAGCAGTACAACAGCAGTACAGGCGTACAGCGCGCTCACCGCCGTCGCTGTTCTGATACGAAAGTACGGGAACTGGCAGCCGCCCGACACAATCAGGCTGGCCAAAATGCATAGCCCCAGAGAGCGCCGTGGCGCGGTGCATTGTGGGGGGGTTTATCCGCTCGCCTTTGTAAATGCGCCGCCGGCTGCCCGCCGCGTCGCTCGCTTTCCCATTGCGGCGGCGGTTCCCTTAGTTCACCACAAAATCCGTGAGGCAGCGCTCGTAGCCTGACCGACTTCCGGCGGCAGCGGAAATACGCTTGCACCTTCGAGACTGTAACAGGCGTGATGGCAATCTCGGAGGCAGCAACACGTGACCTTTGTTAGTAAGTAAGTAAAAGTAAGTAAGTAAGTAAGGTGTTCATATTCCCTTTTAACACAGGAATGGCGTTTTAAGTGCCGCAGGAAGAAAAACCCGTTGCATCCGTTGCAGGCGTGCGCTATAGGGGGCGCTCGTGGCCTGACCGCGGAGAAAAAAAGAGGGAGAGGGTACGGAACCGGGTTACCGGACCACGCGGCGGGCATCTAGTCAAGGAGGCATTAGAGAGTTTTAGCAAGTTACGGAAATACGGTACGCAAATACGGTAAGAGAGTACGGTAGCGTTCCTCCTTTCCCGCTGGTTGTGCTTTTGCCGCTCCCCGTTCCAGTGACAATGCGTACCCCAAACGAACGACAGGTGTCTCATTAACAATGCGTGGGCTGGCGAGCAACAATAAGCCGTGACAACCCCACAGTAAATTTTGAAAAAGCTTTTGTGGTGTTGGGGTGCCTTCCCGGCAAAAGGTCGACGACCTGGAAAGGAGGAGCGGTACCGTCCTATAGCGTATTTGCGTACCGTATTTCCGTAACTTGCTAAAACTCTCTATTGGCCCACCTAACGTCTCCTTCCACCCGGTGGAAGGAGACACTGCCCATGCAGAAACAGCCAGAGATGGAATAACCTTAAATGTTGTATCTCATCGATGTCATATAAATAAATTTATTGTCAACATCATTAGAAGCAGCTAGCTGAAACTAGCTGAAACAGGCTAAAAAAAAGATCATAGAGTCAACACATTATTCTCAAAGGCGAAAAAAAAAAAGCGCGCCAACACATTTCAGCAACTCGCGATCGATGCAACAGTAGTGCGTGGGCTTTGCTGTCCAGTACCGTTATTTTTTTTTTTTCCCGTTCGGAAAAACGCTGCGTCACCGTCGCGCAATCCAGAAACATTCTTTATTCTCCTTCCACTCCTGGTCACCATCGTCGTAGTGTTCTTTCTTCCACACAGGCACTCGTCGTTTGACCTCGTCGATGGCGTATTTCACGGCATCTTGAGCCTCCTGACGGTGTTCGGACGAGATGGCGATAACGACGCTCGCCTCGCCCACAGGTACGTCGCCCAGGCGATGAATGAGGACGACGTTCTTGACGCGCCATTGTCTCCGCACAGAACCACAGATGCGGAGCATCTCACGTTTCGCCATGGGAGAGTACGCCTCGTAGCTCAGCTTGCAAACACGCTTTCCCTCGAAGTGGTTTCGCGTCGTGCCGAGGAAAAGCGAAATGGCACCGCAGTCCGGAGATCCGACCTTGGCCAACAACGTATCGACGTCTAGCTTGCCCGCCGACAGTTCTACGTAATCCATGTCACAGCAGGCGGGGCCAAACGGGTTGCTTCAGATGGCGGGATCAACCGCCGCTGATAGGAGGTATGAAGGCGACCTCGTCTCCTTGTCGCAGCGTCACCTCGACTCCCGAATCGACGTACGACTCGTTGACTGCGATCACGGCGGTCCGCTGCAGCACCGCAAGCTTTGGGAAGGCGTCGAAGATTACCTTTTTCAGCTCCTCGACGTCTCGAAGCACGGCTGGCACGACGAGCGAAGCCTCAGAGGCGCCGGCCAGTTCGCGGGCCTTGGCGAAAAGTAGCAGTCGCACGGGCACTTCCGGCCGCATGGCACGCAACAGCTGTTCGAATGCGGTTCCACTCGGATTTTATCAAACGCGTACTCGAGCGATCTGACGATTTCCGTCGGCCAACACCGCGCGGCAAGGTCAGAGCGAAACAAGGCGCGTAGCAGACGCAGTTGGCTGCGCACATGTGGAGGAAAAAAAGCCGGCTGCGCTATTTACAATTTAGGCCGCAATGCGTCGCGGCTGACGCGACAGCGGCGGCCTCTCACGGCGGCGTCGGCAACGATCGGTAGCTAGTTTGCGTAGGTTGCCATAGGTGGCGGGAAATGGTCTAAATTTGTATAAATTTGGTAATGGAAAGTTAACGTGTTTTTTTTTTGTAATTTTCCTGGGGGGAGTGTTCTTATCTGACAGATGCACGTTGCACTAGGAAAGTGATCTTAATTCACAATTCAAATCCGACATAAAAATTTCATCCATACAGGTTTCATGTGAAGAAAAAAAAAATAAAGAGCATTAACGTGTTCGAAGCGCGTCGTAATTTTATACCATCGCCAACCTTCTGCTCTTTAATGCTAACGCAAATGAATTGAGAGACTGGAACAATTACAGATACCAACTGCGCGCGCGTGCTTTATCTGCGAAGCGCCAATCCTGCAATTTCAAAAGTGGGCTTTGCCACATATATGTCGTGTGATGCAGTGAAACAACTTGAATGCTGTTCCTCCAATGGGCGTCACGATTGAGGGCCGAGTAGTTGTCACTCGCAAATTAAGTCGACCGTTCACAGTTAGTCTAGATTACCGATAAAGCATTCTACATTAACACGCACCTGCTCGCTCGTATTTTAAGGATGAGAATAAGCTGACTCAAGTCCATGTACAGTGCTTGCGTAGCTTGCGCAGATAAGTTCGATGATGCCACTGGTTCCAGCATTCATTATATTGTAGCGGGCGTGCTTTCACAGCTAATACCACGAAATTTAGCAAATAACCGCGCGAAGTACAGGGGCAACAAAACAAGCAAACGCGAAATGCCGTCACCCGCCCCTGGACCGAAGGCTTTCCCGGAAAAAGTAATATCCGTGCGTCATTTCCGGTAGTAGTGCGTGGTCCTCCGCGCAGCCGCTGTGGGATTGTGTTCGGCGCATGCGTCGAGCGGTTCGCTATTAAATTCAGTACGGGGTCTTTGCCGGTTTGTGCACGGGAGCCGCACCCTGCTCAAGGCGGTCGGGAAAAAAATTTACGAACGCGCTCGAGGTTTCTCGTGCACTCGCCGGATATCGAAGTGCGGTGGATGCTGAAGTGTGGTTTGTGAGGTTTGTTGGACTTACGTAGTGGACATTCTTCCATGCTGCTCAACGAACTGCTGTGACGGCACGCTGGGACACCATTCGCCCCACGGCAAGCCTGGGACACCCGGCGAATTGTTTCAGCGTTAGGCCTATTATTAGAGGGAAGTTACTCTCGGAAGGTATGGTTCCTTCACGTTTCGCCTTATTCCGTCCCAAGTGTACGGCCGTGCCGCACGGATCAAGCATTGCGCGCGTTCGCTTGGGCGTTTGGAACTACTTTCGAGGCGCGAGTTCGGCGGAAACATTGACAATTATTCCTGAGTTAGGGCTAGCGCTGCTCCTCCCAGCGCTGTAAAATGGCGGATATTATGTTCCGATGGGCTCAAATTTCGTTCGTCGCTGACGAATCTGCTGGACGTTGCGATCGCAAACGTCGTGCTAGTGGCCGCACTTCATCCTGGACTTTGCTTTCGGCCAAAGCATCAGTGTGTCGGCTCCGCTCGTGGAAATCTGTGCATAGCCGCACGATGTGCCCGAAGTGGTGTGACATACTTGGCTTGTTTGCAAAAACAACGTGGCGTCCCGCCTTGCGAGGGGTTACGCCCGCTCGCGCGCACTGACGCTCAGCACGCAGGTGCCTTTGCATGGCCGCTTTAACAGCTCGTGCGAGCACCACCTGCTCGATAGATTCGGAAACCGCCCGATGCGCTGATCTCGATAACCCTAAACTGGACCGGTGCCCATCGGCGGCTTGTCTTTCGTTCGCGCATTTATTTGCTCTCTGATCTGCCCGAGGCTAGAGTACATATTTGGTTTGCAAGTGCTGGTGATTGACCTGTCCACATTGCACGAGTCTAGCACACCCTCCGCCTTTTGCGATTGCAGTTTAACGTGTAGTTCTAGGCCTAACGATCGCTCTAGTGACAACTTGCAGATTGAAGCTAACCTACAAACGTATGTGCGGCGGCGAACTACATGAGGCTTCTCGAGCTCGGCGCACAGCACACATCCGGGGGCAACGCAGCAGTAGTGTTTGTGCCTCTAAGACGACCCAACCCCTTCTCCGTGTGCCTGTTCCGGCTCATTGGAACCGCGAAGGCGTTGCGTGTGTGGCGTGCAAACTTGTTTCCGCCGGGAGTGTATTGCAACCTGAATGTGGGCGCGGACATCTTGTCTCTTGCTTTCGGAAGGCGCTGATGCTTTTCCGAATGTCAACTAGCTGCCTATGACGCAAATTATTTACGTGTTGTGCTGTGCGTTGTAATCGTCGTTCATGCACATTCTTTATGGCAGTTTAGGTGACTAAAATGATCACTTCAAAAGTTCTGAAGGTTGTACGTACGGAAATATGTTTTGTGTTGCTGCCAAGCTTGGAAGACGTGCCGAAAATAGTGATAATTAATTTGATCAGTCACGAAATTGTTTGTTTAGGTACACAAGTGGCCAGGCATTTCTTTGTTACACCTTTGTACCAACTTCTTAACAGCAAGTCATACTTTAAATTCTTTTTAACATTGTAGGGATGGTGCACTACTTTTGACAACCCGGGTGTGATCAATTCCTCTCGAGGATGTACCGTAGTGCCAGATGAAACTAGTCCGCAATTCGTTTGGGTGCGCTGGCAATCCCTTCAGTGCACACAGGAAATTGCGGCTTACATATGCCACCATTCTTTTAATTTACACTGACATTGTTTCAAATGCAATTGCTGATGTAATGTCTGTTTTTCAGGTTGAGGAGCCTAAGCTAACAAAATGAATGAAGTGGAGAGTCTACGTCAAGAAGCAGAGACATTAAAGAACACAATACGAGTAAGTTGACATTTCGCAGCTGAGGGTGCAATTAAGACTACTTATTTTATGCATGCATGTCTTCTCTTGTCAAGCACTGAGTTGACGGTAAGCTTGTGTTGTGATACCTAGAGAACTTAGTTTCATGGGTTATTTTTTGCTAGCATTGGATGTCACAAATTGGTGGGAGTACCTTATTGCCAACCTTAGACGCTGCGTTTTTTGGACCCTGTAGAGTTTTGCAGAGGCTACACCTAGCTGTGTAAAGACACTCAGCACAACATGAAATGCAATTTATAAGGTTTTTGTAGTTTGCAGATCAGACAAGATTCACGGATTGTTTGATCATATGCAGTGTTTGGCTTACGTGACAATACAGCAAAATTTTGACACCTATGCCTGTTATTTGCTCCAACAATAGAAATAGAGGCAGTATACTGAAATTACTCATTTACCTGATCTTGTAAATGGTGGAAATTTGATGAAAACAGGTGTAGGAACAAAACAGTCACTTTCTTGATGGTGCTGCTACGATTTCATTGAAGTGTCCACACTTTGATGCGATTCTCAATATTTCTTGATCCTGACACTTCACGTGAAGGGTGATCTATCACTACGGGAGCTGCGGCAGTATTTCAGTATCTTGCGCCACCAATTTCTACTACCATGCTACACTGCACGATGACGTAACATGCATCACAACACCTCTAACCTTCAGTACATGCCAACTTTATGTTCCCTACTCAGGTACATATGTGGGGCGTCTGCATAAGCAAAGATACACCACACTATAGTTTGGTACAACTTTTAGCAGGCGGATGCACTCAAGCCTGCACCATTGTGTGCGCATTTTAGACCGACATCATAAGCTACATTGTCAGGGACCCCACTATTGGAGAACATCACTGAGTGCATGAGTGGGACTGTAGAGTTGCGGAGGCAATCAGCTGCTGTCCTTAAGTCATCCGGGTGGGGCCTCACCTGCGTTCTTAGATTGTATCCGACTGTAGCTGATACGTTGCTTTGTACCATCAGTCTCTTGTGCTTCATATCTTATGTGTAACTGCAAGTTTGCTTTGTACAAGGGGATGCAAACCAGTTTCACTGACAGAGCGGCAATCAGCTGCACTTATCAGCTCTCTCTACATTATTGCAGACAGCGGTAGGAGCCACTAGCATAACATCTTTGGCTTGAACACAGGCATAACAAGACTTTTTGCATTTTTCTGTAATGCCTATGCGAGCCTACGTTGAATTGAAATGTCCTGAAGTTGGGGATGTCATTCTGTCATGCAACATTTTCAGCGAGCACTTTCAACAGCATCCGGGTATTAAATTGGGTGGATACCATGTTCATCAGCACATGCCTTGCGTTGCAGCAAAAGCTATGATGCACGACTATTTAACAACAGGAACAGCTTTCCACGCAGCCAAATGTATTGCAACTTTTCTTGAAAAAGTGGCATGCAGTCGTGTCTCCTTGGAGATTCGCAATGCTGGGTTCCATCGTTGCACAAGCCATCCTTCTGCAGTTTCGCATGTGCACTACTCTCGAAGCCCAGGAGGCATATGTAATTGCCTCCTGTGGATGCACTGTAGTGCTAGATAACACTAGCCAGTGATTCACGACATGTGCTCTGGGAGGTCCCCCTGTCATGCACACAAATCACTGGCTTACATGCATTTCGCTTTCTTACTGCCCACGAGGAATGTTGTGTGCATTTGGTAAGGCCCCCCTGTCTGAATGTAGTATTCCAGCAGTTGTTTTTGCCATGTGCATTTCTGTGTGGTCCTCAGATACATATTGGCACATTAGTTTTTTTGGGCGGCTCGCTGGCTTCGACGTTTCACAGGTTTGATTCCTCCACATTCCATCGAGGGCAGACTGCAAGAGCCACACCTTACCAGACTTTGAGCCCACGTTAAGGCAATCCATGTAGTCAGGATTGATCCATAGCTGTCTGCTTATGGCATCTCTGTAATTTCAGATCGTTAAACCATACATTTGAATCGTGATGTTTGTTTTCCATCCCATTGGTGGTGGAACTTGCGGGTGAAAGGTGCTCTCAATTAGGGGCATATTGTCAGTAGCTTGTAGACGCCTCGATACGAAGCAGTCTGCAGCACCAGTTAGTGCAAAGGTACAAGAAAATATACATATAAGTGCTTTAGAAAAGTGGCATCAGTTTGCTTATGATACAGCAAATATGTTCTTAAAAAAAAGCTCATATCAGAGAAACGCATTGTATGTCAAGTCTCTGTAATCGTTTCTGTGAGGGTTTACCATGTTTCACATCACAAATTTTCAATATACTAGCACGGCCTTTTTTCAGCATGTGCACCAGCACACGTTTTCTTAGGTTAAAGCGTTCTTCAACAGCTTTTGATGTTGCAAACAAATGAGCATGGTGCGTAAATAATTCTAGCGAAAGAAAGAAGGTGCACCGACCAAATGAAAAATGACCGAGGCGTCGTTTCTTTTAAACTTTTGTTTCGTAAGTGTACATTCTTTCATCATTTCATCCCGACTGGACGGGTGTCTGTCAAACTCTTGATTTCATAGTATTCACAATAGAGGAGAAAGGATGGAGGAAGGAACAAAGCAAGCGCTGACTTCCAAGGGTGGATTTATTGAAAAACGCAGATGTATATATGTCAGCGTACTTGCTCACGTGAGTGCACGCGAACCGTCGCGTAACAAGCATCAAGAAGTTAAGCAAAAACTTATCAGACGTAACAAAATGTGGGATAACCAAGAGCACTAGAAAACAATGCAAAGCAAGTCAAAAGATGTGTACCATGGTTTACCACCATCAAGATATGCCAGTTCTTTTGGTGTCAAGGCAACCGAGGGCTTGCTAACACAGTTACCCTTGGCAATAATCGTGGCCTCAATGATCACTCTTGTCTGATAATTCACACGTTGCGCCAGGACCACAGTTTGGTCAAACACTGGAGTGCAGCCGCACTGAGCACAGTGCTGAGCAAGGAACCCGTCATTTCTTTTCTGCACCTCTAAATTGTGCTCTTGTAACCTGATGGTCAGGCATCACTTAGTTTGACTAACATATCTGAGACCGCAGGAAAAAGGAACACTGTTCACTACTTTGTCAGCACATTCAACACTCCTCCCTCTCATTTTCGTCTGTGCATGTGTACAACACAAGCGACCACAAGCGGCCGGACCACTCGTGGTCCTGCTGTCATGTGACTCGGCCATTGGCGGATCGATCCGTCGTGTGAACCCACCTTAATGAACCTCACCATGGCATGTGACTTCGGTTCTTCATCCAGTGTGGAGCATGCAATGCCACAACTAAAGCAGCGCTGCGGTGCAAAATAAGGAGGAAATAATAAAAGAAGCGGGGTCTCGGCACAACAACATAAGAGTGCTCTCTCGCCTCTAGCGATTGAGTGTACTGACGGCGTCAGATGAAACCCGAACAATGGCAAGCCTTCGGAATGGTATAGCGAGCGCCGTCCAGTTATTGTCATGGGCAGGTGCGCATATGCGCAGTGCGGCCGAACCGGATGCACGCGCCTATCAATGTTGATGACAGGACGGCGCACTATACCATTGTGAAGGCTTGCCACTGTTCGGATTTCATTTGACGCCGATAGTACACAGCTTTCTGCGAAAGCTAGCCAAAACAAAAGGAGAGTGTTTACTCTGGCAAGGAAGCTTGCTTCCTGGAGGCATGGTAGCATGCAGGTCTTCTAAGATACACAATAATGGACCAATTTGAAAAATTCTTTTGGTGTAACACTCTCGAAATAACACCTTGTAGCTTCCTGTTATTAATCAAAGCTTGCATTGGGGCCTTGTAAAGAGGCCTTTTTATGCAGTATGTGGCAACCTTTAATAACATCAGGCGAAGCTTTTGCCACTTTTGAGCTCTCTCATGGGGAAATGAAACTGCAGCAAAATTCCTGGCACAGCAAAATGCAATTGTGTTCATTGTGATCTCACAGCTTGCTCTTAGGAACATGCAAAATAAAGCAAATGTAACAGATTCCATGCAAACCTACCATATCTAACGGTGTAATGGCACCCTTGCATGTTAAGCTCACTACTACAATCAAAACTGACTATATTGAACTGCTTGTGGCACGACAATGTTTCAACGAAAATGCATAGGAAAATCTGCAGATACATCGAGCAGTAATAGCAGAAACACTTCGTACATTGGACAGCACGAAGTGCCCCAAGAAGTTTTCTTCTCCGCAGAAAAGCTCTGCTCTCCCTCACAAGCTTTTCCTCACAGAAGGAGACTTTCCTGCATGCATTTGGGAGAGCAAGCGGTGTGATAGGTGGACACCGCGCGTAGCAAGTAGAAACTACCACTTCCCATCACGTGCCTTCTCCCATGATTCCTCGTCACCGCGCCCGCCGTTCCATCGTGCGCAGTCGCTGTTCACGGCGGTTCTCTTCTCCCTTTGTTAACGCGATGACCTCCGTGAAATGGAATAACTGGCTGCTTTTCACAAAGCTGGTGATAATCAAAACAGTCAAACGTGGGGAAAAGAAATTTGACGTTGCCGCTGCGTACATCATCTCAAGAAGCGCGCCGAGTGCGATATCGAAGAACAAGGCAGCCATTAGGGCCAAGGCGGACAAGAGCGTTACAGCACACATCGAGTTTTAGCACAGCTGTGTATGAAAACGTGGAGGCGCCATTTACATTGATACCGTATTTTCTCGCGTATAACCTTCACGCTGAACTACGAACTGTGGAAGGAAAAAATCTTTGCGTATTGCCGTGAAGCCACCTTCATTGCCCATTATTGTGAAGTAATGATGAGAAGCCAACTTGTGCACCGAAATTCTTAAAGGGGTACTGACACGAATATTTTCAGTTGTCGTTTTTTTTGCGTCAAATGAAAGTTCAAGCCCTCAAGAGCCTGGAAAAGGTAGTGCTAAGCGCGAGTGCGTCCTGAAAAAGTAATTACAGTATGTTTTTAAAAGCTAGTTTCGGTTCCTACTGTACCCTGACGTCACAACATGGTATGAGCTTCTCGTCACGTGCTCGCACAATATACAGTGACGTTTCCACGGCCGCTCCACAACGTGGCTCCGTTGGTGACGCACAAGCGGCCATTTTGTAAGTTTTGATGACGCACAAGCGGCCATCTTGGAAGTTTTGGTACCTAACGTCATCACAACTAGCCAGACTGCTGCGTGAAGTCACCAGAATTTGTACTGTAGCCTGACGTCAAGCTAGTGTCGATGTCAGTAGGTGCGCCATGGAAAAATTGACTTTAATATCAAATTAAAATACCTTATCAGGATTTTCTGAGCTTCAAACTTGCTCAGAGCCGTCTCTGCATACAGGAGATATGTATGGCACAGTAAACTTGCCTTCGAAAAAAGGTGTCAGTACCCCTTTAAAGAAAATATTATGAATTGTTTAAAAATTTAATCTCGAATTATACAATATAATCGAACTAATTGCGGCTTTTTTGCGAGTTCAATATATGCAGGTTTTAGTGCAGTGTGTTCACATCTGCTTAGAGATTCATGCGCAGCTGTGCAAGAACTTCGTGGATCAGTTGCATGTGTAATTACGACGTTTTTATTTGTCATGACTGAAACGTTTCGAAAGCGAAGTCTACTATTTTAACTGTTTCGTTACTGAAGGGAAAAAAAAAGGCTAATTTTCAGTGCTTCCAAAAAGAATTTTTTTTTTTCTTGGAACGACTAGACAGATATAGCATTGCTATACACTTCTGTTTTGTCCTCTGGTTTGCAGAAATTGCACTACTATGAATGAATGAGACACGTGCAACGCAAAGGAACAGAACACAAATGTTTTGGTGCCCAGTCTATAATTGCAAGAAATTGCAGCCTCATTGATTGTTATTGTGATGCATTAAGATACTGATATAGAGATTGCACTCCTTAAAGGGACACTAAAGGCAAATATTAAGTCGACGTTGATTGTTGAAATAGCGGTCCAGAAACCTCGTAGTGCTGCTTTTGTGCCAAGGAAGCGCTTATTTTGAAATAAAATCACGTTTTTAGTGGTCCGCATCGCGTTAGCGCGCTTCAAATCTCCCGCCTGAAAATACGACTCTCATACGTCACTGCTGCCGTGCCCAACATTGCCCGCTTTTACTGCGCGGCCGCCGACACTAGTAGCAGCCGAGCGGAAGTAGCGGAACCCACAGTAGCAACAACGGCGCTGCGGCAAAGACTTGCTCGGATGGGCCCATTCAAAGCCGTCACCAAGTTGCGGTTGGTCTCGTAATCCTCAGTACGAAAGTGCAGCGAGCACACACGCAGAGGTTTTCACTGTTTGGCACACTGGCGCAATGGCATGACACTAAGCCACATCGAGCGTAAGGGTTCATTCCGCGGCACCCAGTGAAAAGACACACCGGTTTCCTTGCTGCAGCACTGGCGTTGTGCACCATTCGGGCATCCGGCAATATCACACGCATGCGGCATTTTGTCGAACTTTCTGTCAGAGCGACTTTCACGAGCGCGCAAAACACGCACGGCAGTACGCGATCCCGAAACTACCACTGAGACAGGCGAGGCACAGCTCGGCGAAAACGGAACCTTTGAACCATGTTTGAACCACGCGCGCCGTTCCCCATGGCAACGCCACGGAGGTTTTGTTTTCCATGAATCATGCGGAAACGAACAAACAGCATTTTATTACGTCTTTTGATGCTCGGAATGTTCTTTTTTTACTGCTGCTAGTTTGATTACGAGTGATTTATTGTAGGCCGACTTCCCTACGTCATCGGGATCACTTCGAAAATGTCCCACTCGTGGCGCTCATCATGTGATACATTTAGCTTAATTTCTCGGTAAGTAGGGCACTGCTGTTGATAATATTGCCGTTTTAGAAGTTGTCATACATTGGGCTTTCACTCTGACATAAATTGTTATTTGCCTTTAGTGTCCCTTTAAAACAGTCCCGGCTAGACTATGTAAATGCTATTCAAGACTGTGGATGTTACGTGTCCAGCACGTGTTTCACTAGGCATTTATTTCTACGTTGTTGCACTAGCACTTGCATGCAGAACACAGCACAGAGATAATAGTAATAAGTGATTTAAGTTGGGTTTGCATCGAAATGCTGTGGACTCCGGGTTGGTTTGGCGTGTGCTGTGGGATAGATGGGCTAGAGCACAGCTGGGTCACTCGTGCAGAATCTTGTTTTTTGCTACTAGTTGGTCATTGGTCTCAAAGGATAGCGAGCGACGCAAAACAATGAGGACAGCAATGAAGAGTAACAGGACGTTTACCTTTGATCCATGCTGTTGTCTCGCTCCGCATAATGGCTGGCCTTTTGCTTATCTGTGCTTTCTTCTTTCCTGGGCATCACCGGCTGCTCGGCCTGCTTTTTCCTCCTTCGTGCTATTCTTTGCCTATATGTGGGTCATCACATTCAGCTCCTCTACTTCGTGGTTTGGAGAATTATAAACAGACAGGGATTGGCATGGGTGTATCGGCGCAGTTTGCTGTGTGAAATGGGCAATGGAATTGCTGGCTTGTGCACACATGTTTTAAGCTGGGAACAGTCGCTTTAAAGGTAAGCTCCTCCAGCACTTTAAATAGCACCAATTTCTCTGTGTTCTGCTTTGAGATAATGGCTTAATACAGGTAGCAATATAGATCGTTTTTGTTCAGCGGCAGGTGAGGTGTGGTGCTGTATATTAGAGAATCAAAGAGCCCAACATTTAACATGTTCCAGCTGAGGTGGTGTCTCAGTGTTGAAAATGTGCCGTGATGCTAAACTCGAGGATGTGGGCTCACTTCCTGGCTACGGTGGCCACATATTGATGGGTGTGAAGTGCAAGAACATCCGTGTACCTAGATTTATGTGCATGTTAAGGGACCTTAGTGGGTGAAAGTTAATCTGGAGTACCTCACAGCGGCGTGCCTCATAATCATACTTGGTTTTGGCCCGTAAAACTGTAGCAATTGTTATTTATATCAAGTGTTGAAACATGCGATTCAAGACAAAAGGATTCTTTGTCCATGATACATTGGAAATGCGATCGTGGGAATTTGTGAAAGACTTCTCAAAGAACGATAATTCGTAGTGCAGGTGTCACATGTTGCAGTTTCGATCGTGATCAAGCCCGATCCACGTTGAATTTCTCGACTGTAATTGGCTCCTCTCCACAGCTTACACAAATTGACCAATCTGGAACGAGAAGTTCAATGCCGATCAAGCTCTGTTGTGATCGAAAGTGTACCATGGCACCCTTACAGGGGCGTAGCCAGGGGGGGGGGGGGGGGTTGGGGGGTTCAAACCCCCCCCCCCCCCCCCCGAAATTTTTCAATTTTGCTTGCGTATATAGGCACGCACACATACAAACGCACGCACAAACATACATAAAGTATGGTTGAACCCCCCCCCCCGAAAAAAATTTCTGGCTATGCCCCTGCACCCTTATATAACATTTAATGCCATAGCACACTTGTTGTTATTGTAAAACTTAAGATAATTGGGGCCCAAGTTTGTCCACATAGTACAAATTTGAGAGAGAAACACCAGTTTCGACAAGCTTATGGCAAACTGCATCAGTATTGACATGTACTGACATGTCAAGAAGCTGTGTAAATATAAATAAGAAACATACTAGGGCAAGTGTGGCACCGTGTGATCAACAGAGGGAACTTGGTGAAAGCTGTTCACTGTCGGAAAGCAGAAATAATGTTTGCAGGATAGTACGGTGCTCAAGCGCCGCCATCTTGGACTGATAACATTGCAATTTTGTATCCGTGTCAAATAAACAAACAGTGCTACGGTGAACTAGCACCCACGAAAACGCTTGGGCCGGTACATTCAACGTTTCATGACCATGATCATTTCATATTACGACGTGGAACACCGACAAAACAATCGCTTATCAGTCCAATATGGCGGCGCCCATGAATCGAAAATAAAATTGTGTATTGGAGCTGTGCTTTGCCGTAAAAGCTACATTTTCCATCAACAAATTTTCTTGGCACTGTTTGCCAGAAGGTTTGCAGTCATTCATTCTTTGTGCTATACTATTACCAGAAACAGATGTGTAGCTCACAGTTCTGTGTATCTGCTTTGCCATCTTCCTGTGCCATTGTTACAGCAACCTGGCTTACCATGACTTGTCTTCGAAGTTTTTCAAGCTATTCCTCTCTCTTGCATGCACTCTCATGCACAAAGTTATAGCAAATGTGTCAGGACTGCAGCTTTGAAGGAGGGCATGAGTTCATTAATTGGCAATGTGTGACTGCGGCCACTGCGAGCATCGATAATTGTGTTCAGCAGCTATTTTATGTAGTGTAATACATTAGCCTGATGGTCACCCCTGTCGCACTTGATATTTTTCTGTCCAAATAACAAGAAATGTTTCTTGTTATGAGGCAGGTAATGCATGTGACAGTTGCAGCCTTGAAGAGACAAATTCGCTTGTCGAAATGTCGGCTCTGGCGACACCCCGTGTTCACAAGTTTTTCATGTGACAGGTCTGTGTCACTCTTTGTAGAATACTGTGTGAGTGGGCACACACTCAAATTCTGAGCAAGCATCTCCTCGAATTTCACTCACTTCTGATTTCAAGTTTCCGTGCGATTCCGCAAAAGTGCCCCACCCCCCTTCCGATCCACACCCTAATAACACACTGTCCAGGTAACACTGGCATGCTTGAATCCAATCCACGCCTGCTTAGCAGCCCGAGCCCTCTGCACCTGAAAGTTATCGTCAGAATGGGTCGGCAGTCCAGGAATTAGACTAATTCTCCAACACACTCCCCATATCTCATGTATTTCTTGCTCATTTGTTTTATTTCTGCAGATTTCTTCCTCATTTAGTACTTTTCTTCATTGTTGCATGGGCAGCTGTGGCTGAATGTTTTGGATTCTTGGAATATTTTGCTGCTTCTATTGCTCTATGTTGCTGAGATTGTGTCCTCACCAAGCAGTGCAAAATATCACTGGAGAATTCCAGGATTATAAGTTCTGTCTCAATTTGCTAGCTGGTGCAGGATACTAAAACTGTACGTGTGTGCAGTTAACTGCCTCGCCTTTTTTGGTTCTCTTCCTCTTGAATTGGTTTCGGCACTTTTTCGTGGAGTCATGATAAAGTTAGCACCAACAAATTTGTTACCATCAGGCATCGTAACAGTACAGCTTGAGTAACCCTTATTACTAGTCTGTCTTTTGTCTTAGGATTTTACTTACCTTGAGAGGACATAGTGTGCCATCTACTTGGTTTGTCTACGTCCTTTCTGCAAGTTGTGGAGTTACTTTTACACAAACATGAACGGTTGCTTGTTGCTTATAGCAGTTGCCATTTTTAGACTGCACTCTCTGTTCAAAGATGTCACACAAATCATGCATCATCACTCATAAGCTCAGGGCTTGCTATTGTGAGGTCTTGCACCTCTGGAAAGGCCAACAAAGTGCACGTAAGCATATCTCCGAGTTGGAGCAATGTGAAAGAAAACAGATGCAATGAAATGTAGGTTTTTCACTTAGAAAATAATTGAATGTTGTGGATGAAGATGATTTGGAGGAGGAGGAGGGGGGGAGGGGGGAGTTGCGTCATACTGCAGCACCTTTCAATTGCTCTCTGCTTCATAATAATTTTGCAGTCTGCTTTTCCGTGCAGTAGTGGTGTACATAAGACATTTTCCACCTGTTTCGGCATGGCATGATTTCTTCTTGGCCAGTCATTCTTGCGAAGGGCCAGTCACTATAGCAACTTTTTCTAACGCTGTATATTAACTTTGCTCGGTGAATTGACAGCATTCTTGTGGCGTATGCTACATTGCTTCACCCAGGCATTCGTGATGTGTGGAAATTAATTGCCAATTCAAACATGAAAAATTGTGGTTGTTGTATTTGATCACATTACATGCCATATAGCTTACGACTGTGCATTTGTCATTTTGCTTCTTTTACTGAAGTACTCGGGTTTTTTGTTTTGTTTTTTTCAATGCAGAGATTCAATTCAGTGTGCCAAGTTCACATCAGTTGTCAGCATGCATGTACTCGTGCATGCATTCCAGTCATTCTTCGAGTTACGTCAATTAGAAACACATTTGGTCAGTCGCCTTAGTGTGGAACGTTGCAGTCACATTATTAACAAGTCTCTTGTCCACACGGCTGTTGGTTGCATCAAACTAAGTTGACTATGGTTTGTTTGACTGCATACATCTTGCATTTAGCTTACTTTGATGCGGGTATTTTTGTACTTATGTCACCTGCTGGCATGTTCAAAACTTCTGTCTGCAGTAGCGTGGGAAGTTGACCTCTTCGTTTCTCACTGCTTGTAAGGAAACCATTTGTTTGAGGGAATGTAGCCTTAGGTGCCAAAGCAGCATATTACTTGGTGCGACTACTTGCACAGCAGGGGCGTATCCAGGAGATAGGGAGGGGGGGGTGCAGTTCAGTCATACTTTAAGCATTTTCGTGCATGTATTACGTGACAAATTCGAAAATTACGGGGGGGGGGGGGTGTCTGGACTTCACCTCGCTATGCCAGTGCTGCACAGCGGTCACCGTTCTTCCCTGGTCTGCGCTCTGTGGCGCACCATAGTCTCAAATTGCACAGGTGTGGCACTTGGCAGTGCAAAGACGAGTTTCTCCTGTGACGCATAGGCTTCGAGGGGCCCCCTGCAGTAGCGTGCACATGGCATTTGCAGCAGGCTGGCCGGCTGGCCACTGCAATGGGTTAATACGATGACTCCCTCTACCCCACCCCACCCCCGGCGCCTTTCGCGGCCCCGTCTCCGGCGGGCTGCAGTTCGTTTCCCCTGCACGGCCTGCTGGCTTTTCGAACGTTTCTGGTGCTTCCGTTCTTTTTTTATATATACTTTTTTCCGCTTTGAGCGTCCGGCCCGTGACGTGTGCGGCGGGCCCCCCTTTCCCCCGCCGCCTCCTGAAAGCCGGCGCTCGCTCGTTCGGCTTTCCTGCCGGCCGTTGTGCCGCGGGCTCATGTTGATCGATTTTCGAAAACGGCGCTGGTGCCATGCGGTGGGGAGGAGGGTTGAGTTGTGTTCCTCCTCGCCTAATGACGTCACTGGGAGCGGCGGCGTTGGTTCTGCTTGCCCGTCGCTGCTGCCCCGGGAGTGACGTTCTCCGCCGTGGTGCGTGCGTGCGGTCCGCCGTCTCCTTTGATCTTTTCTGTTAGAGCACAGCATGGTGGTTGTGCTGTATAGTTTCTTTTTTTCAAACCTCCGCCCTCCTTTTTATTCGTTTTTCTCATTCTCTCGCACGCGTTCGCGGTGTGTGCCCAATGCACGTTGTTTTGCGTTTCCTGGCGCGCGCTCGTGGCAGCAGTGGCGGCGGCGGCAATCGCATCGTTGTGTTAATGGCTTGGTAGCCGTTCGGAAAAGCGAATATACTGTAGTGACCGAATGGGTCACGCAGATATCTTTTTTTTTTTTTTGTCTCACACAGCCGCTGTGCAGTATAGACCGCAGGTCCCTTTTTCTACGCCGCGGACGTCCCGCAATGAAAACGCGGCCGGCGCGCGCGTTGCAGCTACGATCGTCCATTGCGGTCCATTCTCGTAATGAAGCCAGTGAAGCTCGCGCAGGGGACTCCCTCTAATGCAGTTCTTGTGGCCACTGCAGCAGCACCGTGCGCTTCTCTATTTTTATTTTATTTTTGTTTTGTCATTCTTCTCTGGCGTCCTCTCTAAAGCCTGTTTCACATGCAGCGATTTTGCTCCAAGAGCGGAGCGGCTGCCGTCGCGGAAGCCCAAAAACAGGTTTTTTCGAGCGACCAGTGGACGCGCGATGGAGATCGCCGGAGTTGGAAAAATTCGCGAGCGGCAGAGCGGCTGCCCAAGGTCAACCAATGGGGGAGCAGTGACGCGGGGAGCACGTGACCGTAGGGATGGAGTCGAGAGCAGCCGCGCGCGCCGGGAGGAACTCGCTCCGACTCGGTTTGCTAGCAGACGACATTCGCTGCAACGAGCTGGCAGTGTAGAAAACGCCGTTCTTTTCCTTTTGTTGTTCTTTACTGCGCTTCCATCAAAGCAGACAAATCGTTTGCACGTGTCATTTTGTTCTTTTGTATTTTTATCGAATCGTGACACCAACATAGGTCCGCACAGGGGGAACCTACGACACTCCGCACTTGTTCGCAGTAGACGTTTCAGTTTTTTTTTTTACTACTCTGGTGCAGCACGTTCGAACAGTTTACTGTTTTCTTTTCCTTTTTTTTTTTTTTAGTGGTCACGTACCCCGAAGACGACAAATGCCGCCGCCACTTTACTGCAGAATGCCCATAGGCAAAAAAAAAAAAAAAAAGAGACGAGCTCCTTCACAAACCCACAATGTCGTCGACTGGGCCGCTTGCATCCGGTTGCCGGCCCATACGGCGCACCAGCGCCTTGCGGCATTCGAGAGCAAAAGCCACCGAAAGCCCTGTGAAAGCTTAAAACCCCCAAAACAAATTCTTTCTTTCGCTTTTCCATGGCCAAGTGTATGGGCGTGCAACATGACTTGCGTGGTAAAAAAAGAAAGCTGGAACAGAAATAAACGTGACTACTGAAGTTGTTTAATTGCACTCTGATACACTGCACATTTTCATCATTCAAGGTTTAGGCGCGTGAAATTTGATCACCGAAGTAGAAGGCTCGTGAAACTTGCAACCCAAGCGCACCAAAACAAGCGAGCCCGGAGAAAGGAAACCCGCGGATAACGGGCGCTTCCCACAACCATCACTGCGCATCGCAGAGGCGCGCGCCGCGCAAGAGCGGTGCATGTGAAACGAAGCCGCGTCCGAGCGTCCTGCTGCCGCTCGATCGCTGCGGGCCCCGCCGCTCGGTCGCTCGCATGTGAAACAGGCTTAAGAGTACGGCCAGGCCAGGCGTGGGGAGCTCTCCGTATTGGGATCTCTGTCGGACGCAGCTGCGGCGGCAGCTTTGTGCCGGGCAATGTTTGTATATGTTCCCGACGTGGGTCCCCCACCGCACACGGCGACGTGTCTGGTGCAGGGTGCGCACTGTAGTAGTGTCCGCATCCCGTGGATCTGTGTGGCCAATAGCGGCGCAGAACTGGACCCGTGCATTGTGTGGGATATGTTTTGAAATACGCGTCCGATTTGTTGTGTGTGGATATAGTGTGGACGAGGGTGGTGGGAAGTGCGAATAACCGACAGCTTACGTTGATATTCGCCTTTGCGTCGTCGCACGTCGTCCTTGCTCGCTCTGGAGAATAGTTTGGGTGTCCTGACGGAATTGTTGCTCTCGTACACATGTTACGCGCGCTCTATACTGTGCTCCGCACGCCATTAACGCCCTTTATACGTCACCAGGTTCGGAACGTTGCGTGCATTTTGACATGGGCGGAGGGCTCTCGCTTTCCGAGTCAGAGTGAAATGCCCTTGATGCTGCAGCAACCAATCCTGTGGAGCTGGCTTCATTTACTCTTTAGCAGGACACCTTTATTCCGAAGACGAGTCTCGATTAGAACAGCCTGCCTGCTTGCGTTGGTATCATCCCTGACGACGCAAGCGCTTAATCAGCCATACACGCGTTTAATTGATTGTGTGGTCCACTTTGAGGTGGTATTCTTTAGGTATGTAAAGTTGTGATGGTGCAACACTAAATATTAGCTGTCTCAAGGAACTTTCGTGACATTTCGCTGGTAAGGTCGAGTGGCCTCTTTTTTTCTTTCCCCGAAACCTTTTCATTTGCACCAATAATAGAGGGAGCTTTTCTTCTTTCTTTTTTTTTCGCCGCGTGCCGGATAGAATGAAATAAATGTTTGCATCGTTGTTTTACAAAGTCATGTATCCTCCCCGATTTGCATATTCGGCCGTCGGTGCGCACAGTGTCGATTCCGCCTGCAGCCCAGCAGTCGTTCGTGCGATCGTGCTAGCCGATAAGTTGGGGGTCCCTGACCGCAACCACCATAGCGCGAGACTTAGCGTCAAGGTGCACTATCGAGCTTCGAAATACGATTGGCTTGCCCGAAATTGCCGATGACGTAGGAGGAAAAAGCAATGAGCCGTTCCCGGAGGAGGGCGGAGGGAATGACGTCGGCGCCATTGTACACTGCTTGGCATCTTTTAGGGCTTTCGCCGCGGCACTCGGCGCCGTGATGGTGCCGATTAGAACGCGCCCAATAGGAGCGCGAGCAATGGAGCGAAGCACCCTCTTTCCAAAGCCGGTTGGTTGGCGGACGTGCCTCCGTGCACGCGGTGTGTAGCACCTGCCTTTCCTTCGGGGCGGAGAACTCTGCGAGCGACCCGTGGCTCGCTCTCTGGTGATGATGATGGGGAGGAGTGGGAGAAGGAAGCTGCGCCGAGGAGCGGGAGGGAGGACCGGCGGCCTCCCTTCTCCTCGCCGCGGCCAGCGCCTCCCCACCCGCGAGCCCTGGATTTCGGTCTTGACGTCACTCTGACGTCATTCGCCCAGCGCGGGCCTCGAAGGTCACGGGTGTCACTCGTGTGGCTCTTCAAAGCCCGAGTAGGCATGGAGGGGGGGGGGGGGGACCGAATGGGAGGAGGGCGCGTTCGTGCCACCACCACCCCCCTCCCCTCCCCATCGCAGTTCCCGTTCCTGCCTTTGGTAAACTGGGAGTCGGTCGCACGGGCACCAACCCCGCGATGCGGCTTCCGGGGTCGAGTTCGAATGCTGCTCAGAGTGGCTCCATTTCTAAATCCTCTCGCGGTCTTCCTGAAATTTAAGGAAGTGGCTGCCCTATGCGGGGGAATGACGGGGGGGGGGGGGTTGTTTTGGGAGCACTTGTGCAAACATGACTTGGTTTTGTGAATGAGTGACAGGAAAGTTTCCTGTTTACTACATTTATGCTATAGTATGTTTGCTTTGTATATTTATGCTTAAAAACAGGCACAAATGCTGGCATGAAGCTGGCACTATTGTCCCCACTGAATGTGAGCTGGTGTTGCGCACCGTATTTCTTTGTGTAGGTCTCAACCAAGTGTGTGTGCGTGCGTGTGTGTGTGTGCACACACACTTTGTTGCTCTGGGTATTCTTAGTTCTGAACATTTGCAACTGCATTTCTGTTCATCTGCACCTATGAACGGGCCAGTCTAGCCACAGTGGCTCGACATACATTTGAGTTATGCTATTGAGTGTGAGGTTGCCAATTCATCTACCGGGCATGGCAGCCTCATTGCACTGTGAGGGAAATACAACCAAAGCTGTATTTAGGTCTATTTTGAGTAGCTGCAGATGGCCGCAATCTGCCTCTTTCATTTTCCTGCACTGCCCTCTGCCGTTTTGGTAGGGGCCAGGACAACCGGTATCACCAGAAGGAAAACCTCCGAGGTGAAGAGACGTTTCGCGACATTTCCACTAGGGGAAGGGCGCATGCACCGAGGCATAGTGAAAAGGCGGATTGATCTCGAGGCCTCCCACAGCATGGAGGAAGGAAAAATAAGAAGAGGCCCTGACGTCACATTCGTGAAGCCTCCACATCGCAAACACCCGCATCGCCTCCTAGCGAAGGAGCCTCGAAACATTTCGCGATTTCCGCCGTGTCGTTTGCAAGCGCATGCGCGATTCGAGTCTTTTTTTTTTTTCGCCGTGCAAGCGGCGCCGCGGCACAGTCGATTCACGCATGCTGCTCCTGTGTGTGTGTGTTCTTTAGGAAAGCTACGCAATGCCCAGCTCTTGCGCATGGTTGCGTATACCCCGTGCAAATCGCGTGCACTGCGGAAAGTACCGGGTGTCACTTTTCATGTGTACATACACGTTCGCTTCATTGCTGATCACTAATGGATAGTATTCGCATGCGAAGCTCTCGGATGTGCGCTCTGTTGCTTCTTACTCATTGTGTCAACTCAGAACACACGTGAAATTTTGTTTTTGGCGCCTGACGCGCCGTACATAACATGCGCCGAAGGCATCGTACGTTTTTAGCGGCTGTGTCGTTCAACGAAAGGGCAAGAAACTTATGTTGTTGTTATCGGACTATGTGATGTATGTATTGTGCGTTGTGCGCTCGCTGCGTGCTTGTTGTGTGCGTACTGGAATTACAAACTTTACGTACACGATCGCGTATACGATACAGCGGTGTCCTCTTTTCGACGTGAAGTTACGTCAACTATAGGTTGGCGTTGCGCCGAATTGCTACTGCGCTCACTTCATATACACTAACCGCTAATCCGGCAGCAGATCGGGAAATCGGGCTACGAGAAAGGGAAGGCCTAACGCCCAGCAGAACGCGTAAGTCACTGTTTGGTGAGTTCGAATACGATGATGCAGGGGCCGAACGTTTTTGATCACGGCACGTACCGGTGTATTCTGTACTGTTGCACAAAAACGCTCCACGAAGAATTTCAGCACGCAGCGCTCGGGCCTGCCACGCACGAACAGCCTGGTAAACGTCTGCTTGCAACATTTTACTGCGTGTGAACCGCACAATGCGCGCTAAGTTTATGCCGGGACTACAAATCTGCGCAGAAGCTAATCACGGCGGAGAGCACGCCGCAGGGCGTCTGCTGTTTTGTTTGCCCCATAAATCTGACGTCACTTCCGCCACACTTTTCGCAATGCATTGAAATACGATAGGGCCTCTCCTTAGTATTCCTTCCTCCATGTCCCACAGTACTGTTCATCATAATCCCACATGTCATATGGAACATTATAGATGGCATAATTTGACTTTCACTCATGAATACGGCCAACTGTATATGTTTGTGCATGCGGTTAATGCAGCTACTGTAAACAATCAGTAAATACATTTTACGTAAGTGGGGTTGTTCTTGTAGTCTTGTCAGGCTGAGGCCTACAACCAGGGTGCGATGCACTGGTGAGAGAGGGAGAAAGATGAGAAGCCTGTGTAGCAAGGGTATCAAGTGAAGGCAAATGGAAAAAAATGACATATTTTCTACATGACATCCTAGCTGATTTACCAGCAACAATGCATACAAACTTTGTAGCTTCCTGTCAAACAAAGAGGATTCAGCAGTGCGAGTGTTTTGGTGGCAATTTCTATAGTTGTATTGCATTCTGCTGGCCTACTCTCACCGTTTGTCCATTGTTGAAAAGCGTAACGGGGTACAGTCACTGTACTGGGCATGAGATTACACATAGGTTTGGTTCCCGCCATTGGGAACTGCGTTCTGAGGCAGAATGTGAAAACACTCGTATACTGTGCACACTTAGAAACCTAGGTGTCAGAATCAACCTAAAGCTATTCACTGTCGTGTCCCTCACAACCAACCACACTGTACAGTTGCGCAATGTTAGACGCCAACCCAGAATTCAGTGAGGGCATTGTCCACTGAAGTACCTCTTCCATCCAAGGAATTATTTTGTGAGGCAGTCACTTGACACTGCCACTAGATAGGCTGCGATTCTTGGTACTCATGGGTGTGATTTGATGCCTTTTTGCAGGATGCACGGAAAGCTGCATGTGATACCACGTTGGTGCAAGCGACGGCCAACATGGAACCAGTGGGTCGCATCCAGATGCGGACGCGGCGTACGCTACGGGGACATTTGGCCAAGATCTACGCAATGCATTGGGGCTCAGACTCCCGGTGAGCACAGCCATTTTGTTTTAAGATCTGCCACACTCTACTTGGAAAGCTACAGGACTCTGTGGCATGGGGTACCTTATAGAGTTTCTTACAACAATACCTAGAGGGGAATCTGGTGCTAGTGTCTACGCGGGCTCCTTGAGCGGCGCTTCAACCACCATGGGAATGATGGGAAGTACAGGCTTCGGATTTGCTTCGGATGGATTAGGTTCTTGAGATTCGCAACGCTTGTTTGCCGAGTGTAAAACAAAGGGATATGAAGTTAATTCCAATTAAAACTTGCTTCATTCTTTTGTATGTAAAACTTTTTGCAAAAAGTTTGTGTGACCGTGAGATGGAACTGAAACCTGGACAAATTCAACCACCAGGGTATGCATTGCTCTGCAATTGTGTTCCAGATTTGGCATCACCAAATAATGAATTATTTTTGTACAACACTTGAAAAGAAACAGACTTGTTTTTCCCTCGAAAGTACGTATTATCTATTTATGGAAATAACAGTACTGTATTGAGTGAGAAACACTTAACGTATCGTCTGCTGCGATGCCAGGTCCGTCTGTTCAAGTGGTCTGCCTCCAACGCATCTCTCGTTTTGTTGTGAAGTCGAGTCAGAGGGGCGCGACGGTGCGTCTACTTAGCTTCGCCGTCGTTTTGCAACTGATTTGAATGAGTTTCGGTAAGACGCGCTTATCAAACAAACGTGAACTCGATGCAGTTTGCTGCACTGACATGGGACGCTGCATCTGTGCGCAGCGGTGAGTGCACAACGCTTTGCTAAAACTGTCAAATACAACCTGTAAAGCTGCAGCGTCGCAGCAAACCAAGAGATCTAGCGGTCTTCAGCCTCTTTGAACAACAGAGGCGCTGCTTGAATGCTTTGAAACGCACCCCACTACCCACGCCTCGCAAAGAACGAAACTGAAACTGTAGAAAAAGATCCGTAGACAGTTCGCTAGCTAACGCTATCCAATCCGAAGCCTGTACTTCCCATCATTCCCATGGTGGTTGAACGATCGCAGCGCCAGTTTCCTCTCTAGGGTATTGTATGAAACTCTATGGGGTACCTGGTGGCAACTTCACGGAACTATGTGGATTAGATGCCCATGTTCCATCATATATAATCAAGTCATTGGTAGAACGTGCCAGATATGCTTGAATTTTGCAGTGTTTACGTAGCAAATAATTGTTTTTGTTGGATAGGCTCTTCACTATTGAAAGGTGACGTCTACTACAGGAAAGATGTACAGAGTCGTCCACATTTAAGCTGAACACCTCATTAGTATTCAAGACCTCATTGAAGCTGTTGTTTAATACATAATTCGGAAAATCATTACTGTGTTTGACGACACCATGATTAGACGTTCTATAACGGGCATTGCACTCGTGAAGTATGAGAAACGTACTAGTTTTACCGGTTTGAATACTAATGAGGTGTTCAGCTTAGATGTGGTCGACCCTGTACAGCGAAGCAGCTTGATTTCACATGCTGTGGGGCAGATCTTGACTCCAGGTGTGTTATCCTAAGTGGATGATTGAAAATAGGTTGCCTTGCTTACTTTAGACATATTTGCTTGGCTTAGCTGTCATCTTCTGTGAGTTTCCAGAATAAGTGGGTGTGCACCCATATGCTTTTTTTCAGTACATATTACATGATGTGAGCATCTGAGGTGGCAGTTCTTTTGTTTTCGCACTGCTGCCTTTTGACTTGGTGCTACAAGTTCGCTCATGTGATGAAAATGAAGTACACAGTTGGATTTTCCAAGCAATGCAGTCAACTTAATGTGAAAATCCGCTCTTAGTTGCCTGGAGCAAACAAGTGGTCTACTGTTTAGTGCACTTGTAATGTCTGGTTGTAACTATTGGTTTTGAGATAGATTGTAGTAAGAGTGTCGGAAGTGTGCTTTGATAGGTTTTACAGACGTGTGCGCCTGTGAGTACTGTGTTCGCTTGTAGAGCAGTTTATGGGGAAAATGACAGCTCTAAGCTAGTGCTAGCTGTTCGGCATAAAGAACGAACTGCACACCTCCACACTTGGTCAGATAATGTTAACTCACAGAATGTGTGCTGCTGGTACTGTTTCGCAAGTTATATTGAGCTCAACACATAAAAGTGTACCTTACAGAAGCTAGACAACTGCAGGCAAATATAATTCAGTGTCTGCTTGGTTTGTATACCCTGTAAGGTTCTTTTCATTGTGACATCTGCTTTGCTTGCATATTTAGTTTGTCCGTGTTACTATAACAGCAAATGTGAGTTTGCAGAGTTGCAATTTATTTCATCATTTGCTGTGACCAACAGTCACTTGCAATACTTGGTTATTTCACTCACATTGTTTGTCACCTCTTGTAATAACAATTTCGTCAAAACACTTGTGCCTGAATGCTAGATTGAAGGGTAAGGATTTCTTGGTAGTGCTGAGGCATCGCAAATATACTACTATTTGAAACAATCAGAATCCACTGCACAGCATGTCGCGTGCTGGCAGAGCGTGTCACGATACTGACTCAGTGATTGCCTTTCTGCAGCTACCTGGTGTCGGCGTCTCAGGATGGCAAGCTGATAGTGTGGGATGCATACACCACCAACAAGGTGCATGCGATCCCGCTCAGGTCAAGCTGGGTCATGACGTGTGCGTACGCTCCTTCTGGGAGCTATGTGGCTTGCGGGGGTCTGGACAACATCTGCTCCATCTACAGTTTAAAGACACGTGAAGGAAATGTGCGTGTCAGCCGAGAGCTTCCCGGCCACACAGGCTACCTTTCATGCTGCCGCTTCGTGGACGACTCGCAAATTGTCACCAGCTCTGGAGACATGACGTGGTGAGTGTGTAGCCTTTGTTTCTCACTTCACAGCAAATCTTAGAGCCTATTTTATGGTTACTGTGGGCAAATGTGGGCGCAGGCTATAGCCAGACGTGCACAGAGATCACCCAAGGACAAAAAGACACCACTTTATGTACAATTCGACACGCACAGGACTACACTACATAAACACATACTTATGCGTGTTCGCGGCCTTATGCGGGTTAGCTTAAAGTTCGTCCACTCACACCGCGATGTGGTCCGCTTTGGTGCGTCGGTCGGTGTGGTCGACCCGGCCGCTCTCAGTCAGGGTGAAGAGGCGGGGCGCGTCGTGCTCCCCTGAGTCAGAACCGGGGCGTAGCCCGGCCTGGAGTGACGCCTGGAGTGACGGCGGGAACTGCGTCATGAAGAGCGCCAAGAACGGAACCAGGGCAACTCCTTGGACAGCGCCTCGTCAGGAACAGCAGCAGTCAGCCGCCAGGGACTCCGCTGGGGACAGGATCCGGGGACAGGTGGGGCGAAGCCCAGGCTGGAAGAGCCCCGTGATTGTGGGAGCCGGGGCGAGGCCCGGACCAGCAGGGCAGGACCGTGATGTCAGGGCGTGGCCCGATGTCCGATCCCGATCCGTCTCTGTCGCTCGCCGAGCTGTCCCCGTCACTCGAGAGATTCCCTCGAGCCCGCGCACGAACACGAGCATAGTCGCGCTTCTTCATTCTTTCACTATCACCATCACGGTGACTCCCGCGCACTTCAAATCCGGAATCGGCCCCGCACACCGATCACAAATCGAGAATCGGCCCCGCACACCGACCACAAATATACGTCAATGCCGACATACACTCCCTAAATCAATGTTTTTACCACAGTTACACTATATTGATGCTATAATGAAATGACAAGATCATTCATTATAGCTGCAGAAATGAGAGGTCCTAAAGTGAAACTTGAGAGAGGATGCAATTTGGACCAAATGCACACAAGGATGTGTTATCCATAGATCGAAAAGCAAGTGTGGTGGTAGCATGCAATGTGAATAAAAATCTACAAAGGGGAAAAGTCGACGTTAACCTGGGAACTTAAGCACAAGTCTTCAAAGGGAACTGACAGGGAAAAGCTCAAGACAAAGAATTCTGTGGATAAATTTACATTTCATAAAAAGTGGCCTGCTCTGAAACACTGAACTTGAACTAGTGCATTGCATGTCCCTCAAAATTCTGAAAGAATTTTCTTTCCTACAGGGTTGTAGTGGCACAGCTCACTGTGAACCATAGTCTAACCGGCAGACTACAGTAAAAAAAAACTATGCACTGAACAGTAATATGCAGTAACTGCAAAGTACGGATTTGCATCTCCTGATGTGTGCCAATGCCACAAAGAAGTAAATGCGATGGCTCAGTAAATGCCACCTAAAGTTCTAAGATTCTGGCTCACTCTCACAGCTGTGCTATAATGATGCCAAGGAGAATTCTGAAATTATGACAAGCTGCATAGTGCCTGACATGGTGGTGAAAACAAGGACTAAGCATTTGGATTTCCCCTAGCATGCATGCACATCTGTACAGCAGTCTCCTACTGTATAAAAACCCATGCCATTTCATTGAAAAGCTGCACCTGCTGCCATCTGTAGCCTATCGTCCCTAGCTAGTTGCGTGTAGTGCATCGCCTACTGAGCTCACGCCATGACAACTGGGGGCACTTGCTGTGCTGTATGTGCGTTTGCTGTAGGAGTGTTCTTCGTACCTGCTCTGGTCGTGGTCCTGCACAGGTCCAACGAGTGTCTTGTTGGGTCAACAGATGACAGTGAGCTGCTTTCGTTTCTGTGATGCACACCAACTGTCCCATACAAGCAGGCAGCAGCAAACAGCAGCGTAGCACGTGGGGGTGGTGGTTGCCTATTACAAGTTAGTGGTACGCTCTTAAATTGTACTGATGCGTTTGTCAGTGGTGGCAATCACGCCTGTGTGCTTTTACTGTCTTATCCATAAAGGTATCGCAGCACTCAGGCCAAAGCTATAATCATTGGTAGACCAGCCTCTGCACTTACCAAAAAGGCGGAAGACCTTTTGTGGCACATTGCGGCATTGGCCAGATCGACAGTTCAGGAACTGCAGTGATTTTACACTGCAAAAATAATTGCTCTACACACTAATCGTCAGCGGTGGAACAAGCCACTGTGACTTTGGCTCAAAGTACATGTACACTGCGCACATGCGCCTGCTTCAATGCAGTTTGCTTTGCTGCGCCTCACGTGGAGTGGTGGTTTGAACTTGCACAAGACACGTACCACCGGACGCTCACTCTAGGCTAGGCAGATATCAGCATTGCACGTATCGCTTTGTGTTGAGCTAGCTATTGATAGAGCTTCAACATGTGCAACATGGATTTGGAAAAGAGAACATGGAAAAGAAAAGAAAAAGACCGGTTCTATGCTCTGTGATGATTGCTGTAAGCAAAATTGTTGCGTCAGTTTTGCCAGCATAACCTCACGGGTCATGTGTCACCCAACTATTGCTCTCCACAAAACCCTACAAATGCAGCACGAAAACTTGTCAGATGATAAAACAAGTTCTTGCTTTAAAATTGTATAGCAGCAAGGTGACAACCTAACTTTGCTGGCAAAAAATAATCTGCCATGTAGTGAAGCCCACTGTATTTCTGCAATTCTACTCAATATAGAGGTGGTTGCATTTTTAGACATGATTTTTATTGACATCATACTTTGCAGTGAAAATAATGGGCCAGTAAAACAGCATATTGAATGCCTTTTAATGCATTACGTACAATGCATGGTTGCACCTGAGTTATGTATAATGATTTGTGATCACAAGGCCATACAATGTCATCAATTTGTTTTGTAAATGCTATTGGTAGACACAAAGGATGGAAGCATGCCCGGTGATGTTCACTTGTGAAACCTGTAAATAGTATTTAAACGAGCAAAGCGCTAACAGAAAACTAGTTTTCGTGCATGTTTATTGTGTGTTGCGTGCTTTTCTGCCTCCCCGTGCATGTATACTGAGGTGTTTTGCCTTTTTGTACCATGCAGTGCACTCTGGGACATTGAAACGGGCCAGCAGTGTACATCGTTCACAGGACACACTGGTGATGTCATGTCGCTCTCCTTGTCACCGGACATGCGAACATTTGTTTCCGGGGCCTGTGATGCCTCTGCCAAGGTGAGTCAACATGCTTGTCTACTAATGTCGAGGCTATGCCAAGCAAAGCGTGTTCATTCAGATTTGCAAAGGCACTCAACATCTGAAAAGGAATTCTTTCATGCAGAAAAAATGCATTATCTTTTTTATGTGGACATTTGAATATGAAACAAATCAGTGTCATATCAGTCTGAAACTGATTGTGCTTTGATAATAATCACTCGACTAGGAGTGTGCAGATATTCGGAAGCTTCTGATATTGAATCAAATAGCCTATCCAGTATTTGTAAATTCGAACTTTCTTTTTTCCGAATAGTCTGCGACTACCTTAGAATTTCAACTGCTCTGAAATTAACACACTATTGCTGCAAATGTACAATAAGCTCCCTCGGGGCATGGTAGAGGCGTAGCAGGCTGTTTTGCTGAGCCACCTAGACTGTGCAGCAATAATTCACCCGCTCTAAGGAATCTGCTTATTAGTTCCTAAAGCTCCGTTTGTGTTTTTAATGCTAAAATTATGAATACCAAGATGCTAGTGTCACATATAGCAATTTAACATTCGAAAAGCATTTATTGCATTTGTGTCTGGGATTACTGATTCATGTTCGATTTGGTCACAAACGTCACTTGTTATGCTGTTCAGCACTCTGCAGTGGGTGCCTCATGTTGCCAGTACAACAGCTTTCAGAAACGGTGCTTTAGGTACAAGCGCTCTGAAGCCTTTCCAACCAGTTATTCCCAAGCAGTGTCTGGTTTCTCATTACTGTTTAGCATTCTAATAGGCTTGTTGGAATCCCTGTGCCATTTGTTCTTGTTGGATCCTGTGTGATCTGTTGTGTTGCTCTTCCTCATTCGCCTTCTTTCTGTTGTTGCTTACAGTTATGGGATGTCCGTGACGGCATGTGCAAGCAGACGTTTCCAGGGCATGAATCTGACATCAATGCAGTGACGGTGAGTTAATCTATTCACGTTTGTAACGTTGTTTGGAATACTAGTGTGTTGGCGTAGGTTATGGCAAGGGTTCTCACACTTTTTGACCTTGGGGAACACCAACAGCTTTTCCAGAGTGCCGCAGGACACCAAGCTTCCCTCTTCACACTGATGTGCTTTGCGCTTAAAGAAAATTGGTTGTGCCAATGCTTCTAGATCTGAGTCATCACAGTAGTAACATTAACGCTGCCACATTGGCCTGCTATCTTTTATTTCAAAGGTCATTGCTGTTGATGTGGAACCCGTAATAATACATAGCCTAGGGATTTCTTCCCCCTCCCCCTCCTTTTTTTTCTTTTTGCCTGAATTGCTCTGTGCCGTGAACTGTGTCTTCATGCAAAATGAAGTGATGAACATGCAAAAGCCTGTTTTGATGTTTGCAAAGTAAAAAAAGTATGTACCAATCTTGCTGCAAGACAGCCATCAATACAGCAGTCGCAAGGCTGAGCCTTAAATGCGTGTGTAGCTGACATTTGGCACACAGCAGTGCCTCCCGTGTGTATCGAAGTGCTCGTTGCACATTCCGATAGCAAAAACAACGTAATGCTGTGGTAAATCATTGTGCATAGAAACTGCACCATGTCAATGCTGATGTGCCATGAGCCACAATTAACACACCGGTTAGACATAGACATTAGTGAATGAAATGGTTATAATGGACTTACGATTGGGAGTGAGTTGGAGTGAAATTGGGTCAACGTAAGTATGTGCAGGTGTGAGGGCTGGTTCAGGGGACATGTTATTCAAGAGCGAATTCCATGTCTTGTGCTTTTCTTTTCTTGTAGTGTGGCTGTGACTGTAATGCTTTTCTATCAGTGGTGATGCGCGTTTTAGGTCGAGTGATCTCAGCGATGAGAATTCTAGCTCTTTGAGGGCAGCCACTCTGGACACCTGTGCTTCATGTTGCCTTTACAAATGCTTCGAATGAATTTCTTGCATTTCAGGGGCTCCAAAACCACTTACAGTGGAACTTCGAATATACGTCCCCCAGTCCTGCGACGACCCGCGTTTTACGACGAATTGGCTTGGTCCCGGCAAAACCCCCATAGAAATAATGTATTAAAAACCTCAATTGTACGACGCAATTTTACGCCGGCCCCGCCTCGTACGACGCTTCGCTGGACTGTCCGAGAAAAAAAAAGACCTACGATGACGCGGGCTGGCACGCAAACACGCTGCGGCCGGGTGAAAAAAGTCGGGAAACCGAGGAACCGAGTTCGTATCCGCGCTGCCACCACAGGGCCTCTTCAATTTTTCGACACGCGGTCGGCCATAGCTAGCCAGAGCCAACGTTGGCCGGAGCGCATTCGTTTTGTCGCATTGCACTGCGCACTTCCGTTGTCGCCTTTTTTTTCTCTCTCTCTCTTCTTTTGGGTGGTTTTGTAGTGACCGTTGTGAGCAGATAACATGGCAGATAATTTCGAGCTCGCTTTCTAGTGTGCGATAACTTTCACTAGATTTCGTGTCGTTATACCGGACGTGTTGAATGGCGATTGTTGAGCCAATGTTTGCGACAGCCGCGGGAACCGGAACTCGCCGCTATCTAGCTACCAGAGGGCTGGGGCGTTTTAGCCGCTCGCGATTGGTCGAAGCTTGCAAATCGAATAGGCCTACTGCCGTGCTGCCATTCGGCCATTCCTTCACGTGTTTGCCTCATCGGTTGGTTGTGCTGCGCCGCAGCTGCTGTGTCCACGTGCAAAATTTTCTGTGTTCGGACATTGGTGTGCGAGGAAGCTTTCGAATTCTTGGTTGCGAGTGCTGCGTCTCGCAATGTCGCGGAACTGAAAACCGCTGACGCTCGGAGAAAAGCTTCGCATAATTGAGGAGGCAGAGAAGCGGAATGGAGCAACAAAGGCCAGCATTGCCCGCGACCTGAACATTCCCGAGTCGTCACTGAAAACTATCCTCGCGAAGAAGGACAGCATCCTACTAAATGCGGCAAAGTTCGGCCTGAACAGGAAGGCCGCGAAAGATGGCAAATATGCTGCCATGGAGAAGGCCCTCGTTGAGTGGTTGCGTCAGGCCCGCAGTTCAGGAATCGCCGTGGATGGCGCAATTTTGAAGGGGAAGGCTGAGACAGTTGCATTGCGCTGCGGCATTGACGACTTTAAAGCCTCCAATGGCTGGTTGGATCGCTTTAAAAAACGCAGTGGAGTTGTGTACAGCCGCTGCTGTGGAGAGAGCGCGTCAGTCAGCTCCGACACTGTAGAAAAGTGGACTGCATTGCTGCCGGAATTGATACGGGAATACAAGCCGTCCGACGTGTTCAACGCGGACGAAACTGGATTATTTTATAATATGCAGCCAGAACAGACATTGGCATTCAAAGGAGAGAGCTGTCACGGGGGTAAGCGAAGCAAAGAGCGTCTTACCGTATTGCTTTGCGCTAATGAAGACGGCTCTGAAAAGCTTCCTGCCCTCGTGATCGGCAAGTTTGAGAAGCCGCGATGCTTCAAGAATTTGAAAAGGCTGCCATGCCAGTACACGTTCAACCGGAAAGCCTGGATGACGGCTGCTATGTTTTCTACATATCTGCAGCAGCTGGACTCCAAAATGGGGGCTAAGAACAGAAAGATTCTTCTTCTGCTTGACAATGCGCCATGCCATCCATCAGATATGTCGCATTTGAGAAATGTGAAAGTTGTATTTCTGCCCCCCAATTGCACTAGCCATCTGCAGCCACTTGACGCTGGCGTCATCAAGTGCATGAAACAGAAATATCGGAAGTTTCTGGTGCAGCGTCGGCTGGCGGGCATGGAACGCAAGCAGTTGGATAAGAAGCTTTCTGTGCTTGATGCAATGCACTACATTGCTAGTGCATGGGACGCAGTCACGCCAGAAACTATCGCCAACTCCTTCAGGCACTGCGGCTTTAATAGAAGTGGTGCTTGTTCTACCAGTGAAGCTGCACTGCCTGTTGACGATGAACCAGAGTTCGGCAGCCTGGAGCTGCCTGGATCTTTCGCGGACTATGTTGGTGCCGACGACGACGTTGCAGTGTGCAGTGAAGTGTCGCTGGATGATATTATCGAAACTGTGCGTCCCGACACTGCGGGAACTTCCGACGAGGAAGAGATGGACGACGCTGCAGAGGCTAGCGTGTCCGTTCCGACTTACGCGGACGTGTTGTGCTACGTCGACCTCATTCGGCGGTTTGCTTGCGCACGCGACGAGATCGGCGACTTGCTGCCAGATGTTGCAGCTATCGAAAGAAAGCTGATGCGTCGTGGCTGGGCAAACTCTCAGAAGAAAATCACAGATTTTTTTAAAAGGTGAGAAATAAAGGTTCGTTCACACCTCCGATAAAATGTGTGGTTGTCATTTTTTCAATTAATTTAATCTACGTTCCTCGGAGCAGCGTAGGTTTGTGCCGCGGACTTTCTTAGGCATTATGTAGCCGTTGTTGTGGGGCAAAAATGACCGTCACTGCCTATATTCTCGGTTTTTCGATTATACGACGCCCGGATTATACGACGATTTTGCGCGGTCCCCTGAAAGTCGTATAATCGAAGTTCCACTGTATGATGTTTTGAACACTTTAAAAAAAGTTAAATAAATGAGAAGCCCGCATAAGACAATGTGCGGTGCACCAGAGCCGAGATTGACTTCCCCGTGGCGTGGGTCTTGCAGTTCTTCCCGAACGGCTATGCATTTGCGACGGGGTCTGACGACGCAACCTGCCGCTTGTTCGATATCCGGGCGGACCAGGAGCTGGCCATGTATTCGCACGACAACATCATCTGCGGCATCACCTCGGTGGCCTTCTCCAAGTCGGGCCGCTTGCTCTTGGCCGGCTATGACGACTTCAACTGCAACGTTTGGGACTCTATGAAGGCTGAACGTGCAGGTGAGTGTGGGGCATGATTTGCCCCTGTTTATGTTGGCACATGCCCTTATTTCTCTAGTTCGATGTAACTGGTTTTCACCCACAAAACTGTTAGCATCACTCGGCACAGGGCGCGCCGCGGTGTTTGCCAAACTTCGCGATTGTTTCAGTTTGTTTTGTTATGATTACACGCAGCACACGAGTAGTCAAGTTTATTATGGGGCTTTTGCGAGCACCAGCAACAGCGTTGGAAGGTTCAATCACTGATGTATGAAAGATAAGTTCCGCTGACGATCAGATTAGTCTGTCTGTGCTCACAGCTGTTATTGTACAGTGCAGTCCACTTATAACGATACCACATATAACGATATATCGGTTATAACAATGGGTCGACTTAACAGTTTCATTTTGTGCATTGGGGCTATGGGGAAAAAAACCATATATAACGATATGTTCTCCACCGCATATCGGATACAACAATGAAAAGTTTGCCGTGGGCGGCATATTTCATCCAGAATAATCGTAACATTTACATTGATAAGTTCCTCTGAAATGAACTATGCCGAGACGGCGTAGGCGAGTACTACCCTTGTTACACAGGCAAGTTAACCGCAGTCACGAGCAACCACGGTTAACCGCGTTGAACCACGGTTAGCGCCAACCACGGTTCGCGGATGTTACACGGCGCACAAGTGTCCTCGGCTAAAGCGGACTTGCTTTGGCGTGAATGGCTCCGCGTCTGGCGGCAGTCCGGCGTTCAACTCGGCTGTTATTGCCGCGTCCACTTTCGCATTCCTTGAGGTGCTCCGTAGATGACGCAAATTGTTTTCCCAAAGCCTAATCAGGCTTTCCGCGGTTCGTGCAGGCCAGGAATATACGGCTCTGGTGCAGACCATTTCGTTTTTCACGAACGCTCGCCGGTGTGCACACGTCCTCCATGGAGGCGGCCATTTCCTCGGTTAACTGGCAAACCGAGGTCGCCAAGCTCGGTTTGATACAAACGCGGTTTCGCATACCGTGTAACATAAGCGAACCGCGGTTACTCGTAACCGCGGTTACACTAACCGAGGTCCAGGCTGTCTGTGTAACAAGGGTATTAACATAAGCGAACCGCGGTTACGCATAACCGCGGTTTAGGCTGTCTGTGTAACAAGGGTATACGTATCTACCGCCATTGCAGCACAGCGCCGGCAGCGCGTCCCGTGGCGCGCTGCTAGATCGCGCCAGCTGTGTCACGTTTTGCGCCTCAACGCGCGTCGACCGCGGAGAGGCTGTGAGGGATAAAAAAAGAATGAAAAGCAAAGCGCCGCGCTCCGCGGCTCTCCGCTGTTGGTTGCCGAATGAAAGCGGGAAAGGGGAGAGAAAATTAAAAAAAGCGAAAAGCCAAGCGGTGCGGCGGCATCGGGGCGGGGCCTTAGGCGGGGCCTGGCTGTACCTCTGGCTGTACTTTCTCGCTTTCTCCCCCTAAACCAAAACCCGCCGCGCCCGCCGTCGGCAACTCGGCGTTGTCGGTCAGTCTCTCTTCCTCAGCGATCGCGCGAGCAACGTCTAGAGCGGAGCAGAGATAACCATCAACAAATATGGCGCCGACGAAGCGAAAGGCTGTGTCGCTTGATACAAAGTCGAATATTTTGCAGGATTCGCGACGCAGTTTTAAAGTGAGCGCCCTCGTAAAAAAAATACGAGCTCGCCCAGTCGACGATCTCGACCGTCCTCAAAGCTGGAAGCACCGCGCTTTTGAAGGCTGGGACCAGTGGCCATGCCGACGAGCGTAAGAGAGTTCGGGAGCCCTTGTATGCAGACGTTGAAGAAGCACTCTACCAGTGGTTCTTGTCGATCCGTGCCCAGAATGTGCCGATTAGTGGGCCAATACTTGCCACAAAGGCGAAAAACTTGGCCTTTCTGCTTGGTCGGCCGAATTTTGAACCCGGCAGCGGCTGGATACAACGATTCAAGGAGCGGCACGGGATTGTCTAAAAGAACGTGGTAGGAGAAGCAGCCTCTCTCGATTCAGAGGCGAAGCAGCAGTGGCTCCAGACAAACCTGCCCGCATTGATGGAGTGCTTCTCAGCCAGAGACATTTACAACTGTGATGAGACTGCCCTTTTCTTTCAAATGACACCATCGAAGACGCATGCTTTGAAAGGCGATCCGTGTCCCGGCGGTAAACACTCCAAGCTTAGAGTAACCATGTTACTTTGTGTGAATATGGAAGCCCTTCGTGATCGGGCGATCCAAGAAGCCCGTGTGCTTCAGGAATCAACACGTCCCGGTCCGCTATAGGAACAACAAGAAGGCCTGGATGACCCGTGTCTTGTTCGAGGAGTGGCTGCTCGAGATGGACAGCGTCATCGAAAGTCAGGGGCGGAAGGTGGTGTTGCTGCTGGATAACTGCAGCGCACACAACGTGAGCCCGAAGCTGACATCAATTGAATTGATGTTCCTGCCGCCGAATACGACGGCAGGCTTGCAACCGCTAGACACCGACGTGATTGCTAACTTTAAGGCGTTATACCGGCGACGCATGCTCGAGTGGCTCGTGTTGACGATTGACCGCTCGGCTCCCGGTACGTCGGGCAATCCAGACGGACCCTCTGATGCCCCTGATCTGAAGATCAGCCTTCTAAAGGCCGTGCGCTTCATTTACGGCACGTGGTACGAGGTGAAGCAGACCACCATTCAGAACTGCTTCAGGAAGGCAGGCTTTGTGCGCCAGGACCAGCCTCCCTCGCCTAGTGACAGCGAGACTGGCACGGAAACTGCAGATCTGACGGAGCTCTGGGAGCACGTCGCTACTGGTGACGCAGATAGCGGGTGTGTCGCGTCGGTTGAGGACTTCCTGACGGCAGACAGTGCTGCTTCGTCCTGCGAAGAACTCACCGACCAGGCAATCGTCGCGGATGTGTTGTCGCGACAGACGGCGGCGTTGTGCGACGGCAGCGACAGTAGTGATGAGGAGGTTGACAGCGCCCCTACGACCCCGTCGATGACAACGCAAGGAGCACTGACGTCTATCGACTCGCTGATTGACTTCATGCACGCCAAAAAAAAGCCGCCAGAGTTTTCGCAGCAGCTGGAAGCTATGCGCACCGCGGTTGTGAAGCTCAAGCTTCCGCGGAAGCAACGGCAGATTTCGGACTACTTCGGCGTGCCGAACCCGTGATTCGCTCTTCGGAGGAAGAAATAAAGTCTTGTTTTTGACATCCTACTATCTACAATATTTATTCATTGGTGCAAATTGCGAACTCAAGCCTGGAGCGACAAAAGGTACGTCCGGCGACGATATTTTGGCTGCAGTCTAGATATAACGATCACTGGTTATAACGATCATGTTTTTAGGTTTTCTCGATATCGTTATAAGTGGACTGCACTTACAGCGAGTATTGCTTGCACTTTGAGTTTATGTCTTAGTGGGCACAAGTTAGCCCAACAAAGAGTTTTCGTCTGTACCGGCTTATGTTCTGCCTACTTCACTGTCACAACTAGACATGGGCCGGCAAAAAAAAATTGGAGCTCACTCATTCTCACTCAAGAAATATATTTTGCTCTGAGTGCTCACTCAGACTCTCACCAAAATTTTCCTCAACCGGACTCACTCAGACTCACTAAACTTTTTCTGAACCGGGCTCACTCGGACTCAAACTCACCAACATATTACTCAGCCAGACTCACTTAGGCTCATGGCTTGATTTGAGTCTGAGTGAGCGTGAGTGACTTGACTCATGAGTTCGTTAGCGTAAAATAAGCTTTTTTGATCATAGTGTCAATGCTATTTAACGCCAATATCTCGCATAACGGTGCTCTACAGTATGCCCTTTGATCTTGTACCTTTCACATATGAGTTATCAGTGGTTTCAATCCATAAAGGCATTTGTTGTGAAATACGCAACTCACACGATATATTTTTATCAAAAACTTCCTGTGAAAGAGTTTGCAGGGGGCGGTCATGGAACCCCCCCCCCCCCCAACTCCCACCTCTGATCAATAAATATGGAGGTGGCACATGAAGGCTAGTGTGTTGAGATATGTGTGAATAGACGAGTATAAATGTGAGCCGATATAAGGCTGATAGTAATGTTGAAGATGAGTAGATAGGACCATATGTCTGCAATAAAAGGTGCAGCTCACCCAGATTCACTCAAGAAATATATTTTGCGCTTGGGGCTCGCTCGAACTCAAACTCACCAATATTTTTCTCAACCGGACTCACTGGACTTACTAGACTCAAACTCACCAAAATATTACTCATTGAGACTCGCAGCTCGATTACAGTCTGAGCAAGTTTGCCAACCTATGCAATTACATGACAACATAAAAAATAAAAAGGCATTTCAGAAAGGCTGGATGAATGCTTGCCTCCTACCACTAGTAGCAGTGCTGTGTTCTCTCGTTAAAGGTTTAGGTTGGTGGTTGCCAGAAATGTTCATTCAGTTGCTAAAGACAGTTGTGCATACTGTCGGGAGCATTTTTTGTAAAGGAAAACAGACTGCCTGCAAAGCACTGAGTTATTCGCTGTTCACAAAAAGCGTACTCCAAATCTTTCTTTGGTGTATTTGCTGTTGGATGCTCATCTCAATGTCGGTGCTTAGAGCCTTGTTTCTCCTAGCCAAAGTAAAAATGGAAAAGTGTGTAGAAACACGAGTGTGCAAATACAGTAGACTCTCAGTAAACGGATATCTCTTAAATGGAACTGCTGCTTAAATGGAACAGCTATCTCGGATATTATTGGTTTCGTACTTGTATTCTGCACCACTGGTCATCTCTCAGTAAACGGAACTCCTGTTAAATGGAACACATTTTCTTGGTCCCTTGAGGTTCCGTTTAATGAGAGTCTACTGTAGGTTTCTTGCACGCTTTTAGTCATAAAAAAACGTGTCCCACGCCTTGTTCACCCCCCTATCATCTCTTAACCGGTAATGTGTGGTGTACAGGAAGAAACTTGCTTGAAAATTTGAGACGTTACGACATCTTAGAAGAATTGAAAGAGTTCTGTGCAGTCATGAAGGATGTTGACAGCTTAGATGCTAAAACAGCTCTCGCAGAGAGGCTACAGTTCCAATAGTGGTGTCGTCTTTTGTGTGTGTTGAAAAAGTTGACCTTGCACTTTCGCTGGTGGGTCGTCCCTGTTGTGACACACCTTCTCCTCAACGTGCACAGGTGTCTTGGCTGGTCACGACAACCGTGTGAGTTGTCTGGGTGTCACTGAAGACGGCATGGCAGTGGCCACTGGCTCCTGGGACAGTTTCCTCAAGATATGGAACTAGGGTGAAGACAGCAGCAGCAGCACCAAGGGATGGGAGACGACGAAAGGAAGAGAAAGAAGACTGGATCACCTCCCCCCCCCCCCCAGCCCCCTCCGCTCGATTATTCTGCCCTGGCTCTGTTTCTACGGATGCTGCTCCTCCTTCACCCACAAACACACCTCTCTATCTCTTCACAAGGTGTAAGACTACCCCCTTTTTAGTTTTCTTTCTCTCCCTCTTCGCCCAGCCCTTTGCTGCACACTTTCCCCCTCGGCCGCTCTCTTCTTCGGTCGGCCCACACAAAACTTTGTCAACCGGTCGGCACTCTCCTCCTGAAGACAACAACTGGAAGCCAATTTCCCGGGCAAAGTTTGCCGCCTTTGCGCAACCACCCGGCGCGAGAGTTTCCACACCACCGCATTAGCCCGCCACTTAACACGCGCGCAGAGACTTGAGGGAATGCAGGTGGGTTAGGGAACGGAAGAAGGTGTAATGGCTTGTTCATGTACCAGCCATTGTCATTATGCTTTTCTTCGCATTGGGGAGGAGGATACAATGAAGGGGGGGAAGAGTTGTGTGCTGCTTCATATTGCACTGGACCAAGACACTCTTTCTTTCCATGTACAACCAACCGCACTCCGTGCATTTTTTTTTCCCCTCGAAAATTCTTCGCTTCCCCCACCCCCCTGCTCTCCTCTTCCTTTGCATCGGAACACCGGAGGGGTGACTCTTTCTGGTTAGCTCCGGCATTTTGACATGAGCGGTGGACAGTTTCCACTACCTATTACAAGGCTTCCCCCTCTCCTCCCCAGGACTCGTTTTAAAAAAAGTTGAGAGATGCCTTCTCTTCCTTCTCCCACCCCCGACTGGTGGGGAGTGGTTGCTTGGAATTCTGGCCATCTTGGATTTCTCTCTCTCTTCTCGGTCCTTGCGAAGCCATCCTTTGTGGAGTGGCATTTGGGAGTGGGTCGAGGCCTCCTCCCCCTTCCGTTTTTTGAATTGTGCGCATGCGAACGAGTGTGTATGTGTTTTGCGAGTATTGCGTGAATGAACAGCGTCAATGGAACAAATATGCTGCTGTGTGCGAGTGAGTGTGAATGTGTTCCGCACGGGGTACGGGCGTCTAGACTCCGAGTCGACTAAGCGAATCGCAACGTCTGATCAGCCTCCCAAACACCCCTGCGGTTGTTTTCTTATACTGAGTACAGTAGTGCTTGCTGACGCGGGGAGGTTCTCTTGCATGTTTTTTTTTTTTTTTTTTTGGAAACGTGGATGGAAGGAGAGTGCGAGTTTCAGTTTCTTTTTTTTTTTTTTTTCTTTGGGCACGCCAGTTTTTGTCAATTCTCTAGTCACAGGTGCGTGAGCATCTGTCTCGTGCGTGCTCAAGCACAGAGAAAAACGCAGGGTTTCGTGTGGAACCCGTTGTCTGCATACTTTTTTTTTAATCTCCCCTCTGCCTTCCACCTTCGAAACCCCCACACCTTGACTTCGCTACGAGTTGCAAGCTTTTGCACTATTCCTTGTTAGATTGTTTCGTCCACGATTGATTACTCAGCTTAAATTTGTTCTTGTTTAGTGCCTCCAATTGGAGCATCTCTTGGGGGGGGGGGGGGTGCTGCCAGAAGTTCAAATGCAGCCGGTTTGCGTTACAAAAGAGCTGCCAGTGTGAAAAGTCTGGTAGGAAGACTGGGGGATAGAAATGTGTATATGAAGGCATTGTTTTTGCTTTGTCATTGCTGAGTCTTCCTCTACATTTTTTTTTTGCCTCCAAAGCGATTGTTCTAGAAAGCATTTGTTTCCTTCCACATTGTACATAGCTTTGTATAAACGTTTGATTGGGTGCTGAGCCTCCTCTTCGGTTGGACATGCCCTGCACCTTGAGAAAAAGTGGCTTGGGTCTGTGTTGTTATGTTGCGTTTGATGGTTCGACTGGACAGGTAAATTGAGGTTGTCAGCCAACCCCTGGCAAGAGATGGTCGTCTTTCTCGAAAAGTGTGTGTGACAGGGGTAGTTTCTACTGGCAGGTCTTTTTTTTTTAAGTTCTTTGTTACGTCTACTTGCAGTCTCTTGCTGCATCGTATTGCCCTCTTTTTTTTTTTCCCCTGCCTCAAAGATTTCTGTGCGCTCATCTGTACAGAGTGCCGTATGACTGGTGTATGAGGCGAGGCTCGCAGATGGCCTACGCTTAGCTGTAACAGCTGTGTGTACTCTCCTCTCTCTCTCGGATCTTTTTCAAGCCTGCGTGCCGGGGTGCTGTCTTCTGCCTTTTTCTAGGTCATCACTTCTCCGCAGCACCTGAGCATGTCGCGCGTTGCCTTTTTCCCCCCCTCGGCCTTTTCTCCCTACTCTAGCCTTTTCCACAACAACAACCCCCTTTCCTAACACGCACAACACACACACACCCTTGTGCTGAGCTTTCATCATACCCCACCGCCCCAGGCCAAGCTTTCTACCTGCCATACCCCACCTACGCCGCTATCTCCTGTGGCTTCCCCCCGAGCACCACCACCACCTCTCTATGAAAACTTCAGTTTTTACTTCTCTGCGCCCATCACGGCGACAAACAACTGGACAAAAATTGTGTGGTGATGCCGTGAACGTGCGCGCGCGTGTGTGTGCAGACTTGTGCGATGACCGCTGCCGTTTGCATCTGAACTGTCGTGCAGTTTTTACATCGTGCTTCGACTCTGTTTTCGTCTTTTCTGTCTCTCTCACTCTCTCCCTCTCTGGCCCTGTGTTTATTTTTTTCAACTGCCTTCGTTTTGGTTCCTCTCACGGAGAGGACGTCAGCGTGTGCGCTGTCCTCTGCGCTCGGGATGGTAGTGTCACGCCTGTCGCCAGCCCGGCACGTACTGCCCCTTGGGCTGCAAGAGCGTGTGTTTTCGTGGCCTAGCACATTGCCTCTGGCGCATGCAGGCGTGCCACATGTACCCGCACAGCCTGAACCAGACCAGCTTTTACTCGGGCATTCGCCATGCACGAGATGCACGGAGAGTGCAGCAGGGCGTGCCAAGCCAAGCAAGCAGGCTTTCCGAATGCACACGCGCCTGATCCGTGCGTACGAAACTGCCTCATGACTCTTTTTCTCTCTCTCGTTGCTGGCCTGCTTCTTTGTTTTACTTTTTTTTAAACCTCATACCTGTCAGTGATAGTCTTGGTTGTTGCACTGAAAGCTGGACATTCGAGTTGAGGTGTGTGTGCACTGCCTCTCAAGCTTCTCTTCTCGGGCACCTAGGGCACGTTCGCACTCTGCCGTGTCGCCATTACCGGCGATCGGGCGGGAGTTAATGGGGAACAAAAAAGAAAAGTTTCGGGCGATGGACACAATTTGGCGCGGAAGCATTCCCTTACACGGTTGTGGTAACAATGGTGGGAGGGACAGTGTTTGGGCACGAGCCCCAGCTCATTCACTGCACCTGGACCGCCAACCCTTTCATTCGTAGCCATCAAAATGCTCGGCACTGTGCAAGCTACTGCCGTTTTATATGCTGTGCCATCTTGCCCACCCGCTGGCCCTGTCCGGCACGGGGCGCGCCACGTCGGAGTGCAGACGATGCCACGTGGCTTCCTGCCTGCCCCGCTGTTTGCCACTGGTGCTCGGAAGAGAGACTGGACTGCGAGATGTGTGTACAGCGCTTGTGTCACTGGTGTTAGAGCTGCGCCTTTGTTGTATCTTTTTTTTTTTCTGCTCTTCATGTTGACACTATTTAACATTCTCTGCCCTGTATTACTTTTTTTTTCCTGTGCTGCCAATTTTTTTTCTGTTGTGCTATCAAAGGAGTATTATTATACATGTCGTGAGTTGGGGGGGACACAAAAGTCATAGGGAAGAGGGTTTAGCACCCATGCTCCCCCCAAGGGAGCTACTGTTTCAAACAAAAGCGCAGCGGCAGTCTTCTCCGGACGAGGATTTTGAGAAAACGAGAACCTATACATATATTATAAATATGTATACTTGCAGACACGTCTGCGTCGTCGCTCGTATATAAATATAAATACACATTATATATATATATTATATATATATACAAATACATGCCACACACACACAGACAACTATAGGACATTGCTAGGGAGGCGGTCGGGTCTGCCCCGTCATGTCTGCCTCCCGGGCGCCACAACTGCCATACTTTGAGAGACGACGACAGTGCTGACAAGCCGGTTGTTTTTGTTTGTTTGTTTTTCTCCGGTGCAGTCAAGAAAGGAGACCGGCGCACCATTTTGCAAGATAGGCATTGGCACTCTTCCCTCACTGCGGTCTGTAGGAGACGTGCGCGTGCGACGGAGGCTGGGTAGGGAAGCAGAGTTTTTTCAAGTTGGATCAGACGAGACAGTAAAAAGTTCTGACCAGTTTACGAGGTTAAAACATGGATAACACATAAGTGCGGCTTTAGTTTCCTTCCTTTTTCTTGCACCAGTCGACAACTCATTCGTCTGATTTGCCTCCATGCACAGGGCCTTGTGGAAGCGAACGCATGTGCACGCAGAAATCGTATCGTTTGTGCACGCAAGCAGTGAATTAGTGACCACTGGCCGACGAAGCTAGGTGCCGCACTTCAGTCGTTCTGCGACGCTTCTTTTTTCACGTTTTTAGTCCGACAGCAGCGATGCAGATTTCAGTTTTGTACGCTTGGGTTGTACTTTTTTTTTTTTTTTCTCCCGCAAGTTAGCCTTTGCCGCACGCGAGCGCCGGGAATGTATAAAGAGCGAACAAATTGCCCCCCTCCTCGACTTTGTATAGATATATGCATACAAGCGGTTATGTATCTTCGTATGTCTGTGCGCGTACAATGAAATGGATAACTTGGGAGACCAAGCAAGTGATTAAACAAAAAAAAAAAAAAAGACTCCGGTCAGTGCCCAAGTCTCGCGCTCTCGCTCCCCCGTGGAGCAGTTTCCTTTGTGTACTGAGTGCGGCAGAGCTGCTCTCTGCGCTCTTTGCTGGCTTGGTAACAAAGCGCCGCGTCGCCATAGTAACCGAGCGCTCGTGTAGGTCCCGCCAGCGGTGCCACCTGGGGAGCGGTGCTGTCCCTTCCGTGGTGCAAGTGCGCAACGGATTTGTTTTAATAAAAGTTCCACGTGGGCGTGCTTTTTTCTCTCACCGGAGGACTTTTGTCAGATTCTTAATTGTTGCTCGCACGCGCAAGTGCTCCGAACGCGGTCGCCTTTGCAAAGACAAACAAGGGGGCCTGTGAGGATTGTGGGCGAGCGCTTGATGCCCCAAAGGTAGTCGAGTCTTCTCGACCTTCCCTATACCGACGATTTCACCTTCCCGCCGCGCCGTCGCGATTTTGAGCACACAGCCACACTCGCAGTAGAGGAATGAGTGACGAAGATGAAAAGGCCATGCTCCCGACAACTTTTTGTTTCCCGGCAGTCACCGAGGTTTCACTAGGCCCTCGGTATTCCGTGCGCTGCCATGTTCAGTTTTTTCTTATTCCCCGCTTGTTCCCCGGAGTACTGTGGGCAAGCACAGGAAGAGACTCTCCCTGCGCCTTTTCTGTTTTCAGTCTTTTTTTTTTTTTCTCTCTCCAGGGACTCAAAAAAAAAATTTTTTTCACCAGCTACACACAAATAGGACGAGGGTTTGAAACGGCCCTTACAAGCCGTCGTTTGACAAACCATCACATACACGTGGACGCAAAAGGGAGGGGCATAAAAACAATTGTGGGGAATTGGCTGGAAAGACGTTCCCGGGTGTTTTATTGGGACACCTGGTCAGCCTGTGTGTCTTATTTCAGTATGTAGCTTTCAGTCTTGTTTGTGAAACCAGTTTCCTTGTGTATGTTATTTAACTTGTCCAATAAAGCTGTTTGTCTTTACGTACAAAACACCATCCTGCCAGTCGCATGTCTCACTTGCCGCAGTCCTCCATGAACGCTAGCATCTAAAACGTGTTGACGTTTCACTTATGGTTTTGCAGCTGCGTGGTACTCATTAGGGATGACAGTGAAGTGTTTCCACGTCGTTTTTTTTTTTAGCTGCACTGTACTGCAACAAAATGAAACATTGTCTCCTGTCACTGCATCTTATTTCACTGCACGATGACCACAGTGCACTCATGATATGGAGTAGGTGGACAAGAAAATGTACGGTATTCAGGAAAACAGACTCAAATGAACAAAGTCCACTGGAAGGCTCACAGTACCAAGATTGGATTTCAGTCGTCTTATTGAAGTAGCATTCATAGGCATGCAGAGATCATGAGCTTGGGTGAAGACGTCGACGTCAGGCTGGAAATGTCTGCTTTGAAGTTAACTTGCATGACATAGACAATGCCAGATCATGATTCATCATCATCCTCGGCCTATTTTTTGTCCACTGCAGGAAAAAGGCCTCTCCCAACGATCCCCAATAAACAACTTGCGTGAGGTGACCCCATTTTATGCCTGCAAACTTCTCCATTTCATCACTCCATCTAACGCTCTGCTGTCTTCGGCTGCATTTCTCATTCCCTGGTATCCATTCCGTTGCTCTAACTGACCACTCGTCTCTCCCACGCATTACATGGCCAGTCCAGGTCCATTTATTTCGATTAATGTCGACAAGAACATCGGCTACCCCCATTTGTTCTGTAATCCATTCTAGTCACTGGGACCTACACATTGTGCAGTCTTCCGATCTAACTTTACGCCTGTCGTTTCCTGTTTCTCTGCTAGTTGTGTCGTTCTCAAGTTTGTTTTAAAAGTATAGAAAGCTGGGCGAGTTGGTATGAATACATTTTGGGAAATTTTCAGCATGCAGACGACACAAGGGTGTGAGGTTGTCTTTCCTCATGTCCTTGTCTGTTGTGTGCGCGCTGGAAATTTCCCAAAAAGTTCCTTTGTTCAAGTTTCAGCACCATGTGTTAAGTGGCAATATGCCATGTACACACCTTTTGCCTTGGTGACAACAGTGGATTTACGATCATGATTTGGGAATGTCTGTCGTATGTACTCCAGCCTAACATTACTTAGTGAATTTACTTATCACGAGCAGGCTCCCCTGTTAGTAATTGACCTGGGTACACACTCCAAAGGTTGGTTGCCAACTCCGAACCCTTTCTCTTGCCAGGCTACTGAGCATTCTTGTCTTCAAGCAGCCAGGTCTGGACTGTAAATAGACTGGGCAATGCTCTGAATTCCATCTCTAAGCAAGTTAATTGCTTATGAATCGAAATAATTTCTTGGAACGTGCTGTTACACCTTGAAGCCGCGTAAAATGAGCTGGGAATCCAGGGCCTGCGAATCGTGGGCGCCAGCGAGCTTCCTAAGGCAACTTTTCAAAACCGTATGGAAACATCCCGAGTACAATGCTGTACGAACGTACGCGTGCGCTGCGCTGTCTGCATCGTGAAGTTGTGTGGATAGGTGTGTTTGAGTGACGCTGTCGTTCAGCCCCACACACGGACGCTCGAGTCCCAGGAACCAGTCACTACCACCACACCGTCGGGACTGATGGAGAGGGACGTCACCTTGTTCTCGTGGCCAGTCAGGGCACCTGCAGCAAACACGTATATGGCACGAAACATACGCTCTTAAAACAATGTTTACCCTCACTGCTATTGCTTAACCTCATGTGAGGGATCTGACACTTTTTGAGCATGGTCAGAAAATGTTGCCGAATGGTAGTCGAGGCTCCTGAGAACATGTGAGCCAAACATATCGCAGCCTGGAATTTACAATTCTCAGTCAGTTAGCGCTCGCTCTTTACAAATGACGCCATGAACCAAAATGACCGCGCCATAAACCCACAGCCCACGACCATTGGCTGGTTTGAGCATCATGAGCATGGTGGTTACTGTGGTCGCCGCGGAATAAAGGCTTGAACACACGTAGGCGTTGCAGCGCGTCAACGCGTGACATTTTGACGCGGCGCCGCGCCCTCTCCCTATAGGGAGAGACGGCGCGCGGCTACGCGAAGCTGCGCGCCCTCCCTCTCCATAGGGAGAGGGCGCGGCGCCGCGTCAAAAAGTCACGCGTAGACGCGCTGCAACGCGTACGTGTGTTCGGGCCTTAACGCGACGTGCGTGCGCGCTCGCTCGCGTTCGCACTGAAAGTAAGCTGCGCGTTCCAAGAAGAGAAAGTGCTCAAGGTCAAGAGGCGCGCATGACGTAACTTCTTTCCTTCGTGCCACCCCTCCCTGCGTAGCTTCCGGCGCGCTCGTCGGGACGAGAGAATAGAGAAAGCGCTTACAGCGTACGACAAATCCCTGTAACTCCGCTCGTACTTGAAGGATTATAAAAATTTTTGCAGCAGCCGATTCGTGAGGCAATACACTCCTTCGATGAAGCCATTTGATGTTTACTTGAAAAAGTGTTGCAGGGGCCCCTTTAAGCTCTGCTCTGCAGTATGTATGTGCAGGCTGTTTTCAACAGCCTTTTCAAAAGGGAGTATCTGGGTCGTTTTTCTGTCACAGTAATAATTTCGCTGGCTTTGTTACCCGTATTTTTCAAGAATATTAGGTCGCGCTACTATCGCGCACGCTGCTCGTCGCCTGGGTGGTACCGGGCTCGCAGCGATAACGCAAGGAAAGGCACGCGAGATTATTATTATTGTGGCAGAAAGACTCCCCAATGACGCCCGTTTGAGTGCTTTCGGGGAGAATTGGGTATTAGGTTACTGTAAGCACCCATTGGTCGGTGTTTTAGTTGGTGTACATGGCCGTTCTTTTAGGGGGTGTCTAAGACACAATGCCACTAAGGCGGTAGATTAGTCTACAAAGCACAAAACGTGGCTACGCCAAGTTGAGTATTCGTCCATTTTCATTATTATGCGTATACACTTTGTAAGAGCAACTGCACGACTTTCCCTATGTGTAGTTGGAAGGACGCGTTTTCGCGTAGGTTTCGATGCTCGCGTCGATCAAAGCCGAACTTTATGTCTTCGGCCCAACTCGATCTTGCGTTTTGCGGTGCTCTTTATCGACGCCGAAATTCGTAGAATCGCTTTTCTCTCTCCCTCTTTTGTAGGATGCAGCGCATGCGTGAGGGTGACACGCAGTGTTGTGCTTGTGAACTTCGTTGCGAACGCACCTCTCGCATGCAAAAGCTGCATTTGCCACAAGAGAAACATCGGTATAAATTGTGTGCTACGCTTCAAAAGCAACTTGCTACACAGACGATTTTCTTCGCTGTCCGCCGTTATACACGACCTTTGCCACTTCTGAAGTACAAGGCAGCTTATTGAAAGGACCTTAGACACCAGCACTAAATTAAGTTACTCAGGTAAGAAATTCTGTCAAAACCAAGTTTTCATTCATTTGTTTTCATTTATTTGTAACCGGTCAAGGGTGCCTTAGCTGCTGTAGATCTGCACTGCTAAGTACGAAGTCGCGGATTCGACTCCGGCCTTGGCATTACATTTGGGACATGAAAAAAGTTCCCACACCAATCGCCGCGGCGTCATATGTTTTGTCGCCGTCTACAAGTGCCTACGTAGTTCCTAATCGGTAAATATGAAGTATATTGTCCTCTGAGCGGGCCAGAGACTTAGCATACCAAGTTTCAGGAAATTTCGTTGAGCCAATGTGGCCAAAATACAAAAAAAACCTTCAAAATTCGTGACGTCACGTGCGGAGATTTAAGCGCGAAATTTAAAAATGAAAAGTTGACCTTGATTTTCTCTTCTATTAATGAACCTATGATGGTGAAATTGACGCCAATAGAGTTTTCAGAGCATAATTTATCAGTCTAAACTGATTCATTGTCTCACGTTAGTGTCCCTTTAAATGCAAATCGAATCGGAAGGGTAGCTTAGAAAAATAAGTTTCGTGATAACATAACCGTTGCCTCTCGAGTTTAACACTCGTATTACGCCCCGCTTAGGACCAGCGCTCAATGCGGTAGCGACTACAAAACCATGCTCACCGACTCTACGCGTGGACAACGTGTCCCAGACGTGGACGTCGTGGTCGTCGGCGCCGGCGAAGAGAAGCCTTCCGGAGAGCGACAAGCCACAGCTCGTGAAGGCGGACGACTCGCGTGGGTTCTGGTAGCGGCACAATTGCTGGTCGCTGCGCACGTCGAACAGCCTGCACGACTTGTCCTCCGAGGCCGTCGCGAACACGTTGCCCCCAGTGTGGAACTGCGTGTAAAAGGTTAAGAACTACTATATCGCCTGGAAGCCCTGCCGAGTACGTTTCCGCGCGCATTTTGACTTAGCATAATCCATGCTAATTCCGCCGTAATTAGTGCTGCGTAATTGTCACGGATTTTGAACGTGTTTCTGTGAAACTAATGCGAAGGGCACAGGGAACTGTTGAAGTGCATTTAGGAACACTGTTTCGGTTTGACCAGTTTCGTATTCACCGCCAACGTCTGGCAACCACGAGCTAGCTTGGTATGCCGCCGGAGGACGCGGGTAATATAAACATCGTCTCAAGTTACACCCGTAGTCAAGAGAGAATACCAGGCGCTTAAGAGGTACGAGATGCACTCTTGGGAACTCATACCACGCAGTCATGGGTGCCTAGTATAACAAACCGTTAAACAGTCTAATTTAGTCAGAAAATAATTCCTCTTCATAATTAGCGTAAACACCCTCAGCACCGTGCACAAGTGCCAGTAGATTACATCCATACTATACCGGAACCTATTCCTTTCTAGCCTTGCATGTTTGGATGTCGAAGTCTATGAACACGTATGTCTGTCTACTCCCGGCCCCGCACGTAACTGGCCATATTTCGTCTATTCGCCGTAAAATGTCCGTAAACGAGGCCGATTGAGCATCTCCTTATGTTGCTGTCGAATCTTAATCAAGTTGCGCGTTTGTTCCATGGTCGCAGCCGTAACATTGACGCGGAAATGGCTAGAAACTACTCGATAACAGCATCTTGTACAGTATACGCTGACTTGCTGGATGATAATACCGATCACAAGATGTTGGGTCACGTGTGTACTTACACAGACCGAGCTGACGTCAGCTTCGTGCTCCCGGAACGTCTGGCGGCATTCCTTCTCGCGGATGTCCCAGAGCTGCATCGAACAAGGCGAGATCGTCGCTGCAAGAACACACGTGTTAGCACGGACAGGTACGAACGCATTCAGTTAACGTGACTGCTCATCGAATGCCGCGCAGAGTTATCGGCCGAGACGGAGAGGAGGGATATGCTGAAAGCATTCTACTCCAGTGGTTCCTCGAGGTTCGGGATCATGCAGAAGTGAATAAGCTCGGTGCTGGGTTCTTTGGTACACGATGCTGATGTCGCAAGGCTGGCCACGTATGCATTATTTCGGCATAATGTGTGCGACGTGAAGATGAATCCTGTATGGAGTTTACTGCATGGAGGGCCGACCAGTTTCAGACATGGCGACCGCTATGCTGTTTATAGATCAACACTATAAATCCCTGTCGCAGACACGCTCGTGAGAGGCGCATCGCGTAAAGTGCGCCGAACTTTAATGATAGGAAGTGAAACACTTTGATATTGGGAAGCCAAACAAATGATCATCGTATTAGGGCAGCCAGAATTGTTCAGTTGGCATAACGCAATTCGAGCAGCACGTCTGAACAAAAGGGCGTCGAAGTCTCAGACATGGACAAGTATTCAAGGACAAGTACGGATGCACAATAGGACATGCTCTGATTACTCAGTATATGTCCTGTTGTACTTCTCTTCCTGTCCTTGAATTCAGTGTTTCTGCTCGCAGTGGAATGGTTGCCACCGACCAATCGGCACTAAGTAGCATGAAGATTAACTTCGAAGTAGTCATGTGTGTTACCCGTGCTGTGTTGTCCACAGATCCGGTAACGAATGTCGTCTTGTCGGGGTTCAACGACAGACTTATGACGTCACCCTCGTGAGCCTCGAACGTCACGACTTTCTGTCCCCTTTCCAAGTCCCACAGGACACTGCGTGAGCGAAAAAATTGCTGAGACAACGTACGGTCGAACAAAGTGCAACAAAGTTGAGAAAACAGGCAGCGTTCCGAGTCAAAGCAATGGCTTACAAGCAGCACACATGATGGCTGAATGATTTCTGTGTTCATGTTGGAAATAGACTGCTACGTTAGCAGAGAATGTAAGGCGCAACCTCGAGCACAGCAGAGGAATATGCCATATCTGCCAAGATAAGCTAAAAAATGCAGATGTACTTCATAAAAAGAGTTTTCTTATCGTAGCCGCCTCCACGCTGGCGTGTGTGCGTACGCCTGTAAAAATTGAGCACATTACTTTTCGTATGTCATCAGCTGCCAAGAGATAATGGTGTTGCAACAGCCTACGACTATCGGAACATTTATGTGGCTGCGTCTTAAATATGCATGCGGGACGTGATTGATGCTGCAATGATACCATCCGTTCAGCTCCGTAAGTATCAGCAGTGATTAAGCTTGCTGGGTAGATATTTACTGCTTGTGTAAGTATATAATGAGGCCGATAAAATTTCATCTGAAATATATTCGGTTACATCCGCGTGTACGTAAACACTCCCAAATACTGGCAATAGGCCACTTCAATCACTTTCAAGTGCGTTTCTTTGCATTGTACATTTGCCAAACTAGTGATGGCATCCGCCGTGGTTCAAATGGGGATGAAATGATGGCTGTATACATGGGGGAAGCTTATCGCGTTCGCATGCATGATGCATGATTGCATCCCGTAGGGGCCGTGTCAGGGGAGGGGGGGGGCGCACGTGGAGGCCGCCCCACTGAAATTTTCGCCTCCCCCCCCCCCCCCCCCCACAATCATAACGCCGTCCGTGGCACCATGCGATATCCATGTATGCTTCGCCTCTCTCCCCGTCGGATTCGCTGGAGCGCCAGAAACCCGATTTGAAAGGCGCCGCGGTCCCCACGAATAACCTTCCTCAATATAGCACCCCACCCCCCCACACCCCATGCCTCTCTAGGGGGAAATCATGACACCGCCCCTGTTCACGTGAATTCAAGCTTTAAGATAACGAAAATGGCCCATTGCTTGCGTAAAGTGAACGATGGAAGTAGGCTTCACCTTATAAAGCCTGTTAGTGCGGTGAAGCCAGTTTTAAAGGCGCACACTGCGTACGTGCGGACACGCACTGCCTGACATCGCGCAAACTCTCGGCCGCGAATCTCGGCCCACACCACTCACACGTGCGTGTCTCCGGAGCCGGTGATGACTTGCGAGTCTCCGAGGAAACGCACGCTGGACAGGTATCCGTCCATGCCGGCCAGCTCGCGTCGCACCTTGGCGTTTGTGCCGCGCAGGTCGTAGACGGTGCACATGTTGTCCATGCCTCCGACGGCCACGTAATTGCCCTGCTCGTCGAACGCGCACGCCATCACCCAGCTGGAGCGCAACGGAATCACACGCATCTGCAACGTGCGAAGCACAGGAGCCACGTTCTATTATTTACAAATCCCTTACAGGCTTCACAAAGGCACTTTGTGAGGGGGGGGGGGGTCAGATACAAAAGTATGAAACATAAAAAACAAAGACAAGTGCTCAAAAGTAACAACAAAATAGGCTAAAATCAAGGACAACAGCAAGTACAGCAAAATAGGTGTAAGTACAAAGCTTGTGATGCCTGACGTTAGATTACAAGACATTATGATTCATCAAGTGTGAAACACCAGAAGGGAAATGTGCACAGTTTAGTAGATATTTGATGCATACGCAGTACGCAAATCGCGCACATTGGCGGTATTAGCTAGCATACTTATTATGAGTTAGCTTGAGCGCGATTTAAAGATGTCATGGATATATCAGAAAGGTGTGCGCAAGGTCTCGCCATAGGAAGGGCAGCATAATCTGTTGACAGCCCTTCCCTTTTATCCATCTATGGCACCGCCCCCCTCCCCCTTCGACACACAAACAAATAGGCAGTGACGGAAAGCTCACTTCCAGATATTGCATTAAAACGGTAAGCTGGGCGAGCTGGTAACTGAACATAATTTGCGAAGTGGGCCGCGTGATCCGGACAGAGGACAGGGATGAACGAACACGTCACAAGCGCTGACTAACAACTGATTTTATTTCTATCAAACAGGTTGTTAATATACACAAAAAATACGGTCACATGACGTGGTCATGTCGAATAAGGGTGTCGCTTCTTCTTCATGCAAGGCGATAGAGGTCCGGCTGACGCACGCGCCTGTGTTCACATGCATGGAGTAAGCTTCAACAATCTCGCCATTGATTTGGCTTTTGTTGTTATACAATAACTAAGTATTATAAAACAATGATTCGCAGTGGCACAGTTTACAATGCTGCATGCTTTATTTCCACTGAAACGTTGACTTCAACTTACGCTCACGGCTCATAAAGGCCAAGTGTAGCCGCATGACGTTTTGGGCGCTCTCGTCGTCGTCATTTCAAGCGAAATAATGAGCGTCCACGTACCGCTTGCAAAATAATAAATGTCGCAAGACTCAGCCTTGTCTTTTGACCATTCATTCGTATTTTTTATATGCCCCTACCTATTCCACCTGTGTGGAGTAGCCTGTATACCTACCATGACATTTATCTCACAAAAGAAGCTCTTTTGGGAAGGCGCAGCTTCGCGTGGTTTACACTTCCTTAAACGCGAACGGAACATATGGTTGTCCTACAGCCATTATTTTCTTCTAGGCGATTGCCTTACTGACCGATTTCGAGTGCCCCGATGTCTCGTATCCTTAAACAATGATCCTGCGCTCTCATGTGCCGGAAATCCGGAAATATCGCGACGTGGGATTGAACGAAGTTTTACTAACCTTGTTTCCCGAAAAGACGTCCCAGATGATGAGTTTGCCGTCCAGTGATCCTGACACCGCCTTCCTGAAAGATTAAATGAACGAGTAAGAAACGGACTAGAACCATAATTGGCATGGGATGACGTGAGTGTATGACGAACATGAATAATATGTCTTGAGACATGGATAACATGACGTCATGATAAATAATAATTGAGCACCGTAGACAGGGCACTTACTTACCGCGTACCTGACGCACAGGTTATTCTGCTCTTGCTTTTCCTGAATGACAAGTATGGGAGTTTGAGACAGCTGAAACGAATACAATACTTCTCCGTTTTCCTGCATCTAAAGTTAAATAACTACCTAAACAAGGCGCTTTGCCCGGTTGTAGTGTCGACCATAACTGCTGACTATGTCTGTGCTATAGACGGGTTAGTGCTGCGTCGATCCTATTCGGTATGCGTTAGGAATAGCAATGGTGGTAGGATCCTGTTGTTTTCGGATTCCTGTCGCTAATCGCTACTAGCTCGTTGCAGGCACTATTACTGTATTCGACCATTCTATATATACCACAGCGGCGTCCTTTTCTCGTCAGTGCTGTTTCCATTTCCGGACCTGTCTCGGTGATGAGCGTTGACTTCGTGTATAGCGCACTTGGAGCGAGACGCACGTGAGTTGGCATGCGCGCGCAGCAGAGCGTTACCGTGCCTCCCGCGCGCTTTCTCCTTGCGCAGGTGGGCAAAACAGGCCGCCTACAGCGAGCCCGCATGCCGCGTTCCGTGGTGTGAGAGCTGCTCTGTTTAGCACGTAGTTGGCTTGACTGTAAAACCGAGCACTTGGAATAGATGTCGCAAGGAGTGACTTTCGCGTATGCATCCAACGCTTATAGTTTCTAAGGGCAGAGTAAACATTGATTGGATTGGTAGTCGTTGATTTATAGGGAATACGAAAAGTGTGAAAAAGAAAAAAAAGACACTGGAAGGAAACAGCGCTGAAAGCTGTATAGGCCCGCACATATACCCTAAAAAACTTATAGATGTAAGAACGAGGTTATGGAAGGTTTCAGCGCTGTTTCCTTCCAGTGTTCGAGCACCGTGCAGTTTGTGGCACACAGACTTAACAAATAAAATATCACAGTATTTAAACTGCATAATGACAGCATCACACGTGCCTTGCCTTAATTGCCAGTAAGCTCAGATAACGGTGCCTCCATTCACACACACGACATTCTTAGACAATTTAGAGTGTTTGCGCTGCATATGTAGTCGCATTGCTCTATATGTAACGTATAGTGCAATGAGACTGCAGTATTCCAGCGCGTTACTTTATATGTTTGGCGTACTTGCTGTCTCCACAGAAGTGCGCTGAGGTCACTTTAGAGATGTGTCCCTTGAGGATGCGGCGCTGCTTGACCCGGAACTTGGCCTCTTTCTCGATATCCTTGAGCACTTCCTGAAAGGTCTTGTCAGCGGCCATCTGTTGCCCTTCCTGCGATCAAGCAGGATGATCACAGGGACAGTGGAGTCGAGCCATGCCATGTTGTTGTTCCTTTCCTTAGTTTCTTTCACACCGATATTGCGAAAGCTATGGCGTTATTATGTGACGTTGCATTTCTTGCGGTCTCCCTTTGTTGTTGGACCTTTCCTTCCACAGGAAGTCCCACACCTAAGTGGCCTGGTTCATTTTTTAAAGGGGAGCATTGTTTTTTCTTTTTTTTTCGTAAGGAGACGGCCGCCAGCTTTATCCATAGCTATTGCCGCAGTATCTGACGTCACAGGTGCTGTTTACAGAATCTGAATGTGACATCACTTTTCGTGCCCGTCAGATTTCTGGCACATCGAATCTTTAAAAAAAAAAAGGTCACAGTTTCGCCGCAAGGGCGAAGCAATGAGTGCGATAGCAAGCAATTGGAATGTCACGCGAAGAACGAGAAGCAGCTCGATACCTGCAGCTTCTCGAATGAACATTTCCTTAACGCTATTAGAAAATATACTCAGTGGTTTTCACCAGTCGACAAATCTCGTCAGCAGATAAGATGATCACAACGCTGAAAGCGCAACGCGCGTGCAAAACGACGGCCACGCCCGAGACGTTTTAGAGCAGGCGTCCTTTGCCTGCGCAAGTGCTTGGACCCTGGTTGTGCCCTGGTCGTTATCTTCTCCAAAGACCACGTGATCGGCATTGATCTCCACTTTCGGTAAGATTCATTCTTCAATGATCAGAGTATACCTATCGAACACTGCTAGGCTTCAACCTTTACGTCAAAAAAAAAACAAAACAAAAAAAAGCTTCTTCGAAATCGGCTTCTGTAAAACGCGCTGGACAGTTCTTAGAGACCCCTTTTTCCTACGACTCCTTCAGCCTCGCGCGGCTATTTTCTGCCCATCCACCGGGCGCAGCGTGCTTTCCCCGCCCCGGCCGTCTTTTGTTTGTCCTACCATTTGTTTAGACTCGGCTACGCCTCTCCGCTCAGAGTTCCTGTTGAATACGCAGTCACGGGGAGAGGGCGTTATGTAAACGGACGCCCAAATGGGACTGTGACGTCAGTCGACATGATCCTCTCCTTTCGAACAGTCTCTCTCACCAGTCGCTCTTAAGGGCCCTCTTTTCGGTCCGGCTCCATCAGCACAAGCGCGCAGTCCCCTTTGGACCCAGAACTCTCTCTCTGCGGTCGACCTTCATCAGAATACGCGCCATCCGCCACGTCCTCCCTTAAGTGCGACGTCATGAATATGAGAAAGAAACTGCCGTAGCGTTCGGTGGAGGGGAAAAAAAATTGTAATATGTTGGCAAACTCTTGCACTGACGTCACCGAAACCGCCGTGTTGGAGCACCAGCATGGGGGACGCGACGTTTGCGATGTCACTTAATATTAATGTTATCGAAATATCGCATGCAGGTTCTTTCGTTATTCACGTGCAGAGGCGCTTCTGCACCGTCGTTATCACATTCAAGCAGGTTAACCGCAACTTGTTTATCATCAATGCCGCCATCGTGGAGCTCCAGTACGTTCAGAAGCCGCGTCCATGACGTCACATGCAAGCTATCTTATACTCATTAGTCGGAAAGAACGCAGGAAGATTGTCCACTGAAGACTATACCAACGTTCTTGCTTAAAAAAGCAACAAAGAAAAACAGAAAGGTAATGAGATTACGGAACACCTTATAGGAAGGAAACAAGTCCACCAGTGACGGATAAAAACGGAAATAAAAAAAGGGGAGGGGGGACAGGCTATAAGTGTTCAAGAATGACACACATGATCAGGTCACGGGAACACTAAGAAAGATTTAAAAGTAGAACGTCCTGCATGTGTGCGCATGTGTGCGCATGTGTGCATTTTTTGTTTTGTTTTTATTTTATCTCACTCTCTCTCTGTCCTCTCTTCGACCCCTATATCCCCACCCCTGTGCAGGGTCGCACCAGGTTAACCTCCCTGCCTCTTCCTTTTCATCTATTTCTCCCTCTCTCTATTTAAAAGTAAGCGCACATAAAATACTGTTCATATAGGACTGATTACGCCACTAGCCACGGGTAAATCACGTCGAGATTTGAGAGCTCGTTTCTGCCTCTTAGTGCACGACCAGAGTTCAAGCACTTGTCACTCGTCGAAAGGACGACTGTTCTAAATAGTTGAAGTTTACTGCAGGCAAGAAACAAAGTACAGTTGCATAGGGGACCGGTAAAAAGGCAGAAAAAAGAAAACATGACAAGGCGCGTGCCCCCATAAACCCCAAAATCCCGTGATGACAGAATGCTCAATGTTATAATTAACAGTGCAATAAATGCGTAAAAAATAAGCATAAATGATAGTTTTACATGTAAGTCACATGTGTATAAGAAAAAAAAAAACAAACAGATGATAGCGAATTGGGGTTCCACTGATTGTCATAAGACAGTACTTCACAGAAGCTTTTGTATCCATATAACACGTTATATGAACTGATATGGATTCATATGATCTTTTCCTTGCGTGATCCTGGAAAAAAACTCACAGGGCAACTTACGCATTCGCCTGAACTGCCACGGTGGTCTAGTGGTTATGGTGCTCGACAGCTGACCCACTGCAAGGGTCGCAGGATCGAATCCCGGCCGTATTTTCGGTGAAGGCGAGAATACTTGAGGCCCGTGTACTTAGATTTAGGTGCACGTTAAAGAACCCCAGGTGGTCGAAATTTCCGGACGGCGTTCCTTATAACCATATCGTGGTTTTGGGACATTAAACACCAATAATTATTATGCATTCGCCTAAGACGACTCGAACGCGAAAACCGTCTTCTTTTTCTTCTCAGCCGTTTGTATTCACTCGCTAACTGATTGACTGATTGATTGATTTGAATGTGTTGGCAATTCGCTTCCGCGGTTTTTACGCAGGAATCCATCGTTATCACAAGTACACAGAAATTACACGATATACGGAAACAAATATAGATATAAGCTACTGACACCCATGCACGATTTAAGATATTCGCAAAGATGGTTGTTGATGTGAAAAGCCAGTTTAACGAATGTAGCGCATGTGTTAAGGCACGTGCTGTGATGAAGCCAGAATGAACGGCTGGCACAAAAAGCGTAATGGGAACGTCCTATACATAGGCGTGCGCAGGGTTCCCCTTCAGGGGTGGGGGGCGGGGGCGAAGGTTCGTCGCAGCGCCCCCCCTTCCAATTATGTCAATATGTGGCGCGGACATTACCCCCCCCCCCTAGTCGCAGCGCCCCCTCCCTATTATGTCAATGTGTGGAGCCGACTTTGCGCTCCCCCCCTCTTAGGTGAATAGGGGGGGGGGGGGCGCCCCCTGTTCTCACGCCTATGGTCTTATACAAAACAAGAGAAAGGATCTTACCTTTATCTTGATGTTTAGTAGTTGTAATTCGCTCTTGAGTTCTTCGAGCTCGTCCTGTTCCTGTAAATCGTGCGATAGGAAGATAGAGACGACACATCGTGCAATCATTTGCGCACACACCCTATACGGAAGTTTTGCGAATGTGTCACGTAAAAGGCTGTAAGATTTGACAGCTTTTCTGAATCTTTCCTGTCTTTTAATCATGGTGTATGCACCAATCAGCGAGCATCAAATAGTCTATCTCTTTTTAATTATTGGCAGAAACCATCGATGGATGATGAATTGCCTAAGCGAAACGATTGCTTGGTAGTTTTGTGCTACTGAGTTCAACGCGTGCGTGCGTCTATACAACGCAGCCGGGCGGCGAAGACGCCGTGACGTCACGACAGAAATGACAATGGCGTGATGGCGCTGGCATGATGACAACTGAATAGACGAAGATGAAGTAATGCCGGCGCGTTGACGGTTACCGTTTCGATGACACTGACGATGATGGTTTGTTCGTTTAAATACCCACGCCATTTGCGGGGTTAGCGCGGCGTTCTCGACCCTATAGACCCTACACACCAGAAAAGCACCTGAAGGCTATACATACTATCTATTTTGCCATGTTCTTAAATATCAACAGCGAGCAGGGGCTTAGCCAGGGGAAATTTTTCAATTTTGCATGTGTACATATAAACGAACGCACGAACATACATTAAGTGAGGTTAAACCTCCTCCCTCTCTCCCCCTGAAAGAAAATCCTGGTTACGCCCCTGGCAGCTAGGATTATCTCGTTTGCACGTACTCTTTACTCGTCCCTTAAGCCTGTTCGCGAAGCCTGTTCCCACAAAATAGCAAGCGAAACGCAAAGTATGAGCATTCTAAATAAAAAAAAAATAAGTTGGGCAATTTATAGTTATTCAAGAGTCATAGACAAATCGATTGATAAGTCGGCTACGTTGACTATGCATTATCTGTAATGTAGTACTTTTACATCACTGGACAGAAAGGGGGGTTTACGTGACTATACCTCAGACTACTCATTATTATAATCATAACCACACGTGTGCCCGTACTTTAATAGATTGTTATTTTTTTAAATTATAGAAGGCTTTGGGGGCGGACAGGCGATGGCTAGTTATGACACCGAACGAGGCCGGAAAACAGCATACTAAAAAGGAGATATGCATGTTCACGGCCGCTCCTTCTGACTTTCAACAGGGATTTTTTTACTGCAGTGTGTAAAGGTAGCATGAGTAAAAAAAAAAAAGAAGGAAAAAGAAGAAGAAGAAGAAAGACGAGGACAAGCGATGTTATAGCTCAGCACATTTTCAGCTCATTTACTTGCGGGCTTTATAGAAATGGAGTGGCCGAGGTGATATAAGCCTCAACCTCTTCACAGCAAGCCAGTTAGAACAGAACAGAACAGAACAGAACAGAACAGAACAGAACAGAACAGAACAGAACAGAACAGAACAGCGCGTTTCTGGTTCTTCGGACTCTTTTTAGATGCGAAGCATCTTATGGCGGAGTTCAAACCGGTGGTGTGCGGCGCGACCACCCTTACTGCGCATGCGCAAACCCTCTCCACACACTTCCTCTCCTCTCCCCCTCTCCACTTCTCTTCCCTCTCACACTTTTCCCCCTCTTCACTTCCCCTCTCCTCTCCCCCCTCCACTACGCCTCTGAAACGCTGCTTCCCATCGCCTCATGATTCCCTTCAGCGGGAGGTGGTGTGATTTTTTTTTTTTTTGATATGTTCAAAGCACCTGCTCTTGTCTTTTCTTGGTGTTGTCTCACGCTGCACAAATTAGTATATGCTATGAAAAAAAATTATAGCCCTAACCGCTGCCCTGATATAAGTGAAGGTGTCTTCTGAGCGAAGTGGTGCATGGTGACGAAGATGGTAAGCATGCACTTGATAAAACGTTGCAATGTGCTGTATTTACGCGCCAATAGGTCGTTTGATTAAGAGAGCAGGGTTGAATTGACAGTACGCAAGCTTTTCACATGTAAGGGCCATCGCTGAGGATGTTGTCAAGTGGCAGTGAACAACATTGAACATGCTATAGTAGTAGCCCTCGTAAAATCCGTAAGCGCGTGACCATCATTAACGGTAAAGATCACAACCTTTAAAACAGTTATTTTTTCAGAGCCGATGACCAAATTTCCCGTAATAGGGCATTTTAAATGTAACACGGCAGAGCCTTTATTCACTTTCGTAGTTCCCTGGCTTATACGCGTCCCCCCCCCCCCCGGATTGTACGTTTTACCCGGATAATACATCGTTCTCCTGTCTTCTCGTATCCGCAAGAAAATGGTGGAAATGATACAGTTTAATAAAGCAAAAATGATGTATTGATGACATTTACTTAAAAAAAAAGAAAATTCCTCAATGAAAATTTGCAGTAATGTCACAGAGGGTTCTAATCAGTAACGAAATCTGCACGATTTCACTTGAAACGCTTATCCGGCTGTTCAATGAGTGCTTGAACGCTTGTACCCTTGTCCCAGTTTTTTCAATTGTTTCCCTGCAAATCCTGGGAGCTGCCGCTCCATCCTTGCGGCAATGCTTCAAGACACGCCTGAGGATCTGCCTGGCGCGCAACCGTCCCGTCGGGCCACGTCCAGGAAACGTGGAAACGCGTCAAGCGACACGGACAGCGAGGCAACCGATTTGTACTCGGAGGGCTTCGAGTCATCGGACGATGACTTCAAGGTCGTCATCAGTCGAACGGCAAAAAGAAGACTCCTGCGGACGACATCGTCGGCAAGTGTTTCTACCGTGAAGACTGCAGCACAATGTTGGCCGCACACCATGCTATTCATGCCCGAAGACCCTACGTCCAACTTACGACTCCTCAATAGGCAAGTTCTCTCTGTGCTTCTCGAGGAAACCGCGCCGAATCAGATCAAAGACGTGAGGATAAATGCACGGAAGAATGTCCTTGCCGTAGACGTTCTGCACCGTAGTGCGCTGCAAAGCCTGCGGAACATAACGGTAATCGACAAAGTGAAAGTTCGATCAATGATCTCTACAGGTTGTAACGGCACTGTTGGCGTCATTTATGACGTCGATCTTTCCATTCCACCTGATGACCTGCCAATATTAATAAAGCCAACTACAGAAGGCACTCTCATCACGCACATCACAAGACTTGGCAACTCACGTTGCTTGAGGCTTGTGTTTGAGGGAGACAGCCTTCCCTCACACGTCAAAGTAGGCCACGTTCACCACTCAGTCCGTCCATACGTGCCGAAGCCACTGCAATGCTACAAATGCTTCAAGACAGGACACGTCAGAGGTGTCTGTGGGAACAATGTTGTGTGCCCGCGGTGCGCTGAATCTCATTCAAAAGACGCCTGCGGTGCAACTGTGTTAAGGTGTCCCAACTGCCATGGCGCTCATGAAGCCTCATCCAAAGATTGCCCGCGCTTGAGGAACGAGCACGCGGTACTCAAGCGTATGGTGCGGGACAATTCAACGCACAGAGAGGCGGCCGCTACACTTCGGCGACGACGGCGTCGACACCGAAGAACATCACGAAAAGACTGCTCTGCCGTTAGCGAGATGTCATCCTCCATCAAAGCGGCTGCCTTACGAACACCGAACTCCTCGAAGACAGACACTGCGAAATCAAAGGCAGAGACAGCAGTCGCACCTTCCGAAGAGTGGCCCTCGCTTCCACAAGCTCAACCTGCTACGGCGTCACATCGAATTCCACCGCCCTCAACGACCCAACGAACCACTGATGCGACGACTGAAGATCGACAGGTCGTAAACTTGCTGCAGTCGCTGATTAGCGCCATGCGCGTTCTACTGAGCGACATGAAGACCCCGTCTGCGCAGAGCGCACTGCAGGTGCTGGACACCCTGAGTCCGGTGCTTGCAGCTTTAGGGTAAAACCACGGCCCTCGAGGTACCATCGTTTCGAGAGGAAGTCAAGAATGCATCTGTCTTTCAGTGGAACGCCAGAGGTCTTAAGTCGCGCATGTCCGACTTTAGACAGTTTGTATTTACGAACCGATTCCCCATCATTGTGATATGCGAGCCCAATCTGTCTGCTTCCGTCAGATTGTCAGGCTACGAGTGCTTTATGTCCTCCACCCACGGAGAGTGCAGCAAGGTTGTTGTGTTCATGCGCCGTGACCTGACTTATATTCATCACCCTGTCCCACCTGACGAAGAGAATCAATATGTTTGCCTTACTGTGAAGAAGAATAAGGTCACTTTCACAATTCTCAGAGCTTATGTATCCCAATCAAGCCGCCTAGATTGCGAGCGCTTACGCGATATTTTGACATCGACTCCACACCCGTGGGTGATCACTGGTGATTTTAATGCCCACCATATTCTATGGGGAAGCTCAAAGGTCAACTCTAGAGGAAGAAAGTTGGTGTCATTTGCCTCGGAGCACGAACTCAGTGTTTCTAATGATGGAAGCCCTACATATCTACGTGGATCAGCCTACAGCAGCTGCCTGGACCTCACTCTTGTTTCACGCTCGTTCACGAGAAAAGTGCACTGGTTTTCAGATTTGGAAACGCGGGGTAGTGACCACATTCCCACTTATCTGAGGATAGAAGGTTTGACCAGCTCCAAGTCCTCCAGAGCCCTTCAATGCACCGATTGGCCGAAATTCAAGACGATAATGGAAGACTGTTGTAGCGACGGCTCATCCTATAACCTAGAGGCCGCGATAAAGGATGCCCTGCAGAACACCACGCATTCGCTTTTGACGAGTTACACGAGTTACACACGCACCGATTTCGACATCGAACTTGAGAAGCTTCGTGCAATGCGCCGTCGCGCAGAACGAAGATATAGACGCACAAAGTGCAAGGATGATTTGAGACTGGCTCGACGCACTCAGAAGAAAATACAGCGTCACATGGATAAACTGGCTTCGCGACGATGGGTATCCTTCTGCGAGTCGTTGGATCCGCGAGAGCCTTTATCGCTTATATGGAGAACTGTCCGTGGTCTTCGCACAACCTTTGGTCAGCGACACCCGTTTAAATCTCTGGCACTTCACTTGCAGTGTAACGAGATTGACGTCGCAGAATCCTTCTGTAGAAGGATTGCCGGCGACTCAAATTTCACAGATACAAGGACGGTGGAGCTCGACCACCCATTTCTCTCACGTGATCACCGCATGGAGTGCCCGTTTTCTATGGATGAGCTAGAAGCTGCACTGGCATTGTGCAGACGTTCTTCGGCGCCAGGACCTGACGGCATTACATATCGTGCTCTTTGTAACCTTGGAGACGAAGCTCGGAAGGCACTCTTGCACCTATACAACGACTCCTGGCAGACTGGTACAGTTCCCCAAGCATAGAAGTCAAGTCGCCTCATTCCGCTTCTCAAAGCTGGCAAGTCGCCGCTGGACATTTCCTCATACCGTCCTATCGCGCTTGCCAGTTGCGTGGGAAAAACAATGGAAAGAATGATTCTAACACGACTGGAATGGTACTTGGAGCACTATGAAATCTATCCAGATGCCATGGCCGGATTCAGGCGCGGCCGATCGGCAACAGACAACGTTGTTGATCTGGTGACATATGTCGAACACCAGAAGACCTGTAAGAGACTGTGTGCTGCTCTGTTTCTAGACGTCAAGGGGGCTTATGATAATGTCTCCCATGAAGCCATCCTGAGTGCATTAGAAACAGTAGGTCTTGGTGGCAAGGTATATATGTGGGTGTGCAGCTACTTGCAGAGAAGGTCGTTCTACGTCACCACGGAGAATGGCCCGACAACTGAGTATTACAGTAGCCGAGGAGTCCCTCAAGGAGGAATTCTAAGCCCTACGCTTTTCAATCTAACCCTCATTGGACTGGTCGAAAGCCTACCAAGCACCGTAAAGCTTTCTATCTACGCTGACGACATCTGCATTTGGACTTCAGGTGTGACACGGCTTCAGCTTCGCGCACGCCTTCAGAAGGCAGCCACAATGACGTCCTGCTACCTTCGTAAACAAGGCCTGGAAGTGTCTTGCGGGAAATGTGCAGTGGTAGCATTCACGAGGAAGCCAATGTCTGCCTATGGTATATCAATTAACGGAGACCTGATATCATTCAGCAGAAGCCACAGGTTCTTGGGAGTCATAATTGACAGAAACCTGTCTTGGACTCCACACGTCAACTACTTGAAGAAGCGGCTGACTGCTATATGTCACATGTTCAGATTCCTTGCAGGAAAAAAATGGGGAGTGCCGATACCATCTATGTTACAACTGTACAGGGTTCTGTTTATTGGATTCCTACGGTACAGTTTGCCTGCAATATCGAACACCGGCAAGACTAACCTGCGCGCGATTCAGAGCATTCAAGCCCAAGCTCTTAAGATATGCCTTGGGTTACCCCGCAGCGCGTCAACGGCTGAAACCATTGCCATCGCGCAAGACTACTCAATCACGACACACATTATCACCGAGACATTGCGTACGTACCTCAGGCATTATGCCAGGACCCCTTCCCACCATCTGGCTAGCCTCGCTGCTGAAAGGCCCCGCACGACATATAGTGCCACTGTCGGCAAACATCGCTCGTCATTTACTGCGGGGTACGCACCTGCGTCAAAGCCAGTGTTCCCTCCGTGGTGCTTGAGCCGCCCACGAGTTCACCTAACGGTTCCGGGAGTGCGGAAGAAGTCAGACCTACCGACACATGCACTGAAACAATTGAGCCTACTCCTACTCTACGAAAACTACGGTAACCACGTCCACATCTATACGGATGGCTCGACTACGTCGTCCAGTTCTGGTGGTGCGGTGGTTATACCATCACAAGGGATAACTCTGCGTCTTAAAACTTCACATGTGACGACGTCTACGGCGGCAGAACTCGCGGCTCTGCGCAGCGCACTAGAATTTATTGATACTGAAAGACCAAGTAAATGGGCTGTGTTTTCTGATTCAAAACCGGCGTTACAGTGCCTGCGGTCAGTTCTCCGACGAGGATGCCACGAACAGTTGACGTATGAAACCGTAAAACTTCACCACCACGTCATTCAAAAAGGCCACGATATTGACTTCCAGTGGTTACCTGGCCACTGTGGAATCAGTGGAAATGATTCCGCCGATCACGCTGCTCGCGCATCACACCAGGAAGCAAACATTGTCCCAATTCCGCTTTCAAGGACAGACGCTGCAAGGCAGATTCGACAACTGGCCCGCAGTCTCACACTTACGGAGTGGAACGCACCAAGCATCAGACATACCAGACTACATCAACTGAACCCTTCACTGCAACTCCAACCTCCATCCGGCCTTCATCGACGCGAAGCTTCGCTTCTCTATCGCCTTTGGTTGGGAGTTGCTTTTACGAAGGCATATACAACGTTAATCGGAATGACGGACAACGCGGCTTGTGATGTTTGCGGCACCGAAGAAGACATCGAACACCTGCTGTGCCACTGCCCTCGTTTTTCCTCGGAGAGACAAGTACTGTCCAACACACTGCGGCGACTGGATGATCGGCCAATTTCCGTGCAGGTGCTACTACAGCACCGTCCACATCTCTCGGCGGCCCACAAGGCAGTGAAAGCACTCTTGTGTTTTTTGAGAACGACGGGCTTATGCGAACGCCTCTGACTTGTGGTGCAATCCCGCACGCTGTTGTGAATGCACTGCATCTCTTCTCTCTCTCTCTCTCTCTTTTTTTTCTCTTTCCTCCATTCTATTTCTCGTCTTTCTATTCCCCTTCCCCGACCCCCCAGTGTAGGGTAGCCAACCGGAAGTGTTTATGGTTAACCTCCCTGCCTTCTCCTTTTTCTGTTTCCTTCCTTCCTTCCTTGCATGAATGCGATTCCACAGCGCATTCTGTGAAATAGATCTGTTGCTCACTCACAAAATTACGATTTGCGTGGTAACCAATCAGACACCTTACAAGTCTAAGGGACGGATAAAAAAGGTTTAAAATTTCCGCTTCCCCTCTTTCCAGGCCCGTAGCTGGAGGGGAGGGGGGGGCACCGAGATTTTGGTGACACATGGTGTTTTATGGAAAAGAAGTAATGAACATAGGCATTTCTCTCAAATAGTCAAGGCTGTCAGCAAGTGCCCCCCCCCCCCCCCCCGAAAAAAATTCCTGGCTACGGGCCTGCCTTTCTTTTTCTGGCTATAAAAGAATATATATGACTTATTGAGGCTTACTATGTGGTATTCTAGACTCTGTAAACCGTCACCATATTGTTGAATTATTCTTCCTCTTGCCATTTCTGATAGGTTTACAGAGCTGCTGCAGCCTCACTGATTGGGTCAAAATGCCAGCACAGTGGAAGTTCGTAATATATACAACGTATATATATATATATATATATATATATATATATATATATATATATATATATATATATATATATATATATATATATATATATATATATATATATATATATATATATATATATATATATATATACGTAATGTGTACAACGTAGCACGTCTGGTTCAATGGCTCGTACTACGAAGTAATTTAAGACAAATGATGACAGGAATAATATCTAATGCTTCGAGCAATAATAGAAACGAAAAAAATAACATTTATTTTACGCCTGCAATTGGCTCCTTCAATTAGGGGGACACTTAAGGGAAAAACGATTTTTCGCGCACAAGTAAATTAAAAAATTCACAATACCGAAAACACTGCTCTTACCGCGAGAAGACGCTTGGTAAGCGAGAAAACGCAAGAAAAGAAAATGTGGGTGGCAACGCCACCTTGAAATTCCCGCGCCAAGCGCCGTGGCTTGAAAGATTTCAACGATGTCTACTAGGTCATACGTAGTTGCTTATCGATAAATACGAAGTACACCGTACTGCGAGGGGGCCATAGACACAACATACCAAGTTTCAGGAAATTTCATTGAGCCAATGTCGCCAAAATACGAAAAATACCGTTTGATATCCGTGAAGTCACGCGTAGAGATTTCGGCGCGAAATTTAAAAATGAACTTTCACTTGGATTTTCTCCTCTATTGATGAGCACATGATGGTGAAATTAACGACATTAGGGTTCTCAGAGTACAGTTTATCAATCTTAGTCTATTCATTGTTCCACTTTAGTGTTCCTTTTAATGTTCACAGCACCCTCCGCACAGGCCACATATAGGTCTCCTTGTAAACGCCTGCTTAGCACGAAATCGCGATGTGTTTTCTCGCGTTCAAGTGGTATTTTAGGAGCAGGGTGTTTCAAACACAAACTATAGTAGTCAGAATTTCATTATCAATTGATTCAGGAATCATAAATGTGCATGTAGTTGTAAAATATTTACCAACCCCAAGTAGTGGTTGCTGGAACTATTGGCGGCTTTATGTGAGGAAAAAGCCTGTGAAAATCGCTGTTACACGTACATTTAACGGTTTATGTTGTAATTCAAAGAGTCCGGATATTCTAATCAATTTCTGCAATCTCTTCAAACAGGCTATACCGTTCGAATACGTTATTCACAAAGCTAAGGCGCCTTGCATACAGCCATGCAAATCACAGAGAATCAGACAAATGTTGAGCTAAACTTGCAGCTCCGATGCCAACTCTTCCTTCCCAAGCAAGTTCTACAAACGAGCCACGAATGACATTGATTCTCTTCAAGCGGCGAAAAGAGACAGAAAGAAAGAAAAAAAGAACATGCGTTACAGTGGTCGACGAAACCGATCGTTCCGCGGGAGCATTCATTTCCTCCTTCCTCAAGAAAACAAATGGACAAGATGGCCAAGGTTATATACACACTCACCATTATTGGCGGTCGCCGTTTCCTTACTCAACGCACACAGCCACCTCACTCCTTTTCAATCACCCAAAAGTATCGCCGGCCGTTGAGTTCCTCGCCTCACGACAACAGAGGGTTCACAGGAATGCACGCACTGCAGTTCAAAACAATACACAGTGTCGGGGCCTGTCAGCTATACACCGATAAGCTCTTTGTACCGAACGAACGAGCTTGTATCGGTACAACACCGACGCAACGGAGGCAAGTCAGTCAGGTGCGACGCGCATTCACCACATATCTGTGCGCGTGTGACGAGTACCGACGTGCGCGCCTCCCTTTTTGCTCCCGCGTGTTCGTGTCGGGTGGGGTGGTGTTGGCGACGAGAAGCCGTTGAATTGTGCTCAGCGTTGCGTGGTCTCCCAGCTCGACGCGCTTCAGCGGGTCGGCGGCGAGACGTGCATCCTTCGAATGTAATGCAATTAAGGACAAAGCAGGCCCGAGCTGCAGGGCTTCCCCCTCCTGGTGGGACGAGCATCAATCTGGTTCGCCGAGGCCTTGGCGACGACGCATCGACTCAGACACGACGCGGCGCGAGCGCGCGACACACCTCGTGAGCGCCGCTAACAGGCTTAAGCGGATCAAGGTTGGCGACCAGTGGGCTGCCAAAGCCCCGGGTCAATGTTAGGTTAGGCGCGGGAACGATAACAGGGCCACGCGTGCGACGGTCGTCGCAAACTTATGGAAGCGTTAAAGAGCTCAGGAAGCGTATAGCTATTGGAAGTGTCCATTCAAAACTCAGTTATAGCATTAATTGTTCGTTTTTTAGTGAAGGTAAAAAAGTTGCCATTTCGAATTTCGCGCGGTTATTGCAGCGCGACCGTTTGTTTAACAGTTGACCATATGTGTGCGCAGGGTTCTCTAATAGGGGCGGGGGGGGGGGTGGCAAGTTTTACCTCCCTCCTTCCCAAAGCAACATTAACCCTTGCTTTGCTAGACATCTTATTTCTGGCGCAATGCTGGAAACATGAAGATAGGACAGGCAAAAAAGACAGAGGATCGAGCGCCAAACTATATACTAAATGTTTATTGACGGCGCAGGCTGCAAATCAAGAATCAAGAAAATTTCCGAGCATGCGCAGATGCGTGAAAGAGTGACGTGAAACTTGTCATCAGCGTTTCACATTAGAAGCAAGGGATCCGCCTGCGTCAGTGACACATCAATTGTGCTATATGGATCTGAGTTATCTTTCTGTAATGGACAGCTTACGTGATGACATGTTTAACGTCACTCTTTCACGCATCTGCGCATGCTCGGAAGTTTTCTTGATTTGCAGCCTTTGCCGTCAATAAACAGTTGGTGTATAGATCGGCGCGCCTCTGTCTCTGTTCCCTGTCTTATCTTCATGTTTCCAGCATTGCGCCAGAAATATTACGTTTAGCAAACTTAGGCACAAACTAGCTCAGGAACAAGTTCTAGATTAACCCTTGTCCCCCACCCAAACTGCACTAGCACTCACACCTCCCACCGTGGTGCAACATGGGTTTGCACCACCCCCCACCTCCCAAAACATAATCCTGCCGACGTCCATGCTCATCACCCCTGAATCAACTGACAGCAGAGCGGAGATAAAAGAAAAACGAAAGTTTAGGTCCCCGGCCTACCGAAAAACCTGCATGGCCATAGCCCACAGGACCGACTGCGTAAAGATATGGGGCGGACTTGGCGCCCCCTTATGTGATTAGGAAGGCGGTAGCCCCCCCCCCCTCCTTCTTCTTCATTTGCCCTCTACTTCTGTGTGCACGCCTATGCGTTTGGCGACATTTTTTTGACCGACAAACAGGGCGTTTAGTCGGTCAAACCGGGCCGTGCCTCAACGATCGGTTGAAGGAGCAACGGTTCGTAAAAGACTGACTGGCACGGGGAGCAATCTGGCACTACACTGCAACAAGCACTGCACGACCGCTGGCTGCGCACCTGAGGTAGAGAGCACACGAGTGCTAAAAAGATGTGGCAAGAAACAAGAACGAGAGATTTTCGAAGTCTATGTCATCAGCCAGATGGGGAGCAAATGCATCAGCAAACCTTCTACTGACTTACTTATCTTCACGTGAGATAGACTATCTGGGTGATTAGTCTGGTGCGCGGTTGCGTTGTCCGTTCCTTCTCATGTGGCGGTTGTATCGGTACCATGTGGTGCTTTTCAAAGTTTTATATTCGTGATCGACGTGAAATAAAGATTAATTGCTAGCGCGCCTCCTTCCTGTCGTCTACTTTTCTAACTTGTTACTTGGCGCCACAAGCAAACCTTGCGGTGAAATACCAACTGTAGCCTGCACTGACACCCTTGTTCAGATAGAAATATGATCGCAATCGTGATTATTTTGACCGAGATATTCCAATGTGGCCGCATCGTAGTTCAAGAGCCCTCCCAGTATCCCCATTGAATATATGTTACAGCAGAGCTGTTATGCTCGATATTGACCGTGTGTCGTAGTAGATAGAAAAATATCATCATCATGAACCTTCGCGCGCTCTCTTCATTTTCGTAACACGTGCGCCCGTTTCTCCGGCGTGGGGTGTAATAACTCTGATTGGCGAAAGAGCGAGTATAGAGAGAGAGAGAAAGAAAGAAAGGTCGAAAAAGAGATAACTTCTTGGCGCGGCGAGAATCGAACCCGCGTACCCACGATCCGAAGGCGAGCGTCGTAACCACTCGGCTATCCAGGCACACTAGCAGAGCATAGCATAGCCTTGTATAGTATAGTATATCAAGGGGGCTGGAAAGGGAAATGAGGATGAGGAGGAGAGATGTGTGGATGAGGAGGAAGGAAATAAGGAGGGGAGAACGGGTACTCAGATAAAGAGATAGAAAGAAAACTAACAAAAAGAGAAAAAGATAGAAAGGCAGAGAGAGAAATAGACAGAGAGAGAAAGAAACAGACACACACACAAAAAAAGATAGCAGGCATAGCCATGTATGGTATAGTATAGCAAGGGGTGAGAAGCAGAGAGGTGAGGGGGTAAAAGCCTATAGCCAAGCCAGGTCCAGTTATGTGCCCACCAGCTTTGCCGTGACCCCGCCTTGCGCGACTTAGTGCAAGCTGCGCTAATTTTTTTTAGATGTGAAGCATCTTATAGCGGAGTTCAATCCGGTGGTGGTGGTGTGCGGCGTGACCACCCTTACTGCGCATGCGCAAACCTTCTCCACTTCCCCTCTCCACATCACTTCTCCCCTTCCCTTTCCCTCTCCCATATCCCTTTCCTCCTCTCCACTTCCCCTCTCCACTCCTCTCCCATCCCATCTTAACTCCCCTTTCCCCTCTCCCCCTCTATCCTCCCCTCCCCCTTTCCCTCTCTCCCCTCTACCTCTCCACTTCACCTCTCCCCTTCCCTTCCCCCCTCTCCATTCCCCTTCTCCCCTTTCCCCCTCACCACTCCACCTCTAAAACGCGGGTTCTACATGCCGAAACACTGCTTCGCATCGCCTCATGGTCCCCTTTAGCGGGAGATGTTTTACTTTACCAGCGACCGAGGACTCCTGACGTTGCATTACAAGAACTGTTTACTTCCCCACCTTTACCCCCGGAAGGCTGGGGACCAATGGCAGGCCGTTGTGAGAAGCACGCCATATATCCCTTCATTTTCACGTTTGCATCCATGGCGAAGCCTGTTTTTCTTCGGACTTGGCCAATATTGAGGGGGCTCATGCGCGTGCGCAGGGTGCCCCATTAGAGAGGGGGGGGGGGATGGCGAAGTTAGAGTTACGGTACAATGTACTAGTACACTCTAGTTATGGTAAATGCTCCCTATGGGAGCAAAGGTAGCATATACAGTACCTCTAGGCGAAGTGTCACCGCAGCGCCCCCCTCCCCTCCCCCCCGTTGGTCGATTTCAAAAAAAAAAAAGAATCGTCGAAGTGGATGCAAACATGAATATGAAGCGATGACATGCTCCCCACAATGGCCTGCCTTTCATCCCGCTTGCCGGGGGTAAAAATAAATAGTAAACAGCTTTTGGAACGCAACAACAGTCCTCGACCACAATTATTGTCAAAAACATGCATGGTCATAACCTTGCACATTAAAGGATGACGGCACAGGTGCGACTGAGTAAAAGTATACGGATCAGATTTGGCGACGCACTTCAGTTGATTAGGGGGAGGAGGGGGGATTGCGAGCGCCCCCTCTGCCCCATATGTCCCTATATGCCCCGATTTCAGGCGCTCATTTCGAAGTGACGCAACAATTGGTCACAATTAACGACGCTAGCATTAATTATACGATACGTCAGAGCATTTATTATTCGATTTCGGCGTTACCTGACACAGGGCTACAAATTACAGTAAAAAAGTCACAAACGAAAATTTCGCTATCAGGGATCCTTCAAGACAAAGGCAAGGCAAGGGGAAAATTCACATTTTCAGAAATAGAATATTGAAATTTTCTTCTGGTGGCTGTAAAGAAAGAAACAGTCTGTGCTTTCTTCTTTTTCAGCGGAGGTGAGAAGTTAAGAGCCAAAAGTGATAGCGGTAAAAAATTAGGGACGGTAACCGGCAGCGGACGTTGAACAATGCAAACTCGGGTGATATGCATTGATACGTGTGCGCTTGAGCAAAACAGAACGAAGCGCACGTACGAGAAGATTATGATGAAGATGATTCCCTTTTTAATGGGAACACAAACCAAATGGAAACATGTTATAAAGAAATGATGCAGAGATTCGCTCTCGTTGCAGTGGAGGCATAAATGTGACTGTGACAGACCAGACCTGTCACCTGTGCAGGTAAAAGTTCAGTGGGGGAACTCGGCATCGTAGTCTGGTGATAGAGATTTCTGCCCTTCTGGTGGAGCACCGTCGACATTTCCACGAAAAGTCAAGGTGAAGGAATTCGGATGTTGACAAAGGAGATTTAGCAAGGTCGACCGACGTGGCAAACTTTTCAAATCGCGCCGTAGAGACAAAGGCCAACGTCGGTAAAATAGAAATTATGGGACCATCGTGTGACGCTACTGCAACTGCGTCCGCACATTCATTGAGGGTTAAACCTTTGTGACCTGGTACCCACACCAAGCGAATAAGACGTAACTGTCTAGGGACAAGAGAATAAAATACTCCTAATGTACTTGCCATGATAGGTGCCGTTAATGACGAACATACAGACAGTCTGTTAAAATGATTACTTCTGTTATAGATAAGGGTAATTTACGCAAAGCTAGGATGATTGCAAGTAATTCCGATTGATAAATAAGTGTAAAATCAGGTAAACGAATTGAGAAAGAAGATAATGATGCAATTCCCACTCCTGCCTTTTCTTCACAAACTGAAGCATCAGTAGCTATTACAATGTTTGTATTTAAGTTTGACAAATGGTCTTCCAAAATGGCGTTTAAGTACCTATTAGGTAAGTCTTTGCATTTCTTAGGAAATATTTCATCGTATACTATTCTAATTGTTTGCACAGGTCTGTTCAAACACAAGTACTTCACGTAAATTTACTTGTAATGTTGCCAAAAGTTTCTGTGCGAAAATGACTTGTGGACACCGTAATCTAGACCACTGATGGCTAAAAAATGACGTCGGATGATTAATAAAAACATACTGTGACCTCCTCATGGGTGTTCAAAAGTCTAAGAAAAAGACTTCTAGAGGAACCTCTCCGAAGGATGGGATTAAATTTATCCCTTCCGGTGGTTCTTTCCTTTGGTGCAACCGAATTGGGCCACAGCCACAGGAACATTTTCGAAGCCGTATGCGATTTCCTACGGGAGACAAAGCGAATTGGATGTTAAGTTTATTTCATTTGACGTTATTTTTCATTCATATTGGCTTCATATTTTTTTAGCATAGACTATTCGATTGAGTTTTTCTTTACCTATCTTTTTCTAAACATATTCGAAATATAAAACAATTTTATCTCTAAAATAAGGTGTCGCCCGTTTCATGGCCGATCCCCCGCAGTGGGTTACGCCAGGTTGTCAAGGAACAACCAAATGGAAGCGAAGGGGGGGGGGAGGAGTTGATAAGCCGTGAGCCGGTATTAATAAAAAATGCAAATGAAAAATATGCGAAAGAAACCGACCACAAATCAAGTAGCGTGGTGTGTAAGAGTAGTCAGCCTTGCCATGACGAAGGAATATGAAGAACTGTACTTGAAGTAAAGGGAAGGTTTCAGGTAAGTGATAAATTTTAAACCCTAAATTGTTATCCTACATTGTTATGTTTTTTGTATTGAAGCTTTACAATGAAGGACAAACCACCGTGGTTCTTCCGATAACCACATCTTCTTCCTCCAGCGGAGGACATCAACCGCCACGGCCTGAAATGCCTCATCGTTGTCATCGTAAACCGCGGCCGCGCGAGAGCTCGTGCTCGCGTTCTTCGCAGGGACCAGCAGCCGCAGGCCGTCGTCTCTCCGATGGAGCTCGGCAACGGTTGCAGCCGAAAACCCACAAACTAGGCAGCTGCTGCGGGCCTTCCCTCGGTAACCGTATGTTGTGAACTCAAAATTCCGCCACTCCCGCCACCCCTGTGACGTGTGCGCGCCAACTCGTAGAAGAGAACGAGCAGCTGCCAGAAAGGCCGCTTTCGGGTTGTCCGCAGTGAAGGTAGGACAGCAGTACCAGCCATGGCAGGCAGGTCCGTTCGCGTCATCTCGCTGGGAGATCCCAACGACGTGGCCTGCATGGACGAAGGCGTGCGCGTGATCGCCGTCAACCCGTCGGGACAACAGTCGATGGGGCCTTCGTGCCAGTCTTCGCTCACTAAAGTCTACTGCGGCCCCGTGGAGACGATCGGCATGCCAGCGCCCCCTAAGATCAAGGGCTCGCGCCTCGACTGGCGCATCACGCCCGAGGGCGGTCTCGAGGTTACCGTTGGCCGACCGCTGACCAAGGAAGAGGAAGAGAAGCGTGAGCGCGACCGTAAGAGCAAGGCCGCGGGCGCCGCAGCCCCCGCGGATGCCGCCGCTGCTGGTGCCGCTGGTGCCGCTGGCGCCGCCCCCGCAGCTGCTCCGGCAGCCACCCCCGCTGCCCCCGCAGATGCCGCTGTCCCCCCGGCCGGCATAGACAAGCTGAAGAAACAGATCTGCGACCCGCTGTCGCTTCTGGCCAACAAGCGGCTGCCCATTTGCTTCGAGACGACGCTCGGCAAGGAGACGGCGCCCGGTCTGTCGTCCGTGACCGTCATCAACGAGCAGCCCGGGAGTCCGGTCATGGTTCAGCCGCGGGCCGCACCTGTGCCGTCTAGCAGAGGGTGTAGCCCTCCCGGTGTGCAGGTAAGCCTATACATGCTCTGGAGCACGCGATGTCCTGGTGGAAGCTCTTGGAAACCGTTGAGGGCTTGTCGGTGACGAATTCGCCACTACTGCTCACCCGGAGACCTCGAGATCGAATCCGTGCCGCGGCGGCCGCATTTCGGTGGAGGAGAAATGTTAGAGGACCGTGTGGTCGAACCCCAGGTGGTCGAAATTTCCGGAGACTTCCACTACGGCGTCGCTCATAATCATATTGTGGTTCTGGGACGTAAAACCCCAGCAGTTATTAATATAAACTTGCCGCTAGTCTCAGTGGCGAATTCGCTGCTATAGTCGTGGCGAATCTGTCACCGACCTTGGTCTGAAGCGTCGGTCTTTCAGTGGTCGCTGGATCCCGAGTACAACACGCTTATTTTATTGTCATATCCCGTTCCGGCGTTAGGTTCTGGCGCGCACTGATTATGCTTGAGTAGGCGGCGGCGCGTTAAAGGGGCACTAAGGAAAGTAGGACTGACACTTGGTCGAGTTGGTACGGATGCATTCAGAAAACGGCGCGACAGAAGAAGACGGAAAGGCTGCAAAGACTTCGTGGCGTTAAAATCTTCGTCTTTTTCGCGCCGTTTTCTCAATAACTACAGAGAGAAAACGATTTTTTTCGTGCTAGTAAATTACAATTTTACATTACCGAAAGCACCACCCTTACCGCGAGAAGGCGCTTGGTAAGCGAGAGAACGTGCAAAAAAAAGTACAAGTGGCGACGCCGTCTTGAAGTTCCCGCACCAGCTCGCCGTGACGTCATAGATTTTTGACGGCACCTTCTAGGGCCTACATAAGCGCTTATTTGTAAAAATTGCTCACAAGTCTTAATATACCAAGTTCAAAAAAATTTTATTGAACGAGATTTCGAAAACTTTCTAAAATTCGTGACGTCACAGTGACATTCACGCGCTGAAGTTTCGGCGCGAAATTAAAAAAAAATAGAGTTTGGCCGTCATTTCCTCTTCTAATAATTAACCTAGACGAGCGGAATCACCTTCGTGCGGTCCATTGCTTCTAACTTGACAATGAAAGCACAACACATGCAAACGGCTCCCACCTCGCCCTGTAGGTCAAAGTACAGGGCTGAGGCGCGCATCCCAACTTCGGTGAAATATGGCTGAGCGACGACCTTTAGAGCGCGCGCTTTCTGCGACGCTGAAGCACCTCAGAGCTCTGCGTACCGCCGGCGGTAAATGGCCTTGTAGGCTCGGGGGGGAGTGATTCTTGATAATAATAAAAAAAACAGAAAGTGAAGAAAGTTGAGAGCCCCGCAATTGTCTATCTCAGGGGATGACACCTCAGCAGTAGCTCTCAGGGGGATGGGATAAGGAGGGATTAAAAGAGTAAAAGGAAAGAGTAGGGGTGGGGGATCCTGTCAGTGAAGTTCATGGACGGGGCACGATGAGCAGGTGCACGAGGACATCACGGAAAGGCGAGCCTTAATCGGTGAGAGGTGCTCGGCTTGGCTGACGTGGGAACCGTCACGGCACGACGATCGGCCAGAGGCACGGACATCACAGAGAGTCGAAACTCAATCCGAGAGAGGTGCTGGGCGTAGCGGACGACGCAACCGTTCGCAGCGGCACGACGATCGGCGAGAGGCCGAGAAAACTCGGCATCGCGGACGACGCGACCACCACGCATGAAATCCACCGAGAGAATCCCCCGCCTTGTAGGCTCGACAACGTATATATGTTGTGTGGCGGAGTGTTTTAACTCGTTGTGCCGCGGAGCGAGAGGTTGCAGGTTCGAACTCCCGGTCGCGCGCTTCGGAAAAACATTTTATTTAAGCCGGCTATACTTATATGCATACCTATACATATACAGAGCGGTATGGCGACGCTGATGGCGGCAACCCGCCGATACTGTCCAAATAATTGCTATCGCAATAAATATCCCTGACACGTGCATATACGCTGTGTTCTCACTACAGGTTATCTGCAGCAGCGACGGCGGCTACGGCGGCTACCAGTCGCCCACCGTGACGACCTGCAGCGCCATGGGCGGCGGCGGCGGCAACTTCACCGGAGTGCGCATACGGGCCGACTCGTCTTCGTCGATGGGTCGGCGATGCGAGCAACTGTTTCCCGACCCCTGTCCCGCCATGCAGACGATACGAATCGTGGACGACGTCGGCGCCGCCAACCGGCGCACTTCGTCCCGCGTCGTGCACATCTTCGAGGAGCCGCCCGCACCGCCGCGCTCGACGCGAGGCTCGTCGCGCGACCGTCAGGTCTTCGAGCGCGTCGTGCACATCGAAGAGGACTGTCCCGAGTTTCCGTAAACTCCGCGGCGTCCGCGCACTTTGGACGCGCTGGCAAACTGTTATCAGGAACCGTAAAAGCAAAATCGTGAATCAGTTTGAGTTGCGTACTGAATGGATCTAAGCTAGATTTGACGGTCAAGCTGGGAAGGATGAGCTTATGGCAGCTGGTTTCGGCGAACGACATTAGGCGCACGTTCGTAAATCAACCGAAATTCTCCTCGGCTTCGAGAAGTAGAATTTCGCGGCTTGCAGAAAGTGGGGGCCTTGTAGTCTGGAACAAAACAAAACGGACACCACACGCGGGAACAAATAGGTTCCTGAAGACGAAGTAGCGAGCTAACGAATAAACTGCTACAAGGTGTCCCAAGTGAGCTACACATAAAACAGCATATCCACGGAGTGAATGATGATGAGTGGGCGAAGCTGCGGAGGTTCATCGGTAAACCGTGAATCTTCCGTGAATTCTGCCCAGTACATCATCACCGACGTGAGACCGGGCGCGTTTATACTAAAGGTTCGATGAGAGTTATGACGACTTGCAGCTCACTTTAATTTTACATGTACGCTGTGAATTTTCATTGTTTAGAAAACCATTGCTTTAGAAAACATCTGGCGTCTTTCGTTAAGCAGCTGGCGTCTTTTCGTTTTGCTTTAGAAACATCTGGCGTTCTTTCGTTTTGCTTTTAGAAAACATCTGGCGTCTTTCGTTGGTTTATTTCATCAATCAACGGCGTTTTGAACAAAATTTTTATTGTTTAATCACGCACAGGAGAAATCTCACCAGGCACTACCTTGGAGGCAAACAATGGCTGCTAATGGGAATGAGAGACAGAAGTAGTCGGCTTTTAGCTAACACTTACACTTCTACTTCTAGTAACGTTTCCTACTGGAACATGCCAATGGCTGCTAATGGGGAATGAGAGACAGAAGAGTTCGGCTTTTAGTTAACGCGCACGCTGCGAATTTTTTATTGTTCAACGCACAGGAAAAATCTCCCACCGGCACCACCTTGGAGGTCAAGATCTGGTACTAGCGTTACGACTGGTTACGCACTACGACTACGAGGGACGAACGGGTGCCGCTTTAAGGAGCTTCGCCCCTAAAAAAAATGCAGCATTCGTGTGTGAGGCCTGCAGGAGGCTGCCATGTGCCATCATTAAAAATTTCGTGGTCTTTTCGTTTGTCTGGAAGTGTCAAGCTTGAGGTTGAGTCGGCCGTCGTTTCAGAAAATTCGGCGGGTATACGTGCCAAGCGACTCCAAACATAGCATAGCCATGCATAATATAGTATAGCAAGGGGTTGGGAAAGTGAAGGTGAGCAGGAAGAAGGAGGGGAGAGGGTAAAGCATGGCATAGCCTTTTATAGTATAGTTTAGCAACGGATGATAAAGGGGAGTGGGGGAGGAGGAGGAGGAGGAGGGAAATGAGGATAAAAAGGAGGAGGTGAGGGTTCAAACCATAGCATAGCCATACCATATAGAATAACAAGGGGTGGGAAAGAGAAATTAGGGTGAGGAGAAGGGGAATATAGAAAGAAAGAAAGGAAGATGTAGAAAGAGGTAGAGAAATAAAGATGACAGAAAGAAGGAGAAGATGAAGAAAGAACTCGATCTGCGTTCGCCTGGTGGTGGCGTTTGCTTACCAGCACCGCAGTTTACTCAGATATCAAAAGGCGTGGGAATAGCATTATTTTTTTTAACGGGCATTTCTTATTGGTGTCTTGTTTCTTGAAAATATTTTAACCGCTCTTTGTTGATAGGCCGCATCAGTGGCGTCAGTTACGGGAGGGGGCACCCTTGCCGCCCCCACATCCTGAACTTGTCCATTGAAAGATAGATAGAAGCAACTTTATTGACGCCACAACGAGGTCATTGAATTTAGCTTGCCGGTGGTTCGAAGGGTGGTGGCCAGGAGCTTGCCACTGAAAGCGCGAATGCTTCAAACCCCTCCCTCCACGGCTGCACCCCTTAGCAGCCCCATTCATGTCCGATGTGGATTATATGTCAGCTGCATGTTGTAGTGGACACGTAGTACAATGTTGCAATGAATTGTGCGTAAATACACATTTATATTTGTATTGCAACAGGGCACGGATTTCAAGGCAAGAGCCTCGTTAGCCTTTTGCGAACATGACCTTGAGCTAAAAACCGGCGTGACGCACAGAAAGCCACGTGACCTTTCGAAGTGCGCTTGATTAAAAAAAAAGCTTAACCGGTGTCCGCGTGACTCTCTCGTCTATGCCAAGGCGTGAAACCGAGGCGCTAAAGCATAAAATAACGAAGATCTCCTGACGCAGAAGACGTCCTGCAATGCTTCCGCGCAAAGGCACCCTATCGCTTGGAGAGTATAAAAGAAGAGAGTATAAAAAATTCAACATTTCAAAAGGCTGTAAGTTCACCTTTTTGCTGAAAATTGCCCCCGCAATCAACTTTGTTGAAATGCAAGGAAACATGGAAAAATCGAAAAATTCAAGATTTCCAAAGGCTATCGTCTTACTTTTTTGGTGGAAAATGCACCCACAATCAACTTTGTGGAAATGCGAGGAAACAAGGAAAAATCGAAAAATTCAAGATTTCCGAGGCTTTTTGGCGAAAAATGCACCTACAATGAACATTGTGGAAATGCCAGGGAATAAGGAAAAATCGAAAAATTCAAGATTTATAAAGGCTATCGTCTTACTTTTTGGTGAAAAATGCACCCACAGTCAACTTTGTGGAAATGCGAAGAAAGGTGGAAAAATCGAAAAATTCTAGATTACCAAAGGCTATCTTTTTTTGCGAAAAATGCCTCCGCAATCAACTTTGTTGAAATGCGAGGAAACAAGGAAAAATCGAATAATTCAAGATTTCCAAAGGCTATCGTCTTACTCTTTTGGTGAAAAATGCACCCACAGTCAACTTTGTGGAAATACGAAGAAAGGTGGAAAAATCGAAAAATTCTAGATTACCAAAGGCTATCTTTTTTTGCGAAAAATGCCCCCGCAATCAACTTTGTTGAAAAGCGAGGAAACAAGGAAACATCGAAAAATTCAAGATTTCCAAAGGCTATCGTCTTACTTTTTTGGTGAAAAATGCACCCACAGTCAACTTTGTGGAAATGCGAGGAAAGATGGAAAAATCGAATTCCAAAGGCTATAAGCTTACCTTTTTGGCGAAAAGTGCACCTACAATCATTTTGATTGAAATGCGGTGAAATATAGAAAAACCGAGAAATTCAAGATTTCCAAAGGCTATACTTCTTGAAACACATAACCCTAAGAAGCGCTTGAAAATTCTAAATGAATATTTGGCTAATCAGCAAGGTCTTGCTAATTAACTAACTGTACTATTAATCTTGCGACACATATTTCCTTGAAGTCATTACGGCAATTCGCGAATTGTAGCCGGCGATATCATCCACTGGCAGTGGCGTAAATCCAGAAAAATCACAAGAGGACACACACGTCAGACCAGCGGCCATTTTGTTTTTATACGTAAGGGTTGTATTTTTATTTCCACAAGAATTCAACCATGCTTTGAAATAAAATTTTAAAAACGAGCATGGGGTCCCAGCTCGAGCGATTGCATTGTTATATTCTGTCTTCTTTGAACCGCTCGAACGGCTTTTGCGATTTTTATCGTCTGACACATCTGAGGGGTACTGAACAGAGGCACACACTAAAAAATAATCAGCCTTTAAAAAACGTTGAATGCGCTATACTTAACTGTCAAGCAATTCAAATATATGATGTTTTAAAGCTAAATCGCAAGGTGGGACACTTGCAAGAGGTGTCCCCTCCAGCCTGAACACAAGGGGGGTCAGGACCAGTCAGGAGTCAGGACCCCCTAATCCCCTTGATTTACGCCAATGCACACACACACACACACACACACACACACACACACACACACACACACACACACACACACACACACACACACACACACACACACACACACACACACACACACACACACACACACACACACACACAAACACACACACACACACACACACACACACACACACACACACACACACACACACACACACACACACACACACACACACACATCACACACACACACACACACACACACACACACACACACACACACACACACACACACACACACACACACACACACACACACACACACACACACACACACACACACACACACACACACACACACACACACACACACACACACACATGCAACAATTGATGAACACTAGCTCTGGAAAGACCAAGGCTTTGAAAAAGCACACAATATAGTTTCTGCTAGTAGTTCGCGATCCTTCTATTTAAACCAAAGCCGACGAAGCGGATGCAATAAATAACGTTTGGGGCACTCGATAATTCCCCAGCTAAGCGCTTCATAACTTGCTCGTCCTTCAACTGTGGTTGATACAACGAAGGCAAGCGGGTTACATGCGAGAGTATGCGGCACCTGATTGCCATCGCCGCTCGCGAGCCGTCAAGTGCAACGAGAGACGTTTTGAGTTTCCTTGGTTCGCTGCTGGGATTGCTATCTTTTTATTTCGCAGCGCGCGGCCTTGCTTTTGGGTTTTTGTTTCAGAGAGGTCTCTGGCTGGGTCACGTAACCACCGACAAGAAGTTGCGAAGCTGTCTTTCGAGAAGTCGTATCCGCACGCCTGTAGCTGCGCAATGTGGCTCTCATTCAGGGGGAGTCGGTGAGGGGGGTTACGGGGACGCCCCCCCCCCCCCCCATACGCACACTTCAGTAAAAAAATCTTGGCGCCGCCCCTGCTCTCATTTTGTGATCTAAGTTCTCAGAGAATTGAATATCCACTTATATGCTGTAACCCTTGTAGAGTACATATAATTAAATTTGTCAGCCACTGCTAAGCCCAGACCCAGAAGTGCAACTCCAAGTCCTTCGGCAAGCCGAGGGTGCCGCCAGAGCTCAAGGACTCATGGCTGCCACCTAGGGAAGGGAGCCCATCCCTCAAATCTTGCCGTCCTAAATAAAAGTTATTTCCTCCTCCCTGTCAGCGAAGGAGTGTCTAGTATCTAGCGACTTGCTGCTGCCGAAAGAGTTGTATAAACGAGATATGCACACTTCCTTCCAAGTGTGACACTTAATTGTCAGTTAGCGTTGGTCCTGCATCCCTGGACTTCACATAGCATATAATAAGAAATAAAAACATACGTTTTCAAAGCCGACATCCAGTGGTATTACACACAGATCATTTTTAAATGTATATGTTTTTTTTTTAGTTCTACAAGCACTTTGTGATCTGTGTGGAAGTCAATGAAATGCTCTCAGAGATTTCAAAGCTCAACGTCCCATGCGCCAACATGACAAACTTAGGAAAAACAAGGACAAACAGGGTAACTACATTTGCGTTCGTCTCTTGGTAAGAGTGCGGGCATGACTTTTGGAAGCGAATTGCTTGAGTCTTGTGCAGGGTTCCGATCGCAAACATATGCGCCACGACACAATGCCAACTTGAGCGGTGATGTGGGCCGCCGGCGCGCGCCGCACCCTTGCAACACGCCTCGTTCTAGACGAGGCCGTCTAGGAAGATGTAAGCGACGGAACATGGGAGGAGGCTTGGAGAGAGTGGCTCGAATCGAAGCCGTACAAGGCGAGAAGCAAAATAATAAGACAAATTGCTACAACGCCAGCAGTGAAAGTTGATGGGCAGCAAAAAAGAAGCTGAGGAGGGGAGTGGCGCCTTTGGAGCCTGCGGAAGAGAAGGGATGGAGAAGAGAGGGAGAGAGAAAGCGCGCCGCTTTCGTTCGCCGCCGCGCAGAAGGGAAGGGACCACCGCCTCGCCTGTCCCGTTTCAAAATGGCCGCGCCATGGCTGGTGGTCATCGCCTTCTTAGCAACTTTCTCGGGTCACGCGGTCGCTGATGAGGATTCTCAAGGCAAAACAGGTACGTGAATCGATTGGCAATGAAACGCGGTTGCTCCTCGATCACTACGGCACGTGTTAGAGGTTTCCAACACGTTTAACGGAACGCATATCTCGCTCGAATGTGTGTGTGTCCGGAGTACGGATAGAGTGTGCGGAGGCGGTTGTTTATTCTTCGCGGCCTGCATAAATGGCATAACTTCCAAGTTTTAACTGGCAGTAAGCTTTTCTACGAGTGTTCAACCGTTAAAAGCAATATATTAATTGCTACTCGCGCATCTTCCTGTACGACACAGCTAGCTGAGAGATGAGCGCACGTAGTATGTGTCGCTGCGTGGACGTAGCTTCAACGGAGCTGCGTTTATTCAACTTCGTGCGTTCTTGTCATCGATATTTTTGCAGTGCCGAAACGGTCAGTTACACGGGTACTTTTAAAGTTGTCTGCCTTTTTACTGAGCTCCTTCGCGCCGAATCACTTCGCGATCTCGATCTTTCGTTGCACGTACCGCACGTAAAAGTTCCGGGTTCGTCCCGGGCGCGTACATGCGATTGAAACAATGCGGATCTTTGTTTTGTGTCGAAGTTATGATCTGTTGTCTAGTAAAGAATGCTTTACAAGGGCAAAACAAATACGATCAGCCGCTCGAGGGAAACGCGCTGTGTTTCGTTTTTTGAGTTTCGTTTTGGTGACAGTTTTGCGGCTACCGATTGTGAAACGCGTCCGGAAGCGGGGAGAAAAAAAAAATAGAAGAGAGAAAGAAAACAGAGTTGCTTATGTGTTTACGTATGCCAGGTTTCTGCAACGTTGCCGCCGACAGCGAGGGCCAAGGCATTGCCTGCCAGCCTCCTGTGGATGCCAACGAGCATGTCAAGTCAGTTTACGTCGCAAACGATTCTGAATCAGTGAAACCCGGTGAGCACTTCACTTTCTTTAGCATTATTGGGCGAAAGGGCTTTTTCCGCCGTGTGACTAAATTGCGTGTTTGCTTTTGCGTTCCAGGCACTCACCGGCTAGTGATATTCACTGTCGCTAGTGACGAGACGGATGGTTTTAAGCGTTTTGCTCGCTCCGCTAAAATATATGGCCTCGAACCAAAGGTAAGTTCCACTCGTTGTCTTTGTCGGGATGAGATCATGCATTGATGTAACCGAAGTGAATTGACATGTGCATATGATATGCATACTATTTATATCCGCGTATTTTTCACTACAATGCTAGCGCACCACATTTCTTTTTTTTAAATATAATTTTAAAGCACATGTAACCATGCACACTCCTTATATAGTACCCATTGTAGAAGTATTTAAAACAAGTTGATTTGGTGTGTAATTGAACATAGACACGTATGTTAAAAAAAGAAGTAGCAGATTACAATTAACTTCATTCAAAAAGGCAATTTGTTATGGTTCCCACAAGGGCAGTTCGGGAATTGCTGAAAACTAAGATTACTTCCACATTACTTATGTACAAACTTTTATTAACGCTGAACAGGTACAGAAAATAGCTGGTCTGACACTTGCACGTGTCCTCTGCAGCCTTACACACGTTTATTATATATCTTCAATAACAATTGCTTTGTGTACTCCTTGCTGGTAATCTTCCCTCATTTTCTTGTAACTACATCAACAGCAACACCGAAGACTCGTTCAGTGCATACAGAAGAGGGACAGGTGGCTTTGTAATGTATAAACACTATGCCCTTGCTCAAAGTAACTGCTACTTGGTGCAACAACGCTTGTGTTTGGGTCAACTTTGAAGCAGATCACTTCTTGTTACTGATGCTCTTAGATGGTACTGCTCCTAGAGCCAGCAAAAAGTGCAGAAATTGATCCATAGGCGATCTCTTGGCATCAACTGTCCAAAAGTGGGGTCGCTATTCAGACATATAACACCACATGTTCATTTTTGATGGCCAACATCCAATTGAGTGTTACAATATCAGAAAACAATGCTGAGTGCCTCGGTTTGCCTCTTTGGACATGCGCATTTGCAAGTGGGCTGCATGACATGGCTGTCAGTGTTCTGCGGTAGTCCTCACCAAATTGAAGTGCTCAAAGTTGCATTTCCTCTTACAGCTTGTCTCATCAATAAGGCAACTGGTTATATCTAACAGCGAAAAAGAAGTAATCGATACATTACGAAAGTATCAGAAAGTGTAATAGATTACAATCTGCTTAGTTTATGATCTGTCCCTATAATGTAATTTGTCTGCTGAATTGACACGCAGCTACCAACCAGCTCATAAGGAAACAAGATATTTCTATGCATTTCTGACCAATTTCATTATGAACTTTCTTTATCACACACAGTGCAGTTTAAGCAGTGCTTAAAGTGCATATTTCGGATGAGCAATTAAGATTACCTACACTTAGAACTGTTTGACACATGCTCATATGGTAGGAAATGTGGAAACCTGTGGCGTGATCTTGTATGCATTCTTAAATGGAACAGAGGCGTTCCGTTCTATCCAGCCGTAAGCGATTGGTCAATGTGAACCGTGACGGATGTCACAGCCCTACATTGACCAATCGCATGCGGCTGGATAGAACGGACCACCTCCGTTCCATTTAAGAACGCGTACAAGATCGCGCCACTGTATTGCTTGCTTTTTTGGAGGTCATGTGAGCACACTATGGGCAGGGCTTTTGATTGGTTGGAATGAGAAGTGGGTTGTCGAGACTAGGTTCCTGTGAACCGTAGCATATTTTGTTGCTTTCATTGGTGCAGTAGCAGCATTCAATCCAGAATCAATATGCGTGTGCAGTTCCAGTTGAATTAGGCTGTTGTTTAACTGAGAAACTTTTCTAAAGCATAACCCAGCGGTGGCACCAGGACTTTTTTACTCAGGGAGGGGGGGGGCACCCATGACAAGTGAGTTTCTTTGGGGTGGGCAGGGAGGCTGGGAACTTATGCACTGTGGAATCACAGATAGGTGAGCGAGTTCGTTTGGGTTCATAACGAAGGGACAAGGGGGCAGCACTAGAACGAATACAAAGCATGTATCTCGTCCTTTGTATTCGCACTAGTGCTGCCCCCTTGTCCCTTCATTACGCACTGTTGTTTGAATATGTTTGTTCTTGTGGTGGGGAGGGGCAAAGGGGGCACAGGCGGAAATCTTAAGGGGGCAGCTGCCCCCTTGTTCCCCCCCCCCCCTGGTGCTGCCCTTTGCATAACCTGAATAGAAAGTGAAACCGTAAGGCTAGAGTGAAAAGTGAACGGGGAGAATTAAAAAAAGGAGCACTTTCACACACCACTCACTAACACGCAGTGCTGACGTGGTTCGCGTTCACATGACAGCTGTATTGTGCATCAGCATGGCTAGCTCGGCAAGTTGGTTAATAATGTGATTGTTTATGGGATATGTATAATAGAATACTCAAAAGGATCAGGCACACACTCTACGTGCACGGTGTGTCTCATTTTCCTATTCTATTGCCCAAACCAATCATACATTAAGTCATTTGTATGCTGCCCTAATGCTCTTGTTTTGTTGTTTATGTGGTCGATTAGTTTGTATGCATAGTCCAGGAAATGGATCCTGCCCCAATGATATGTGTGCATGTATTTGTTTACACTTATGTGAGAAATGATATTTTACTCATTACAACTTTCAGATTCTTGGAATGCACGAAGACTGGCTTGGTGGTGACATGGCTAAAGGCATGGGAGGTGGCTACAAAGTCAGGCTCCTAAAGAAGGCACTGGAGGATTACAAGGATGACGTGGCAACATTAATCATGTTTGTTGACAGGTGAGATGTTCACTCACTTGACGCTTCTGCTAGGATGATAGAAACACTACCACTGCAGTTAGATATTCCATGTGAAGTGTACTTCAAGCATTGAGAGGAATTCATTAGACAATTAAAGTAACAGGAGCCAAAATTACAGTAAGCGGACTTGACTTTGTCAGGATGTGACAGTAACACACATTTTGAACAGAACATATAAGCAGTTTTGATTAATAGGGTCCTGAACCACTTTTCCAACTAATCATCGAATGGCCGCAGTATCGAAGATTTTACTGCCTCACGAATTGATTTCCGCAAAAGTTTTTCGAATCCATCAAGAATGAGCGGAGTTACAGGGATTTTTCGCGCGCTTCAAGCGCTTTCTCTCTTCTCTCATCTGTACGGGCGCACTGGGAGCTACACAGGGAGAAATGATATGGGTAAAGAAGCTATGTCAGCACGTTTTACACAACGTGATCGCACTCTATCATTGTGATTCCTTTGCACGTTAGTGCTGCTAATGTGAATTTTAGCACACTATAGAGCACAGCGGTGGCACATGGTGACAACATATTGCAAGAAGCGCAACTGATCCAAACACTGCTCCTGATTTATGTCAGCTATCAGCCAACATAGCAGCAATCTGTTTGCTGACGTCAGAGAACAGGCGTCCACAGCTCCGAAGTGAGTGAAGTGTGAGCCTCTGTATGAAGGGAGAGCACTTCAGAAAGTGGCAACTTTGTGCTCTGCTTGTAAACTCTATGTGCTGTGCACGACTACAAAATTTTGCTGAACTGTTCACAGCAGTGTTTGCTGTTCGTGGGATGTGTTGTTTCACCAAGCCCCAGGGGTGGTTCATGACCCCTTTAAAAGGGCCTTGCAACACTTTTCGAAGTTATCATCGAATGACCTCACTATCGGAGTTGAATCCTGTTTTGCTGTTTCAAGCCTTGCGCCGCTTATTGCAAATGTAGCCAATTTTTTCTGCTTGGGGTAGGGTGCATGCACTGGGGCATCTTGAAAAAGGCGAATTGACAGCATTTTCTAGGCCTGTTCAAATAGTGTTACGGGGCCCCTTTGAATGCCACAGGTGAAAGTGTCAATGTAGAAGCTGGGATAAATGTTGTAATTGTGGCATGGAATTAAGAAGGAGTAAGCTCATTACCCAGTAGTTGACTTTCTTGCCCAGAGAATAAAGTGGAAGACATTGCGATGACCCTCTTGAGCAGCATAATACAGAAGTAAGATTAAGCCAGGTCCACTGGCTTTGTTAGTCAATTGAGAAAGCAGCTAACGTGAGATATTGTTTCATGCGAGAATTTGATTTTTGGATGGCATCGTTGCCAGAGCTGTGATATTTGACTTCAAGTATCCTGAACCACTCTCGGTCTTGATGAGAAAACACATTCCACTGATAGAAGGTGGAGCCGTGAACATCTCATCCATATATGTTTGACATGTGTGGCACATGGAGTTCACAAGTGGAGTGCAAAGTTGAACACCTTCTTTTGAAACAGAATAGTGGCGCTGCCGTCAGCGGCCTGCACCCGACATCAGCTAGCAGATTTAGGCAGAGAGCTGCCATTGACCAGTAGAGATTTAGTCTCCAGGCATGACGCTTGAATTCATCATATCCTATGTCCACAGCAGGATGAAGGCCTCTCCCATTGATTTCCAACCTACCCTGTCCTGCCTGAGTTGATTCCATCTTATGCCTCCAAATTTCTTAATTTCATCTCTCCATCTAACCCTCTGCAGTCTTCGGCTGCGCTTCTCGTCTCTTGGTATTCATTCTGAGGCTGTAACAGACCATCGGTTATCTGTCCTTCTCATGACGTGATGTTCCCAGGTTCATTTTTCCTCCTAATATCTGTCGAGGATATCGGCTACCCTTGTTTGTACTGTTCTATACACGGCTAATTTACTCTACTAACGAAACAGGCTGTAGTTACCGAAAGCCTGAACTTAGACTTTTGATCAAAATTGCACGTTTGCGAGAGAAACTGAGTGTCATCTTCCACATGGCCACGCCCACCCAGTGGAAATCAGGGCTGGGCAGAGATGCTCAGGAAGGTATTCTGGAATACAGATCTCGTAATACCAGTGCTGGAAGCCTAAAATTCAGAAACTGAGATACATTTGGTTTTGACGTAATGGGCTATTTAGGGGATACTTTGCAAAAACAGGAAAAAAGTATTCTGGAATACCGATGCTTGAATACAAATACTGGAACCATAGGCGTGCGCACAGGGGGGGCAGGGGGGGCGGCCTCCCCCCTTAATCATCTAAGAGGGGGAGGCGCAAAATCTGCTCCATACATTGACCCTTCTAGTCACCTAAGAGGGGGGGGGGGGGCGCAAAATCTGCCCCATACATGGACTTAGTAAAGTGGGGGGGCGCTGCGATGAACCTTCGCCCCCCCCCCCCTGATGGGAAACCGTGCGCACGCCTATGATTGGAACCCTTCTCTATTTCAGGGACCCTGATGATCCCCAAAGACATTTATCAAGTGCAGCACAAAGTTGTGAATAATGTTACAGTGCATTGAAACTTGCAAGTCAAGCATATCGCTCGAGTCAGGCACGTAGGCAAGGGGGGGGCCCGGGGGGCCCGGGCCCCCCCCCCGAAATTCGTCCAGCCTTTTATATTCCCGGGCAACTTTTTTTTCTTTTTGCCATGAAAAGACTTTCTTTCGAATAATTAGGCCTTGGGCCCCCCCCCGAAAAAAAATCCTGGCTACGTGCCTGGCTCGAGTAATTTATTAGTTACACTTATTTTACACACGAGATCTGTTTTGCTGAGAATTTTGTTGCGTTAATTTGGACCTACGTCTTCTCCTTCTCAGTAACGTCAGATTTAAAAATTTTTGTTCAGATTCCCCGAGGACACTAACCGAATTGATCAACTGTAACATAACTTACATCAGCACCATTACGTTGTGACATGTTCATACCACGATCATAATATCTTCTTTTTTTTTTTCACCTTCTCCTTTCCTGCCCTCCTCCTCCTAGGGCCTTTCTGTCCTCAATCCCCTCTCCCTATACAGAGTAGCATGTAGGCGCCTTTATATACGCCGGCAGAATTCTTTGTTTTTCATTAGAGAGCTTTCTCTCTCTCTTTAAACAACAGCAGCTTCTCAACTGGGCTATCTTTTATACAGCATCGGTTCGGCCTCAACACATGACTCGTGCACTCGCAAAAAGGCTGGCTGTCCGCAGAAAAATTAAAGCTGCTGCACCAGCCTCGAGACAGAACAACATTCATTTGCAGAGGCCGACAATACTGCCTCTGCGATTCTGCCGTCAGCGATGTCGGGCGCTTTACCATGTGGCCCATTCTGCGAGTGTGGGGCATCCTTTGCGCCCTCCCAGTCTTGCCAACCGGTAGTGCATCTATATGCTTGGCTTAGACCAAAATGTCTTCCTTACCCTCTTGGAAACACGTCAGTGCAAAGTAACGAGATACCCATGCCCCGCAAAGTACTATCGCGATATAATCAATACATCATAAAAGTATTTCACTACTGAGATACAAATGCATTTTTGAAATGTATCTCGATACAGAAATACAGATACTCAAAAGTATCTCTAAGACAATATCGTGATAGGCTTTTATCATGATACTGCCCAGCCATGGTGGAAATTAAATAGCAGTGCCAGTCTCCTCAGAGCAGAGGAAACTTAGCAGGAATAGGAAAGGTAAACACAATATTCATGGTATCTCTACTTATGTAGGTCCGTTTAACCCTTTGAGACGCTATGTACACTATTGTGTACACCACTTGTTTTTGCTATTTATGTCGCCTATGGGCTAAGAAAGAGCAAGGCATATTGAGCTTTGAATTAATTGAACCTCCTGCATAATAAATTTTTCTTCATCGAACTTCATTTTGCAGCATATTGCTGCATATGATCACTTTGCTGAAGACACTACACTGTTCGATGAGTCGTTCAACGTGTCGCTTCCTGTGAGCCTTGTGAAAAGTATAATTTTTCTTTTTTCAAAATGGACATAACCAAAAAATGAATTTGCACTATATTTCCAGCCTGAGATTTCCTTCTATTTATGCCAAAATAGCGCATGAATGACTTCAGGGTAAATAGATATTTAATTACAACTCAATTAAGTTTAGTAACTATAACACGCATAAATTAGCGTATTATGACATTATTTTTGTTGCAATAGAATACTGAGTGCCTTGAAATAAAGCTGTACCGATTTGACACATTTACAGGCAGTTCTTCATAGGTGGCGTCTGAAAGGGTTAAGAAATTATTTTGGTAATATATTTCTTGGATGCATTCTACTCGTTCTAAAATGCTTCTCACGCTTTGAAGTGAGATGATTCAGGGTCCCTTTAATGGGGATTTGTTGTGTACATAGTGCTGTAATGTACATTTGGCTCCAAAATATAAAGAGACCACTAGGTCGAGAAAGCTTTGAATTTCCCGGGAATTTGCAACTGTATTTGGATGAACTGCACAGCACATGCTAGAGCATTTTAGAACAAACCAGAAATCTAGAATCAAGGCTGCCTTATGAAGCGGCGGGAATATTCAGGTTTCTCTAATATGACTCATGGTCTCTAAACTTTTGATGCTCACTGTACATGCTACCGTGCTTTTTCTATGGCAACTTCTCATAAAAGGATAAATGCCCTCTTTCTAGTTATGATGTCATATTCAGTGCCGGCGAAGATGAAATACTCCGGAAGTTCTACAAATTCAACGCCAATGTTGTGTTTTCTGCCGAGGGCTTTTGCTGGCCGGACAGAAGTCTTGCGGTGAGTGTATGAGTGTATAAAGCGATGGGATGTTCGTGAGTGGCTCTCACCTTATTACTCTTTGAACAAATCTTCTTTGGAGCCACACATGTGATGTTATTGTTGCTTGAGTGCCTTTAAAATGATGAGATGGTATACTGTTGTGGTTGCTTTTGTTTGATTTTGGTCTATGATTATAAAGTTTATTTTCTTAAAAGCAGTGGGGCTTTAATCTTTTGAAATATGGTTAGGGTTGACAGCAGAGGAATGAAGGCACAAACTGAACTAACAGAAACATACATTAAAGCTTTTTCAATTAAAGGAGACCAAATAAAAAATTTACTCTAATCTTATATTTGAGCACTTGTGGAGGGGGTCGGTTTACATTGTCATTAACAGTGCTACAACAAAAGGGAATAGTATTTAAGCACTAATGCTGCAAAGTGTTCCAAAACTACCATGCATCACAGAGCAATGAATTGTTCCAACACTTTTGGTCAGCATGCGGCATTATGTCTGAATGATTGATTTCCTTTTTTTCGTGCAGGAAGCTTATCCAAGAGCAAATGGGGAACGTTTCTTGAATTCAGGAGGTGAGACTTTGTTTCCATTGCATTTAATTAATTAACTTCTATTCATTTGAAAATGTGAGAAAAATTTCAGAACCACTGTTCCATTATGCTTTTTAGTTATATGTTACATTAATCGTTAGCGTCTTTTAAAACATAAGAGCCTCATGAAAACAGAATACATATGCATTTTAGTTTCGCTATCTAGTTTTCCTTTCTAGTTTCTTTGGACAAAGGTGCTGTTCTTTATATTTTGCTGCCTGTGCACCTAACTTACAATTGTCTGCATGGTTATTTATGCAACATTTTCTTCTAATAAATGACAGTCATCCTTGCCATAAACAAGAGCTGTTCATGAATCATTTGTGTTGCCTCATTGCATTTTCAGTTAAAGGGAAAGTTATTAGATTTGTAGTGAAACTTGCTGGTTTACGTTAGGATTACTTGCAAACTTTTTCAGCAAAAGTAAAGTGGTAAATAAATTTTTAAGTGGATTTGCTTGGACAAAGGAAGTACTCACACAACTTTGCTTAAGCTAGCTCAAGTTTTATTCATAATAGAATAACAAGGCTGTCTGTAAGGAGACAAATCATGAAAGCCGGCCTTTGTGAAAGTGAGAGTTTGGTTCCTGTATGCCTTTTGGATATATCATATAAACTTCACAAGACTGTAAGCCTTCGGTTGAACTATTTGGTATCAAGTTAGGTTTGATTCAACATAAAAGCGTGGAATTGTACTCTGATGTAGATCAAAACACGTGAAACACTTTTCTTGTGTTCAGTTTTGTAGAGCTCTAAGTAAAGTAGTTTGGACAATCCTGTTAGTGTGAATGTTGTGAAAGATTGGTCTGTCGTACACAATCACCACATGTTCTAAAATAGTTATTCGAAGTTGACGACTTTTGCAGCACACACGGTTTTCAGATATGTTCTTTTCAGAACACATTGTGTATCTCGAGAGCTGTGTGAATCTCTTTTCTTCTGAGCTTATCGCTCTGTTTTGCGAGTGTGTGTAGCGTAAATTGGGAATGATTTGGTCGAGCGTGAATACATCAATTCGTACATGCAACCGTGTACGTACCAGAGCATTTTGCTTTGCCCACATTGCTTATTCTTATTTTGTGCTATTCTTTGGTGCGAATGGCCCTAACTCCCTAGCTTGCCCCGATTTCTCATTCGCAGGTGAGTAATGCGCTGAGCATGCATACACACGAGATCTGTCTCAGATTGCTATCAGTGAGCACCAATCTAAAGAGCACGGATAAACCTGATTCAAATTTGTGATGTTCCTAAAGCAGGCACCTGCGAAGTGACGTTGAAGCTCTTGTTTTGTGCATTGAGGCTCCATTGTCCAGTGAGCTTTGTTTCGCCGCAAGGACATGTTGCTGCATCGTGCTAGCATGGCTTTGTGCTGTTGCATGTGCATTGTTTGAACTTACCTGAAACTGTTTTCTGCTATGTGTTGACTTTTCTTCCCACAAAGTGTGTTTCTTGTTCTGTGCTAAGATTATAACTTATTTTTGAAGATATATGTTTATGTATGACCTTGCAAGAGCTCACAGATGTTTTGCACGCAACAATGATTCTTTTCTAGACAAGCATGATTTAGTTGCTAAGGCATGTTAGAACTTGCAACAGTTTTAACCTATTTTCTATACAACAATGACCTATTGCATAATACGTTATTCCTAGACAGACATGGTTCAGTTCTTGTAGCTGGTTTGAATTGTACATTTCCAGTGTTTGTACCAAGTACACAGCAAACATGCAGGCTGATATTCATGACATTAAACATTTTATATTAATTCTAAATATTAATTCCAATCCCAATTCGAATATTAATTCTAAAGGCAGTGCAGCTTCCTCTGCTGAAAGAAGATAAGCCGCTATAACTATGATCACCACTCACTCTGCAAAGTATTCAGCACCAGCTGCTTCAGAGGCTTGATGCTACACAGAAAGACCTAAACAGCAGCGAAATTTCCATCGCTTCACTTCTTTTGTCAAAGGCCGTAAGCATTCAATTACCATGAATATAACATCTTTATAACGTCTGGAGAGTGCATAGTTCATGCATGTAAAAGTGGCCTTACGCATGTTGTGAATGAAAAGTATTGGCTATGCGACACAGCGTGCTCTGGTGTAGCAAGAACGGTTGCTTAGCTTTGGACGTTTCTTTTAGTTTGTGGCTTTGTCTTGTGTTTCGAAACGTGGTGATTCTTATCTTCTCTTTATTCCCAGGTTTCATCGGTTATGCCCGCCAGTTGTATAGCATTGTTTCTAGCTCCGATCTGGAAGACGATGCGGACGACCAGTTGTTCTACACAAAGATTTACCTCAATGAGGACCTTAGGGTGAGTGACCTTCTCAGCTCCTTACTTAGTCTGTTGCTTTCTAAGTGGCAGACCTACAACTAAATCTGTACAAATGAAATGGACACACAGCCAATGCTACACTCGATTGGCTTGGTGGCAGAGCCTAGCTGGTGCTCTGCCTTTCACTGCTGACATGAACTTTGTGTGGATGCACGCTATAAATAGACTAGTATTCCTTCGCAGTGATTGTGGGTATCCATTGATCTGACATTGCTATCTGTTGATCTGACAGTGCTTGACATAAATGTCATGCACTCTTTGTCGAATATATTTCATTGGGCACTGATTCGTGGTGACAGTTTCTCGTTGGTTTCATCCCATGCACCATTGCAGAGCGACACTTGTAACATGAATGGTGATGCTCCTCACCACACCCATATTGCAAGGCGCCTAACAGCCGCAAGGTGCCTAACAGCCGCTAATTCTGCCTAAGTTGCCTTGCATACCGCATCGCACCAACATTTCAAACCCGCACATTGTCTTAATGCCATCTGTGAAGTTCAAGTACAATGCTAAACCTTGACATGAGTGTCACTTTTTTGTCTATGTTGAATGTGAGACAAATATAGTTACATCTTTGAATTTGCACATGCACATGTTGAAGTGCAGTGTCCATATTTGTGGACACAAAGTTAAAGCCGCTTTATGAACTTGAAAAAAAAAAAAACACTCATTTTCAGTATTGTGACATACTTTAAATGCCTATGTTCACATTATCTGTGGAAACAAGAGGTGTGAGTTGCTGTTTTAATGCGATAGTGTTAAAGAGCTCGTTTTGCAGAAATTCCAGCGTCGCCGTTGTTGGTTATGAGGGAAAAATCAGTGTTGTCCGTGAGCGAAAATTCAAAATAGATGCAAATAAATAAATAGAACAAACTTCAGTTCGAGTGGGAATCGAACCCAGGCCTTCTGCATGGCAGGCAGGTGTTCTACCACGAAGCCACACCATTGCTTGGAACTGCTTCCAAAAAAACCTATATGAATGTAATGTAATGCAAGGGGTCTCCTTGACGCGTGTAATGTTGCATGGCAGAAGTGTAGAATCGCACCAGGTGTCAAGACAGTTGAATTGCACAACAAGGGAGGGGTTTAAAGGCCCACCCATTACAAAGCACTCAGACATTTAATCATCAACAACAGCAAAAGCATCAACAAAGTGGGCAGCAGCATAGGTTTGCGTGTTACCTTACGGACGCATAGTGAGTACTTCACTGATTCGCAAGAGGAAGAATTATTGTGTGGTGGGCACTTCGCAAATGTACTTGCAGTAGGCATGCTAGTATAGTTTTGAACGCCCAATGTTACTTGTACAGATGTTTCTTTTCTCGCGGTATGGTTGAGGTGTCCACCGAAATGCGAAGCGAGGTACCGATTGAGAAGGTGATGCGAACGGGGCCTGATTATGCTGTTGCATTCTACTCTTGAAGCGAAGCTCAAGTGTCCTACAACTTTTTCTTACCTTTGCATGATTATTCTGATTGCAGAGAAAATGGGGCATCAAGCTGGACCACAAAGCTGAAATTTTCCAGAATCTGAACGGAGCAGTAGGTGAGAGAGAGAGAAAAAAAAAAAGGATTTGCTCAAGGCTGACTGTGCCTTCCTCCAGTGGAGCAGTTGTAGTAACATTGAAGCTCAGTGAATGTGAATTACAGCAGAGTTGTTATGAACAAGGTTTGCCATGTGTCGTAGATAGAAAATTATCATCATGAACCAGCACGCGCTCAGTGACCTCCCAAGCATTCTTTACAGATGGTCAACAAGAGAAGCTGAAACACGTCCATAAGCTCTGCTGTGACCATGGTGTAGGAAGGAGAGGTGACACATCGGCTCGGAGGCGCAGCGGAGGAGCCGCGTCAAAAAGTTGTTCATGTTCGCCTTCTTTTCACCTGATGGCACTAGGCGCATGGAGGTCGGTAGAACGTGTGTAAAACTACTGGGCGCCACTTCACTTCGCTTTGTCTGTGACACCATGTTTCACGTTGAAACATCTTTTGTAGTGTTTTGTGAAACTATTCGTACTTCGTAACAGTTTTCTTTAATCCTGTGAACGTATGTGAGGTGTGCGGGCCCAGGGAGGAATGGGCAAGAAGTGTTTCGCCCCTTGTTGCACGACAGGGTACAAGTCGTGTACTGAGAAACTCTCATTGTTTTCCGCACCGAAATAGAGGAGCACCTTCGGGTATGGAAGGATGCCATACCTCACAAAGATCGCTTGCAGTCTACCAACCACCTCTGTGAAAGGCACTTTGAGCCACATCTGGTGACCAAAACCTTGGAGGCTTTCTACAGCGATAATGTCGGGGTTCACATGCCCCAGAAAGTGTTCTTCTCGAAAGATGCAGTGCCTGCTATATTTTCAGACTGCTCAAGCTATCTGTCGAAAAAGAGTGAAAAACGAAAGAGGCCAGCTGAGAGGCACGGCAACATCGCGCATTTCAAGAAGCAGCGCAAGAAAAGCCCCGATTGCAGTGACGCAGTTTTCGTTATGGATTCTGCGGGTGCGCTTAGTGATCGGTAGCCCCCGTTCACGTAGTGCCATCTATGAGCGCGTACATGAAACCGAACAAAATTTCGCCACTCTCGCTTGCCGCGTTGAGTCAGCTCTCCTTCCTATACTGTGGCTGTGACCCAGCCTTGCGCTACTTGGTGCAAGCTGCACTAATTTTATTGAAAACAAGGATTGAGATGCACATAAGTAAACATTAGAACATTTTTTTAATGTTATTCTATTTGTACAAAAGCTTCATTCTGTTTACTGGTTTCGGTCATAAACCTTTTCTTTCAAGCTTGCTCATGTTTATAATGGTATGTATAAGATAACTTACCCAAGGACCTTGGAGTTATCATAAATATCTGTTGTATATTTTCGGGAAGTGCTGTTGTGACAAGGAAACAGGCCTGTTTTAATTATTTGCCTCAAGTTTACTGAGGTGCATATTAGAGAGTTCTGGGCATTGTGTGCCGAAAATAGGGGATAAAACTACCAGGCGTACAAGCGAATCCAGCAACTATACAAAGGAACACAAGCGGGGTGTGGCACTGCCATAACATTGTGTACTGTTAGGTATGCAAATCTAGAGCTTCCTATCATATGGCAAGTTTCTTATTTGCAGAGGCTTCAGGAAAGGTTGTACAGTGTAGAAAATGGCACAAGGCAGACATAATGTACATACTGCTGGCTTTCTGTTCTTCAATACTTGTGTTGTCTGCATCTGATATCACTGGTGCTATTTTCTGTATTAAAGAAGATATATGTATTAGAAAGAAGGTAGGAGCACACATCCTTTCAAGCTCAGGAGTCCATATGACACTATTATTGCCCAGGGTCTATGGAAGGTTATGTGCCACATTCAATATCGCATGGCTTCTTTAGTAAAATGTATCAAGGATAAGTTTGTTAAAGGGATACTGAACAAAAACTTGAAAAAATGATGAGAGCATCGAAATTCCACTTGAAAGACTTGACTGTTCTGATAAACAGAGTTTATTTCACATATTTTGAACAGTTGGCTGTATTTTTGGAGGATTGTCAATGTGCCAGGCTGCATTTCGGCGGCCATGACGTCAGACGTCCTTGTGGCGGATGTAAGGTGCATGCTTTCCTGTCCTGCTGATTCCCTTTCTCCACTTCTCCTTTACATTTCACTCTCCCCCTTCCACAAATGTGCTGAGATGTGCCCCACCATTTTGGGGCTTTACCCACCGAGGGCATTGCTTGCTGCCGGTGTCGATTGTACTGGTTCTAGGAACTGTAGTACGAGAAGAGAGGGTTGAGAGACAAGGGCGACGGCTGGCAAGGTTGTCACGCTTGTTTCCATTGGCATTAACATCACCAAATGTTGCCTCCTCTAGTTCACGGCACAGTTGCTAGACGCGGCAGTTTGTGAAAAACGCACTAAATTAATTATTTTCCGCTAGTTTCTGCCTGAAATGAAGGTTGTGTCTGTCGATTTCAGCACCCAATCTTTCAATTTGACTGAAAATGTTGGCAGCAAAAAATTTTGTTATTCCTTTAACAACTTTTTAATGATTAACTAATACTGTGTGGTCAAGACAGTGGGAACAGCGTGGTGGAATGGGTACATGCTGGCAGTTTTTGAACCACAGTATACACGACATACTTTCAAGACCTGTGAGGAGTACAAGAATTTACCCACCAGTATTTTACCACAATTGGATTGAATATCGTGCTCATGTTGCCAGCGAGCTTTGTAAGGCTGGCTTTGTCAACAGCCAGAAACCTGCTCCTAGGTAATCTATTTCTTAAATTAGTATTTGGAAAGTACATTTTTTTAAATTGTTGTGGCCAATAATGAAGTACTCCTGCTCTGCAGGCGATGTTGAGCTACTGGGCTTAGACTCTGAGCCATACCTGCATAATTCTGCGTATGGGACGACGCCTTTGGTTATACATGGCAATGGGCCCAGCAAAGTATGTATCACACTTTTTGTTATTGATCACTCCTTTTGCATTGCAAGTCATTTTCATGTGGTCATTACAGTCTTACCACAGTGTAGGACAGGAAATAAATTTGTATTTACATCAATTGCCACTAGCACATCGAACTTGTCCCAGTATGGTGTATTCTTGAAGAGCTGATAGATTATGCATGCAATAACGTAAAAGAACAGAACTTTATGGTTTTGTGTGGTGCAGCATTTAGAGACATTGCTTGTCAAAATTTGCGTTCACTTCCACTGGAATTTACTGAAATGTGGTTATTTAATAATTTCTTCAGGATCACCTTGTTAGCTTTATACAATCGCTCCATGACAATGTTCAAGTTCATTGTACTTGATGCACATGAAATCTATGGAGAGATGTAATCTTAAAGCTTATGAAGAAAAAGTCATGGCCTCGCATCTTACGCAGGTAGCGTAAGTTTACAGGTAGTAATGCGAGTTGTGCACAAAGTGTGCTGTACTTATCACTTTCACAGTACAACTGAACTTGTTAAGCATATTCTCTTCGTAGTTGAGGACATACTCTAATACTGGGTACAAATGACGCATTCTGAGCAGCATGGCACCTTGATAAGAAATTCTGCGACTTGTGCAATCAAGTGGCTACTTGAGTAAATATACTTTTCAAAGTTTTGTGTGTTATGACGTGCGCACTTGCCGTGTCTGTTTCTGACAGTTGGACATAGTGTGACAATATCATGCCTTAAAAATTTTAAAATTTCTTCCTTTTCTCTGCTGGGGCAGGTCACATTGAACAACCTTGGAAACTACCTTGCCAAGTCCTGGAACGATATGGCTGGTTGCCGCGTTTGCTATGACACCTTCAGTCTTTCCGACAAGCTGGTTAGTGTTAATTCTTGGCTTTGCTTGCTCAACTTTATACGGCCAAAGTATTGTGTTTCGCTCCTTCTAATGCTTCATGCACATTTATTGATAATGGTTCACCATACAGATTCCAAGAATGTATGCCGTATATTTGTACCTGCTGTGGTAGCTTGTTGGCTAAGGTGTTTTACTGCTAAGCTAGAGGATGCAGATTTTATTGCTCACGGCGGCTGAAATTTTCTGGGGGGACGGGGTTAATGCAAAAGCACCCGTTTACTTAGGCTTGGGTGCTCACTATGGATACCCAAGTCGTGAAAATTAATGCCGAGTCCCCCCACTCAGGCCTGCCTCACATAATCATATTGTAGGTTTGCGTAAAACCTGAGAATTTTCAACTGTGTTTCTACAACACGTTTCTACTTTCTGAAGTTGTGAACACAAAAATGCAGTTGGAAAGAAGCACTTATATAAGCTAAGCTCAAGTTCTCGGTTCTGTACGATTGTGCACCTTTTCACTTTTGCACAAAAAAAAAGAAAGGTCCTCAATACCAGTCTCGACAAAATTGACATTTCTCTTATGAAAAACCAGAATTCTTGGACCCTGGTATTGGCCGTCGTTGACCAGAACTGCTGTGAAAGCACCAGTGAAGTTTTTAAAGCTCTGGAACTGATTGATAAACTGTAGTGTGTGGACAGATTTTTTTCCCCTTCTATTCTCCTCATCTTGGTTGAAACAGTGCTCACGAAACAACGACGAAGTAAAAGAAAACACAGGACAGGAGCTGACTTGCTACTAAAGTTTATTAGGAAAAACACGCATATATATAGGTGATGTGCAACATAAACAAAACAACAACTAAAAACATCAAAAGCAAAAAAAAACCCAAATACGTCTCAGGCAAGTAAAAGCAAAAAAGCAGGTATCATACTCTGCAGCCGTGCATACCAACTCGCTCAAGCTTCCATTCTTATGCTATTCTCCTCATATTTTACGCCATTACCTCATCCCCCAGTGCAGAGTATCCAGCCGGACTGTTAACATGGTTACCACCTCTGCCTTTCTTGTCTTGTTTTCTCTCTCATTCTCTGTTCTGTATGTGACACTAATGAATAGTCAGATTTGTGTCATTCTATGCAATAAAAATTGACAAGATGAAACCTTAATGTTGTCGTCTGACGGTTTTGGCATGCAAGTAGGCAGATCGGAGGCACTGAAATGGATGGAATTTAGTGCTGTACTACCGTAAACAGCATGAAATCAGGACATAGACTAACCGTACACGCGGCACAGGCGATGTCTACCCTCTGTGTCTTTTCTGTTTTTGCACTGTTTGCAGTACTATGTCTTCCAATCAATAAGCCCGGCTAACCACAAATCTGTACGGATTTAATGCTTTATTTGGTGAGCTTTTGCAACCTGAAAAGATGAAGTTAACAGAGTTGATGTCAAGCATAGCTGGGAAGCCAATTAATCTAATAATGCAGGTTACATTTTGTTCATGTTCATAACATCTCAGCGCATATTTTAAAATGCATCATGCATGTCGCAACCGTCATGCAATCTGCTGTCACAGGCCTGTCTTGCCAGAAACTGCCATGATAGAGTTGTGACGTAGAAATAGTTCTATATTGCAGATGCACTTTGCTTGAAAATGCAAGAAGCAATAATGAGAACATGTTGAAAGGTCACAGAAGCATGATGAAAGAAATACGTAAAGGGGCCCTGCAACACTTTTTCAGCATGGTCAGAAAAACGCTGCCGATCGGTAGTCGAGGCTCTTGAGGACATGTGAGCCAAACATTATAGCGCATCACAGGCCCTGGAATTTGTAATGATTCTCAAAGTCAGCTAGAAATCGCTCACTCTTCTCTCGACAAATGATGCCATAAACCCAAATGACTGCGCCATAAAAAAGTCTACGGCCATTGACTGATTTGAGCATTGTGAGCTGCATAGTTATCGTGGCTGCCGTGGTATGCCGTGATGTGCCCGCACGTGCACTCACAATCGCACTTGAAATAAGCAGCTCGTTCAAAGAAAAAAATTAATAAAAGAAAGTGCTCATGGTCATGACGCGCGCTCATGAACGGACGTGGCTTCTTGCCCCTTGTCATACACCCTGTGTGGCTTTCAGTGTGCTCGCTGGTACGAAAGCAGAGGGAAAGTCCCTAAAGCGTGTGAGAAATCCCTGTATCTCTGTTTGTGCTTGACGGATTCTAAAAATTTTTGCGGAAGTTGATTCTTGAGGCAATAAACTCTTTTAATGAAGTCATTCGATGATTACTTGTAAAAAGTATTGCAGGGCCCCTGTAAAGGGGAAATGCCTGTATGTCTTTATAAGGTGCTGATTAGTGATTACTTGCTGGTGCTGCTTTTTTAGGACTCTGAGCTTCCTAAGGTTCTGATTGGCATCTTTGTGGAGCACCCCACGCCTTTCTTGAAAGAAGCTCTGCAGAAAGTCTACAGCCTGAACTACCCCAAGGAGAAGATACATCTCTTTGTGCATAATGCTGTGAGTGGATGAGTTGAACCTGTTTGCTTTTGCAGTAGACATAAACAGTTAAATTTTGATGTACAACATTAATCTGAGTTTGGTTTGTATGAAGTAAGAACAAGCTTTATCTCAAGGCTAGTTCTGATTTCTCCAAACAAGTGTGTATAAAATGCAGAAATTCTCCAATTAGACATGTACAAAACAGATATGAGAGAAAATTTGTCGTGTTTGAGCCGAGTTCTACCAACTTTTAAAAAGCTGAGTTTCCATATGTGGCCTCACAGTCTTTGCACAAGTTGTTGAAGATCAGTATGCTGAAGAACTGAAACACAGGTTTTATAAGGCTACCTCTTCTCCAATGATGAATACAGTAAGATCTCGTTAGTTTGACCTTCATTAATTTGGAAAATCAGATAATCCAGACTTGGCCTCTGGTCCTGGTCAAGGCTATTGGGTCAATACAGTTGAACCCCTTTATAAGAGGCACGCATGGGGGAGAAATTCTTGCCTGTTATATGAGGTGTCTCTTATAAGCAGGGTACTAAGTTATGCATTTTCCTATCAACCCTTACTTGCATGTAGCACACTGGCGTCTCTTATACCCCACGTGTCTCTTATATCAGTGTCTCTTATAAAGGGGTTCAACTGTACTACAAACCTTCCCGAGCTCCCCATAGTCACCAGTGTTCGCAGGATCACTTGGTTTTCCTGGCATAAAATTAAGGGAGGGAAGATACTGAAGCAAAGATGGGTAGGGAGGGGTGTTGGCTGTCCATAGGATTGCGACATCTTTTTTTTTGCCACTGAGCAAATATGTGAAATCAGATGCCAAATGGGCCAATGTCATGAGTGGTTTCGCTGAGTCACTCCGCCATGGAAGCCCCGTGCAGTGAAAAGTGGTTCCACTATGTTGTGTTGTCGCTGCTGGTTTTTGCTTTTGCAACCGTTGTGTCAGAAATTCTGCTGGACATTGGTTGTTCTTTATTGAATGAATCAACCTTCATTCATGCTTGATGATGGTTACATGCTAAGTTTAATGCTATGTACCCTGAAGCTTTAACAACAGCAAGAGGCAGAAAAGCGCATTATCTAATGCTTATTATCTTGCTTGATTGGTTAACTTGCCCTCTCGCTCGCCCGCCCGCACGCACGCAAATAACAGACACTTTTGTCCAATGAGGCTAGATTCAACAACCCTCGACCATTCTTTCCACTTTTATTATTTGAGTGTTGCTTTTCCTTCTGGGCACGACTATGCCGAATAAATCATTCAAATATTTATTTGCTTTTTCTGGTAGCTCTTGTATTTCTTCACCGTCACTACACTGTGGCAGTAGTTCCACACCCTTTCGGATACTGGTGTTGCGAGTCCTATGGAGTTTCTAAGGAGACGCAATGCTTTTCAACTTTTGTAGGCTAGCGAGAACACTGAATTGGCAAATGTAGGTGCTTCTTGTTACCAGCTGTATTTTGAAATTAACTCGCTCTTATGCGTGCAAGTTAAACTTGTCATATGGCTAGAAGCACAGTTTTGTTTCTAAGATAACTTGGGCACATTCTCTAATAAAAAAAAACATGGAAGCTTCCTAGCTGCATGCAGCATTAATCCTGGTCAAGAGATGAAACACAGCACTGTTACATTTCTGCATAGTTGTTCCACCAAATTAGCTTAGCGGGAGGCAGCCAGATGGCAGTGCAAAGATTGATTATTTGGCAGTCTGAACCACTTGACAAACTTGGCGAGTCATGTAGAAATTGACAACATCCACAGAGGATATTGACTTATGTTAAAGTTGACAGCTACTTTAAAGGAGTGTGCTTTCCTAATTGCGGTATGGCATTAATCTTGGTTGAGGATGATTATAATGATGGGCTCTACGTACTGCGCTTGTCCATCCAAGAATATCTGAAATAATTTAGTGCTTCCACCGAAAGAGTATGTGAATTACAGAAAGGGCACTTTCGCAGAGATTGACAAGTTTACCAGAGCACAGGGCGCTTGAAGGAAGCACCATGTGTGTGCAAGGACCATTTTGCAGATTTGCGTGGTGCTTGAGCAAGCTCACCATGTTGAAAGCACATTGCTCTCATTAAAAATGTGCGGTTATACAGTGCCTTCCTTAACTCGAATGCATCTCCTGGCGCATTTTCTGTGCCATGGAATCTAATATTTTGTCACTGACACGTCAACCATTAGGAGGAGTTCCACAATGAAGAAGTGACCAAATTTGTGGAGGAGAAAGGGCCGGCCTACCACTCCGTGAAGTACCTGGATGTATCCGAGGCCAAAAAAGAGTGGCATGCTCGCAATCTGGCTCTGTAAGTTGCTAAGTTTCTTCTCTCTACTGTTTGTTCTTTATGTAGAGAAGTCTTGGATATGCGTTGTTTTAAACAATATCAACAAGGAAGACGCAGCAGAGACGAACAGAAGTAAACGAGACAAAGTGCAACTTTCAACTGTTTCATTTCGTGCGATGTTCACATACATATCGAGTAGAAGGCACACGTCGGAGCGATAAAAACACAGTACCCTTGCCTACACGTCATCTACCCTTTGCGTTTTCGCCATGAGATTCACTTCTGCAGAAGAATAGTATGCTGTCGCATGCTGAAGAATACCGTGTTTACTCGAATCTAATGCGCACCTTTTTTTCGGCAAAACGAGTCGTGAAATCGCATGCGCGTTAGAATCGAGTACTGAAAAAACGGTTATCGTATTGCCATCGGCATTTCAAAATGCCCGCCTCCTACGCGCCTCGGCCATTTCTGTCATTGTTTCAGTTCGTACGTGTCCTGAGGAGTTTGTCATCTCGTTCTGCATTCGCATCGGTGGCATGGAAGTGCCCACTCCAAATACTCGACGAGTGCACCACAATGTTGCATTTCAAAGAAAAGTTATTACATGTGCAGAGACGGACGGAAATCGGGCCGCATCGCGGTCGTTCGGAGTTGCCAAAACGTGCGTGTGAGACTGGCGCTAACAGAAGCGGAAGATTGTTTTCCAGCAAAGCTTCACGAAATAGTTTCTGTGGACAAAAGCAGGGCCGGTTTGCCGAACTCGAAGAGCGTTGACAGCGACAAGGAGTTGTCCGACAGCGACGAAGACTGATCCATTACGCGACTCGTATCGCCGCCGTAGTGGTGACAGTTTCAGCGGCAAGGCCCGCCGTTTGACTTTGTGTTTTCTTTTTTTGAAACTTTAGTTCTTTAAAACCGAAATACCTGTTCTTTTGAATGTGCGAAGGTGGACTCCTACATACTTTTGTTCATTTCTTTCACGAAAAATGGGTGCGCGTTAGAATCGATGTTGTACGGTTTTTTTTTTTGGGTCGCGGAAAACGGGTGCACGTTACAATCGAGGGTGCGGTAGAATCGAGTAAATACGGTAGCATGTGTCAGCATGCTGTCTATGGACAGCATGCTGACGCAATTTTCGTCACCCAGAGAAGCCATGATGCAGAGAAAGTGAGCACAAGGTTTGATAAACGTAACAGGTCTGGATGCAAGTTTGAGTGGCGGCAAAGTATTTCCGCCTCGACATAGAGTGTGTGTGCAAAAACGACAGGAGTGTGTCTGTCATAGGATTTTTATAAAAAAATCTTTATTGTCTAGAAAAAAAACACCTGCAAGCCTATAGGAAAGATAGGCTGCAGGTTTAACCTTCGTCTGATTGCTGGAATTAGAGGCATGCTAAGTTCTAAAAAACAAACTTGTGTGCACATAAGATTGTGATGCACATTGTTTTTTTTGGAACCTTTAAAAACTGGGTGCACATAAAATTCAGAGGCATGTTAGAATCTGCAGACTAAAGCCAGCGGTGTGTTTGAACACTTTTTCTGCCTATTTTGTTCAATTCTTGCTAGGTAGTAGTAGTAGTACAAACTTTATTGAACTGAAGGGAATTAGGGCGAAGGTGGGTGGGTTCCCTAGTCCAGGGCCCCACTGGCCTTTGCGGCTCGCTAGGCCTGATCGAGTAGAGCTACTTGGCTCTCCCGATCATTGCTCGCAAGCCAGGCCTCCCACTGCCTCTTGAATGGGTTTCTCCCTAATAAGGGTAATTCAATCAGCTTAGTTGGTCTCAACCAAGTTGAACCATTAGAGGTGCACCATATAACACAGCATACATGTAGACATGTACCACCTTATTGCATTTTTATTTTGTGTGTTTCATCTTTTCATATGCTGCTTTTTATATTTATTGCCATGTATTGCACGATGTCGTCTATGCCTCTGGGTGGAGCTCAAACGACTGTTCACCCGAAAGTTGTGGATTGAATCCTGGCTGTGGCAGCCACATTTCTATGGAGAGCAAAATGCTAGGAGTCCGTGTACTTAGGCTTAGGTGTATGTTAAAGAACACCAGATGGCAAAAATTTCCAGAATCCCCCACTGCGGTGTCCCTCATAAATCGTATTATGGTTTTGGGACTTAAAACGCCAACAATTATTATCTGGGTGGAGGTGGCGGCTATATATGGGCATAGTTGGTTGCTAAATTACAGACAGACAAACCCTAATGCCAAGTGTGACAATTCACATGTCGCCTCTGTTTGCTTTGACGCATGACTTTGGCCATTTAACAATCATAGATGCATTAACTGCATTGCACTAATATAATAATATCTCGCGTTTAACGTCCCAAAACCACGATCTGATTATGAGAGACGCCATAGTGGAGGGCTCCGGAAATTTCGACCACCTGGGGTTCTTTAACGTGCACCTAAATCTAAGTACACGGGCCTCAAACATTTTCGCCTACATCGAAAATGCAGCCGCCACGGCCGGGATTCGATCCCGCTACCTTCGGGTCTTAACTGCATTGCAGTTATAACTCGTATATTCGTTCACTTGATAATTTCTACAGGAGGTTGTGATTGATTAGGTATGAAATGTTGACCCAGGGGCAATATAAGACATGATTGTAAATGATTCGAGAATAATTTTTACTGCTCGGGGTTTCTGTGAAACGCACCCAATTCTGAGTGTACAACCATTATTTTTCTGCTATCTGGCTCCAGTTAATTGTTGTGAACATGGCCAGCAATTGAACGCAAACATTGTGCTCAGCAGAATGCCATAAATGCTGACCTACTCCAGAGGGAACTTCTCTGTAGAGTACCTGACAATTTATTTGTAGCTCCACGGCAGTGTTTTGCCTTTCGATGTTAGATTTTCATTTAGATGGGTAAGCGAAACAGGTTATTTTTCTGCTTGCTCATTATTCATATTGTTTTTCAGGGAGGAGTGTTTGAAGATCAACTGCGATTACGCCTTCTTTGTGGACAGTGAAGCCCATCTTGACAATCCCGACACTCTGAGGCTTCTCATAGAGACAAACAGGTGTGCACTGTGTTATGCCTCTTGCTCTTTGACCTTCTCATTGTGAAAGCCAGAGAGACGCCTTCACATGCAAGCCTATAGGAAATGTTTCCATTTGTTCTTGGGACGAAAAAGATTTCCCTTTCTTTTTTCTTTGATGGAAGCTTACTTCAAAAGTGATGGTGCCGACCACAAAAATCGGTATAGGGGAGACGTATGAAACACTCGTCAGGCCTCTAGACGCACTTCACTGTTTGTTCATGTCTTACAATATTTCTTATGTCGCGCAGATCTGGAGTCTGGGTTATAAGTGGCATCATAGTTAGCCTTGTTATTTTTATGCGCATGCTGCCTGCCGCTGGCCACTGCATATTGTTCCCGTCTTTGTTTTTCTTACTCTCGCATCTTCCTCGAGTGCAGAACAGCTGTCTAGGGCCATTCAGTTTCTGGCCAAATATTCTGCATTTCACTGTAAATTTAGATGCTCTTATTTCTAAAAGAGATGCAGTTTTCGTTTCATTCATTAACATTTGATATTGTATATAATGACTTGCATTGCATTGGGCTTGTTGGATGTTGAGGAAAGAGCATGGAAGCTGAGTGACAATGAGAACTGCCCCACTGGGCCTGCATTTCATGACAAATTTGAAAGGCAGTGTCAGGGCAGATTTATCGCTGTACTGTCACGCTATCTGCTATCACATTAATGGAGTGTTTAATTGTAAGTGACCTCTAATAAGTGATCTATCATATAAGTGGGCACTACTGCAGAAAGTAAGCATGGCCTACCATCCCCGCTTTGCTTTCCCATGCAGATCTTCATGAAATACCAGAAGGGCTTGCACATCCTTAAAAGAGGGACTGCACTACGCTCTAAGAAAAGATAGAGTAAAAAAGGTGTATTTTTGTCCCGCAACAGTAATAGTCATCTGTCCTCTTTGTGTTTCCTTTCTTGAAAACTCGGCGCTCACCACTTTCCTGTCAACAATGCTATGTCATGCTGATAATGCACACGCCATTCGCGACCAGGAAGTACCAGGTGAGTGGCGATAATGCAAGGAAGAGCATGCAAGACAGATGATGATTGTTGTTGTGGGACAAAAAGACACCGCTTTTACTCTCTCTTTTCTGGGAGTGCAGTATAAAAGGGGCTTTTATTTTCACACCGAACTTTTCCTATCAGTGACCAGATTCATAGAACTTAGAAGGATGGTTTACAGAGGTACCAAAGACATACGGTATAAATCTGAAATTAAGATGGCCTACATTCGTTTCATTGCAGGACGATTGTAGCACCACTGCTGTCAAGAGAGAAAAGCCTGTGGTCCAACTTCTGGGGTGCCCTCTCTGCAGACGGCTACTACGCACGGTCCCACGACTACGTGTCTCTCGTGAAACGGGAGCGCAAGTGAGTAATCTTCATTGACATCTTCTAAACCCACTGCTCACGGCACGCTTACGGACAACCGATGAGCACTGTCTAAAATTGTGTGCGTACTGTCTCACAGCGTGGATACTCATTTAACTGAATCATTTTTTCTGCCTGAATGTACGGTTATTCCATTGAAATGCAAATGGTTTACTTGACGAAGAGTGCAAGAAGAGTATACTCAGTGTGAGCCATACTTTTCAGATGTTCCGTTAATATAGCATTAGTGCTGCAGTTATTATCTTCTAGAGCGTCCACTTAGTTTGGGATCACTCAAATGCTATACTCGAATTAAGGACAGGTTGAGCACCAGAATTCTTTTTTTGAGGCTGAAAAACATAGTTCTCCGTTTTCATTAGGTGGTGTGGCGGGAGGGGGGAAGGAAGCCATTTCGTCATTGGTTTATTCATAGCTGTACCATCAGAAGTGCACTGATGGTACAGCTATGCCAGTTTCAATTTGGAAATTGCCTATGTGCTCATTCATTGCCGCATTTTATTTTAAAATTACTCCTCATCATCACTCGTGCTTTGTTTATATGTTCCCACTCAGTACCACCTTATGTATTAAATGAACAGACAACCGATTTTCAGGCACTACTTTTCTTCTTAGAATAAGGCAAAGTGTACTACTGTCTGAAGTATCTATAACAGCAGATCGTTAAAGAAATGGTTAAAAATTTCTAAGCTGTAATTTTTCTCTCTGCGAGATCTCTTCTGCTTACTTAGTACTAATGCTTGCAGCATGTTAGCTTACACCAATGGCAACAGCACGTGACGGGAACTGAGCAAATTAAAACACATGTAAATTAGGTGGCAGTGTAGCTGTCCAATCAAACACTGTGACTGCGCCCTTCAAAACAGCCAAAAAAGCTTTTTAATAGCATAACGATGTCACAAAAATTTTTCTGCTTTAAGAAATTCTGTGTCATATGGAACCATATGGGATTGCCTCCGTGTGATCCCGTGCAATCTACGAAATCATGAAAGACCACAGGTCTTGAGATGCTAGCATAGAGGTGGGGCCAGCTCTTTGTAGGTTGGGCTCACCAGTTCGTATCGCAGCTGGCAACAAGACAAAATGCTGGTGCATGTTGCAACTTGCTGTTGGCTAGCGTGTAGACCTGCAGATGCCCAGCTGGCATGTAGTTACACTCAAGTGCAGTATGGTCCAGTGACTGGTTTTATAGTTGCAGGAAGCATGCGATGTGTGCTGCGTTATGTTAATGAATGGTTTTCCTTTTTTGAATGTAGCCAGTGCCACTTTTCAGTAGAACCACTCGAAAATTACAAATAAAGAGACAAAAACGTCATTTTTTGTTAATTTATAAATACGGCATATGAAACGAGCGGAAGCTTGTGCATTTATATACGATTGGACATGGTTTTCAGGGATGTAATTGCAAGCTTCATTACAGAATGCCACGCTATGTTGTTTTTGTGTGAGTTTCAGTGCCGACTTCAAGATCATTCTACTTATTTAAGAGATCAAAGTATGCTGGTCCCAGTCATTCTGAGCCACAACCTTTCCATTGGAACAGTAATCTGAAGGCACAAAATGGATAATTGTCAGCATCTGAAACATTGCCACCTATTGTCTTCCTTTATTTGAACGTCCTATGTGCGCATGTTGCCGATCGTCGTTGCATGCCCCTGTGGACAGGCTTACATCTTTGACTTCCCATAGCTGCGGCACCCGTGCAGGAAAATAAAAACGTGTAGAACAGCCAGATAACACTAGCATATACTGTTATAAAATCTTATACAAAGGATGCATTTGGCAAGTCTATGTTGTGGAGGCAGCTACAGTTCCCGTTACAACAGTTTTTGCTGATTTGTTCATTTGAGAAGTTAGCAGTGTAGTTTTCTTACTATGTAGAATTCGGTGTTTTCGAAATAGCTTCCACAGATTTGCTTATTTGAGAGGCTAGCTACAGTCGAAACTGGATATATCAAATTACAGTCTAGATCAAACAGTTGTAACATTCCTTTGCAAATACTAGGCTTGTGCGAATATTCGAGCACTTCGAATATTCGAACGAATAATACAGCATTCGAATTCGCTTCGATTCGAATTTAAATTATTAAAAATTTCAAAGTATTCGAAATGAACGAATAGGTGTATATTAGTCCGCTTGTAACCCCTTGTAAAGGTGGTTTTACTGCAGTGGAGTGGTGCTGTACCGTGAATACACCTTTCCAGAAAAAATCCGCACTGCCGTGAAGCCCTGCTTTAAGGTTAAATGAACATATTACCCTCACATCGATTCATCATTTTTTAAGTCTAAAAACTTGTTATACCGGCTTATACGCTCCAAGTGTAGTAAATTTTAAAATGTAACATATTTTACAGGTTATCACTTGCATTCTACCGAAAGCCAAATCCTGCTACTATTCAAAGTTGCTTCCACTTCCTTTGAACCAAAAAGAATGACATTTGCACATGCCTTGTTACATTATTAAAAAAACGTTGTGCAGGTTGGTTGGGTCATGACAAATATGCTCGTTTTTCTTTATAATATGCGATATAGACTATTTGAATTCGATTCGAAATTATTCGACCAAAATCACTATTCGCTTCGAATTCGCTTCGTACCTAAAATTTACTATTCGCACAAGCCTAGCAAATACCATGCGTGTATGCGTATAACACTGTTCCAGATGTATATCAGAAACGTTCATAGCCACTTTCTCTACATCGAATGCTGTACTGAATCATGCCCATACAAGGGCTCCTCTCCTGATGGCACCACAATCACTTCACTGCAGCGGTTTTTAACAACGAAACTGTTTAGAAAATCGTTCCTTGTGAGTCGATCCAGAAAACTATCATCATCATAAATGGGTATGTGCCACAGAAATTGGGTAAATCCCACTACTCACCACTGGTCCACTAAAAAAGAAGAAGGCAACAGTTAGCCCAACAAATGGCTGCGAAGCGACGGCAGTGAGCCGAAGACCCCGAGTACGTACAAGGAGTGAATACTAGCGAACAGGAAAGGCAACGGTGGCTATGAGAAGGCCCTGAAGTGATGGAAGGTGTACGCCAACGACAACGTGCTTGTAGATCTATGAGAGGTGCAAACACTTGGTTTCAGCGTGAGTTTTTGTCTCTTGAGTTTGGACAACCGTGTCGTGCCTCTGACTGTCTGCGGTTTAAGTCGAACCTCTCTGTGCTGAGAATCAACCTAGAAACAACCTAGCATCACCTAGCTAAAGCCTAGCAACAACCTAGAAGCGACCAGATTAATAAAATTGCATGTGAGCAGGTCACAAAGAAGTGTTCAAAATATGAAATGTGGAGGTGAATGGGGAGTTTCATTGCATAGTACAGTGCTGTAATTTTGCATGAGGTAACTGTAAATTGTGAGAAGATATTTCACAGAGGTGTTACTGTGAACATACTGCTCTTTGGTAACTAGAAATTGATGGATCTTGGATCATTAGCACCTTCAACACAAGCACTGCTTAACTGTTCATAGGGCTGGGTGTACCACTTTAATAGCTACCGCTTTAATAGCAATAGCAACTATACACTGCAGCAGTGGCTACATGGTAGAGCAAAAGCTTCCAATGCGGTAGGTAGTGGGTTCGATTCCCAGTGCCGACCTGAAACGCACTGGTATTTCCTAAAAAAAAGGTAGAAGAGATTGCCGAGCTGGCGCTCGGTTGTTCTTGGGTAGTCATCTCGAAAGGTGGCCCCTTAAAGTTCTGTAAAGGCCCCTGGGTGCACCGTAACTCACCGCAGCCTTGGTGAAATGGTCAAGCATCCGCCGCTGCTGTGGGAAGCAGAGAATTGCTGCCACCGGGTACCTGCCGGTAAATAGGTACAAGCGCACTTCCGGCCTGGTGCTCAGCAGAATGAAGTACATACAGTGAAACCTCGGTGATACGAATTTCACGGGACCACCAAAAATATTCGTATCATCCGAAATTCGTATCACCAAAAAGCATGAAAAATTAGCATGCGACAAAAGAAAGCTGGCGTACGTTTTCATTTATTGTTTGTCAGGGCTGCGGCAACGTCAGGAAGAATCCTGAATCATTTTCAGTTAAGTTTTTAGATGTCGGCAGTCATACCAGCAATCGTAAATATACGGCCCGTACGCGCTCATTTACTAATGAACCAGGTGCGTTGTGACCCGCGACACACAGAGGCCGTGATGCGTCTCTGAAGGTTTATTCTGACCGTAAGAAAAGTGTTTTTCTTACACCGTGATTCTGACGATTCGGTGGTGCGGCGCGCATGCCCATGCTTGCGTTCCCTCGCTCGCACTTGCTTGGCGCGTCTTCCGCGACAGCGCGGACAGCACCTCTTCGTACCTGGGCGGTAGCGTACGTTCGTATCAAACGTCGCTGGGTGAAAATCGGTTCGCAACAACCGTACTCCATTACATTGCAGGCCAATGGGCCTTGGCCGGGCCCAAGGAAAAATTCGTATCACCCCGAAATTCGTATGAGCTGTGATCGTATCATCGAGGTTTCACTGTAATCACTTGGGACGGCATCCACCCTGTGTGAAATTTGCGGCATGGGACCAACCGACCCAAAAGTGATATCATCCTCTTTTATTTTTTTCTGTTGGGCCTCGTGCACTTCTCAGGCTACCCTTGTAGCTTTTTGCTTGAGGCCCATTTTTTGTATTTCACTGGAATAAACATTCATTCATTCAATGCAGAGACGTAGCAATGTTCAAAGCTGCAAGCGAAGGCAGCAACTACTATACACATGCTTACATTCACCGAGTCACTTACCTTTTAAGTGGAGCATAAACTGGTGATGCATCCGATCTTGTGATGAACACGTACCCAACTTTTTCAATGAGCAATTAATATTTCAGAATTTCCTGATGGGAAAAACTGATTTGCTTGGTCGCCACAGTACATTTGCGAGCATAGAGCTCATTTAAGCAAATGTATTACGTGAAGTGTCTAGCAGCACAGTAGCCATTACCCACTCGCTGTGCGTAAGAGAGCTCATGAACCTAAGCATTTGAGAATTCTCTAGTCACACTTGGCAGTTATCTATACTAATTTTTCTTTCAGGCATGAAGCGACATGTGGTTTTCACTATTGTTCGCGCAATAAGTGGGCGTCTCAGCTTTACGGACCCTCAGCAGTAGCTCTTTGCATCCAACGTAAACCATGTGTGTTTAATGAATAACAGAGCACGCAACGATTGAGTAGTACTGTGAAATAATTCTACTGTAGTCGATTGTCATTAGCATATAAAGTGGGAGTATAAATGGTATGTTGCTTGTCAGGGGGGGGGGGGAGGTGTGATTTGCCATTTGGCAGTGTGTGCATCTGTGTTTACTAGTATTTACTAGTGTTTTGGTACCAGCTAATCACTGATGTACTTGTGTCATATAAGGATTCCATTAATGATTCATTAACAGCCGTTATCGCTATGGCTGACCTTCTTATGCACAGGAAGGAACAAACACACACACACACACACACACACACACAAAACGTATGAAGCACAAGTGCCTTCACGATAAGTATTCATGCTGAGGATTCACAACAGGGCATATAACTCTTCACTTCGTGTACAAGCAGTATTTGAGTGTGTGAAACACATACAGCGTCTGTGCCTTTGCACGAAACTTGCGTCCTGCAAGTATCTTTTCTGTATAACTGCAGTGACATTTGTCTAAGAAAAGCAAACATTCTGTAACACATACACATAAGATGCGCAGCAACAACGGGAGAACAGCTGACTGAACTCTGTTTTATTTTCAACAATCAGGGACACACGAGCTGAGCTGCTAGAGAGCTACACACAGGATGCGCAATGAGGGAACTTGTAATGCACATGCTGTTTTGTGTTTGGCATTTTGTACCAAGCATAAGACACCTGTTTTATCTTCGGCACGAAAGAGAGTTTGGCACTGACAGGTACTGGGAAACAGTGATCACTGGGTGGCACACGTGTGTCTTGGTGTTGTTCTGTTAGTTTTAAACGGGAAACAAGCATACCTGTTGTGTCTACTACACTCTTGTGCGAGCTGTGAATGTTTGCGCTACACGATAATGGTGCTAATGAAGAAACACTCGTGAATGTGAGTGAATGGAACCCACCATCTTGCTTGCGTGTGTGACATTGGTCTTTGCCAACTATTTCTGTAGTGTCATGTTGAAAATTTGTCGGGCCTTAAAGTCTTAACAGTGCGGAGAGCTTGGTTTAGTAGTCTTAGGTTTAAAAACTTATCTTCACATTGATAACATTTTTTCCCCCTCAGATCGTTTTCATTGTCATTAGAAAGAATTCCTGCATATGTTTGCAATTTGTTTGTCCAGTGTGAAGTTTATGAGATGTAGTGTTTTGCGGTTTGTTAATGTGAGCTTGTTTCGTATTTATTTCTCCATATAAATAATCTTCAGATGCAATAGGTTCTGAATTTAAGCTTTTTAGAAAGAAGTAAGCGTTTATGATAAGTTGATTGCTGATAGGAGCTGAGTGCTACTTCTTTTTGATAGTACTCTTCTTGTTTTTGCTATCCCGTAGTCTGTTTTAGGACAGGAAACAACACCCTACAAAGCAGCGGGTGTTCAGGTGTAGTAAGCTCTATGAGTGTCCATTTTTGTTGGTTTTCTGTGTTATGTGTGGCTTTGCTATAAGTGGATGGAGTGAAGGCTGATTAGAATTGGACTATTTACAGCGCAGGCGTGCCTCTACGATTTGAGTACCTATATGATTCGAGAGCTAGATGAGCAACAGGCAGAACTCTGTAAGTTTAAAGCATAATGATAAAGAAAAAAAAAACCTTGAAAGCATTGTCCTTACTTCTTCTAATTCACTCAAAAGCGAGTCATGTTTGTCCTTTCTCTGCTTCGTAATGTGTTGGCAGATTGGATGCCTCACTTGCGATAACCGAAGGAATGAAATTGGTAAATGATGGAGATCTTTCAGCCAGGACAATATTAGTTTTAGGTTTGCGACAGGATAGTCTACAGTTTGTCAATTGGTGTGCGGCTTGCTTTCTGAGAAGTTTCTGTTCTTCCATTTGTATAACGCTAGTCAAGTAAAAACCAAATCGCTTGATTTCCTTTCGGACTTTCTTTCAGTTGTTGGTGGAATCAAACCTTTCATGTGCATAATCATCCACTGTGCCGCATTGAAAGATGCATGTTGCTTTCGCTCAGCAGTATTTATGGCCTGATTAATGTGGGTATTCTTAGTGGGTGCATGTGTCGGTTGGATGTGGCACTTGTCTTGTGATAGTACCTGCCGTCGTACTTGTTTCAAGGAACCAGCTGCAGCCTAGCTGCCCAAGGAGCTGAAGTCGGCTTTGAAGGTCCGGCTGTCGATGGCGTACTTGTTGTCAGCCTGGCATTCGTAGTTGCCAGAGTCCATCTGTCTTGCCGGGTCAATTTCAAGCTTGCTCTTGATTCGATCTCCTTCTAGCTGCCACTCGGATATTTGCAGGATGGACTGCAAGTTTTAGAGAGGTTGGAAGTGGGGGTGAGGTTTTACAACAGGGAGGGATATTTATTCACAGTAGAACATTTTGCGTGTGTGACTAGGTTTTAAACTATTTGTACAATGTACACTAAAACGTATGCTGCAGATTGCATGTTGGCAATCAATCACTACGTGGCACGGTCGTTGAAAAATGTGCTTCTCCCATGAAAAAATTCCTGGCTTGAGTTATTGCATTACACACAAAATTGACTGGGCAGCTCTAAAGATGATGCTGTGGGGAGCCTGTCAGACACATATTAATATGGTTCAAATACAGGAACATCTATAAGCATGCATATTTCTTACAGTCACTGAGAGTGACTCAATATAATACACACTATTGCTTTGCTGTACTCCCTGTGAAAGGTATGTTTCCGCTTAGAGGCAGGCCTCTTATGCAGAAACTTGAACAAAGCTGTTGCGAGTATGTCACACATCATGTTGCAACTGTTCCGGTCCGATCATAGATGTTTAATGAGCCTTCAGATCAATGGAGGTTCGTGCAACAGAATGCACCAAGCACGAAAACTTTTCCTACGATCTGGTCATGGTGCCGGTCACGTAAATGTAAAGATGTTACCAGGCTGAAGATGTGTCACTGAGTGTAGTATTTACAAATCTGTCATCAAGTGACAGTAATACTGCTTTTTTTGGATAAATGTAGATACATAGACGTGCGTGTACCCATAAGCCATCTCGAGGAGGCTTTAGTCTGACTTTTTGCTTTCCACCAAAGTCAAATTGTGTGCTGCAGATACATGTTCAAATATACGTACTAGTAGCCTAACTGTGGCTGTACCTGCATGTATGGGTGAGCGAATATCTCGATGCCGTCCTTGTACCAGGTGATGCGGGGCCGAGGCACGCCGCGCGCCACACAGATGAACACGATCTTGTGGCCCAGAAAGAACTCGTAGTCGAAGTGTGACGCCTTCTCAATCTGGGCACCCTGCAGATCACAAACAGCTGCAGTAAATGCATCATCACTTGAAGTCGCGTTTTTATTGTTGTGGTGGTAGCATGTCACATCAGCCTTCCATTCCATTGCATTTCTGTAAAGGGGGATTATTTTGGTAAGGTTTGGAGGGTGAGGGAGATGTTTGATAGCTGACACTTGGATATGCAGACTTGTCCTCGGCCATATCTGGAGCAATACACTGTCATAGGGCTGTAAGGTGTTTGTCCATTCATGTAACCATAAAGGGAGGGTGGGGTTGGTGTTTGCACACCTTCCCTCCGCCTCCCGGAACATTTTGTTTGTTATATATATATACATAAAAACAGATGCATTAACAATAAAAGGGACCCCCTCCCCCCCCACCACCACCACTTGCTCAAGATAAATTTCTGCCTAGGTACATCCCTATGTGTGACTGTCGACCCTAATAAATTCTTGTGTATCACATAAGTTCTGTGCACGATTCTGATTATGGATCCGTCATATGAATTTGCGAAATATTAATTCTTAATGGCCTTTATTTTTAGGGGCGAAGCTCCTTAAAGCGGCACCCGTTCGTCCCCGTCGTAGTGCGTAACCAGTCTTAACGCTAGTACCAGATCTTGATCTCCAAGGTGGTGCCGGTGGGAGATTTCTCCTGTGCGTTGTTGAACAATAAAAAATTCGCAGCGTGCGCGTTAACTAAAAGCCGAATTCTTCTGTCTCTCATTCCCCATTAGCAGCCATTGACATGTTACAGTAGGAAACGTTAGTAGAAGTAGAAGTGTAAGTGTTAGCTAAAAGCCGACTTCTTCTGTCTCTCATTCCCATTAGCAGCCATTGTTTACCTCCAAGGTAGTGCCTGGTGAGATTTCTCCTGTGCGTGATTAAACAATAAAAATTTTGTTCAAAACGCCGTTGATTGATGAAATAAACCAACGAAAGACACCAGATGTTTTCTAACAGCAAAACGAAAAGACGCCAGATGTTTCTAAAGCAAAACGAAAAGACGCCAGCTGCTTAACGAAAGACGCCAGATGTTTTCTAAAGCAATGGTTTTCTAAACAATGAAAATTCACAGCGTACATGTAAAATTAAAGTGAGCTGCAAGTCGTCATAACTCTCATCGAACCTTTAGTATAAACGCGCCCGATCTCACGTCGGTGATGATGTACTGGGCAGAATTCACGGAAGATTCACGGTTTACAGATGAACCTCCGCAGCTTCGCCCACTCATCATCATTCACTCCGTGGATATGCTGTGATTTTTTTGCCAAATATACGGGTGGGCTATGAGAGATGCTTCCTACAAACCTGGAAATTCGATTACGAGACACATACCCGACTCTGGGAGTGCCTCGAAAACATACGAATACAGTTTTTCTTGGTTGATAAGATAGTATACATGAAAAGATTGCGGGGATGTAATGCCACGTTGGAGTGCCGTTTAAAGCGTGACGCTGGTGTGGTTTCACGCGGAGTTTGCATGTGAACTTTACATTCATTCTTTCGTTTTCTTTCTTTTTAAAACATGTTTTGTTGTGCGCATAGCCCCCGATTCCGCGATACTACCGTATTTAAGAGACGACGAGAGCATGCTACACGGCGAAGCGTGCTATCTGGTGCGCTCAGAATCGACAGCCTTTTGGAAAGCCAGAAGCAAACCTTTGTGTCGCACATCTTGTTGTGTCCAAAAAGAGCGGCAACTAATTAACTTGCCTCCGCGGGTGTATTCGTTTCGCCCCTACTGAACTTTGGGAGGCACCGCTGCGGGGCTAGTTCGAAGAGCCCTAGTGACGAAATTCTCCCTTTCTATACGCAGCTCCCAGAGAGTGAGAGAAAGAGAATACTGTGAAGTGCGCTTCTGTCTATCTCTGTAGCTTTCTCCAGCAAGCGGAGTTCTAGCTCCGAGTGACCCGCGATGTGGGGGGAGGGGGCTTTGTAGTGTCGAGGAGGTGACGGCCGTACGTGCCGTCGCAACCGGGCGAGAATCGAAACCGGAGCCGGCCGTATACGTGTTCTGCCTGCGGGCGTGACCCGCCCTCCCCATTTCGTGTCTCCCTCTTTCGGCCTAATCAGCGCTGCGCTCCCTAAAGATTCGCGTTCGTTCGCCTCTCGCGATGCGCGCGCGGGTGTTGTTTCTTGTTACACGCGAAGACTGCATACCACGTATACGCGGCCTCGTCTCCCCCATTTTATCCTCTTCTTATCCCCAAAAGAGAGGCTTTTATTTCCCCGCCGTCACGCGCGCACGCCTCTTCTCCCGAAAGGGAGTTGGCTGACAGGGAACGCGGGGCATCGCCTTTCTTCGCCCATTATCTCCAGTCCCGCGGCTTCTCTCTCTCTCTCTCTGTGATTTCCCACTTGCATGTCTTTTTTTCTTGTGTTCGTTCTTTGGTTCGCTCCGCTCTGTTACATTATAGTGGAGGTCTCCCACCGAGGCAGTGTTTCCCAACTCCCGAATGCTTCCTCCTCACCCTTTTACTTTCACTTTCCCTTCCCGCGCTGGTGATACCTTAAGTTTCGTCATCAATGGGTCCTTCTGTATCGTCTGTCACGGTTCATAAACAACTCCCTCGCAGTTAGCCGACCGTTCTCTCGGTGACTTTGTGTTATCCCGTCTTTTTTTGTTTGTTTGTTTATCGCGCACTTCGTGCGACTCTCACGATATGTCGAGACCTCGGCGATTCCAGATCGGTGTATAAGTGCGCATGTAGCTGTCCGGTCTGTTCTGTTTCTTCGTGCGCACTTCCTACGTACGCTGCCCTAGACCTCTTTCTCTCTCTCGCTCTCTTTCTCCGCACACACACACACGCACACACACGCATACGCACGCACGCACAGATCCGTTAGGCTTCACCTTGTCCGTCTCTCTCTAGATCTCTCTCTCTCTCTTTTATCGCTTCTTTCTGCACAGATGTCTGTGCCTTCGTGGCCCAAAGCCACGTTTGTTACATCTCTCGGCGCGTTTGTCTCCGCTGCTCGCAACGTCTTCTTCTTTTACGGCCTCGTTTGTCGCCATTCTTGCTCCTGACGGTTTTGTTGCTGCCATCGTTTCTCGTTCAAGCCGCCTTTCGCAATTCTCTCCGTCTATTTGTTTTTCTTGTTTTTTTTTCTCGCGAGCCGTGACCTAAAATGCTTTTTAGTTCCGCGCCTTTTCTCCGAGTCGGCGCATTATACCGTATATATATATATATATATATATATATATATATATATATATATATATATATATATATATATATATATATATATATATATATAGATATACGGTGAATGCGGATGCTTTAGCTGTTAGTTTTGTCAACGCGCTTAGGTCTCTTATCTTTTTTTCTTTCCTTCATCTCTTGGTTATTAGATAAGCGCGCGGAATGGAAATGTTGGCTAACAAGCAGTGCACTTGCCCTGGCTGCTATAACTCGGTTAGGAAACTCGTGCATCGCGTCGCGTACGTTGCGTACACGCTCAAATGCTCCGCACGAAAAAAAAAAAGAAAACGGCGCGCATCTGTTCGAGCGTAAGAAATTCGACAGTCGTACTTTGCACGGTGAGAAAGCTATGGTGGAAAAGGAAGAAGAGGGGGAGGAGGAGGAGAAGTGACCGCTAAGGCCAACAACCGCGCACAGCGCGTCCACATCCTGGGGCGAAATATGACGCGTGCAGCAGGTTGCCGGGCAGGGCACTGATCTCGAAATCGAAGCCGGAGGGCTGTCTGGCTGTGTTGCCTCTTTTCCTTTTTATTCTTTGACTGACATCTCGCTGTTCTGGGTCGAAGCAAAAGTGTGATGCGTCTGCCAGGTGCCTCCGTATAAGGCGTTCGGCTGCGGAGTGCGAGGTCGCGCGTTCGATTGCCAGCCGCGGCATCAGAGCTTTGACAAAGGGAGAGAATGCAATTAATTAATTAATTAATTAATTAATTAATTAATTAATTAGTCAAACAATCAATTAACAATAATAATATGAATGGTCATAGTTAATCAGGAAGCCTACATCTTGGTGTCTTTTGTAACCTCATGTGTTGCTTTGAAACATCGAAATCAGTCAACGTGTCAATTAGTGTGTTACCTCTCTGAACATTAGAAACGATGGTTGAGGTATTGCTTATTTACGCTATACATACAGCGCGAGTTGAGCTGTCGCATCGCTAACTCTCTCCTTTCATTAGTATGTGGACTCATATTTTCTTTGAGGGTATGTGAGCGTTGCACAACGCTCGGTGTCCTTGTGCGGGCAGAATAGCTTTCTCTGAATGCCATAGCATTTACACACACACGCACAAAGGAAGGAAGGAAGAAATGGCGAAGAAAGGTTAATTGTCATATTTTTAATTAGCACTAACGTTCTTTCTGTTGAGTTCAATATTTTTCATTCCGCACCTACGGTCTATAAATAGTGACTCCGCTACATTTCAGGAAGAGGCTCTAAAGGAGTTACGCATACCGGCTTTGAAATGAAAGATTATACTTTTTCCGGGATCATGCCACGCGCACTGTGCCTCACGTTGCGTGCGTTTCACCGACGCGTTTTTACTCAGCGTCTCCGCTAACCCTTAATTCCCGCGGCGCGGTTTTTTCGCCAGGTTGCTCTCGCAGGTGCACTCTTCCGCAGCGCAGCGCGCGGTACACGTCCGCAATTTGTAGGCTTCTAACTCCGCCTCGCATTCGTCTTTGCTGCTCTGTCTTTTTTTTTTTATTCCCTTGGTATTTCCACAGCGTTTCGCGGCGGACGCGGCAAATGGGACGGTGCACCCATTAGCGACCGCAGTGTACGAAGGTGCCCGTAAGGTGGCGCTCTTGCTGTGTGACTTGTGTTCGCTTTTCTTCCAACCTGCAAGGTCCTTCCTTTGTACTGCGTCGTAGAAGTAACTTGTTCAGCCGGGGAGGTTGGAAATATAAGAAAAAGTAGAGCGGCGAACTCCGCGGGGAAATAAAGAAGAACGAATAGTACTTAGACGGCAAATTAAGGGCCGGAAATGAACGCTTCTTTCACTCGCCGAAGGTCTTCTTTCCGTCGCTGTTGTTGTATACTATGTATACATTTGTTTTCCGTTCTGTTGCTACAGCTGCTACGGTACGTCTGACTGTAAGCTCTGTACACATAACGACGAGCTCGCTTCGAGAGTTTTTATGTGTTTGTATTACTTTTCCCTTTTCTTCTTCAAACTGTGTCTCTGGCTCCTCTATACAAGATGTGGTCGGCTATAGCTTCGAAGACTAGTTCTATAGCCTTAATAAAACTTCATTTTTTTTCTTTGTCTTTCTCTTGCTCAACTTAGTGGAATCTGGGGATGCGTTGGTATTCACTGGTATGGAGTAAAGGTAGGTTATTGTAGAGGAAAGGAGAATGGAAAGATTAGAGCAACCGTAATTTTTGGTGTATAAGCTGATATCGACATAAGGGAAGGTATATTTTAAGTACCCGACTTTCGATGAAGTTTGTCTTGGCACGAAAATAGTGAACATGTTTTGAAACCCACCCTTGACGCAACAGGGAAGAGGTAAAACTTTTCTTTCATTCAATGAAGACAGGAATGATCTCGTCGTATTTTGTCTTCAGCATCTTTGAACACTCTCGTAGGTAACAATGCTGTTGCTCCGCCTCAATTGCTAATTCTTTGCGGAAACGAGACATTACTCTCTTGAAGTTGTTTCGAAGACAAAAGCTTGACCGCGAAAGTCCAAATGGTAATTTTCGCGAAAGTTAAGTCGCGGTTAGTACTTTACGTTCTGCGATCACTCGGGATCGTATAATCACTGTCCGTGTGGGCGTGAAAGTTTGCCTTCGATTTTTACGTTTAAATATTCGCTGCAGTCTAACCTGGTTCTGTCGTTCAATACACGAAACTGGTGTTACAGTAGCCGAATAGTAGCGAACACGAAGAGGAGCTAGTCCTTGCACTTAGAGGCTTTAAAAGTAACCAGCTTAGTTAAAAGTAACCATACTGGCAACCCTGATCGATCGCGTGGCCGCTCTTTGAAAGCTGCGCACAGCGATGGAGCCAGTTCTTTCCAGTATCACAGGTTTTTTGAAGCGGAGAGAAGCTACGCGCTAAACGGCATATAGGAACTTTTTTAGTAAGACCATACATTTACATAATGACTTTTACGGCTTTGCAGGGGAAAATCTATGCACCTACGCGCACTCTCGCTCCCGTTGAAAGCCTCATCATTCAAAACGGCCGTCGCGGGATAAATAATGGCATACATTGTATGTAGGCGAATCGTCAGCAGTAAACACAAAACGCTGCTAATGGCGGCAGCGTTCGTCCCAACTAAATATCTGTGTCGTTTCCTACACGAGAATATTTTGACTTCACCATCTGCGCCAGTGAGCCCAGCAGCGACTTTGTGCCGCTATAACGCTCTAGGAATGCGCTCTTTCGGGAATGACCGCGTGGTTGATGCCACGTACAAGTATTTGTTTAGGAAAGCGGGATGCGGTGCATGTGATGGATTCGTTTTTTGGGCGCATATTCGGAATAAGCTACCACTCACTGGCTTCCGGTTTCTGCGTAGAGTCAACCGTCCACTGCTTGCCCTAGAAGGGAAATCTCTCAGTGCTCCGTGTGTCATAGGAAAAAAAAAAAAAGAAGAAATGATATGATGTTATAGACAGATATCAGTCAATGAGATGTCTCATTAAAGAATTTTTTTTTGTGTTGCTGTATATAGGCACTTGGCGCTGTAGTGTAACGTTTACCATAAAGATTGTCGGACCCTGCAAACCTCCATGGCAAGTATGAGCGCAGGCGCTTCTTGACATGCAAGTCCAATACACGCCTATGTAATGTATACCGACGTTTCACTGCCTTTTGGTCTATACCTTCCGTAATCATTCGTTTGTTATTGAGACCAATATACCACAATGTCTCACAGTGACCTTCTCCTATGAGAGAGAGACGACGACGACGATATGAATAAACTATACTATAGTTGCGTCCCAAGTGGTTCGTGACAGCGGATGGGGTTCCACAGCATATATAGGCTGGCGGAACAATGGCGCCGCCAGAAGCACTCGAGCCAGAAGTGCGCGACAGCTAGAGACGAGATGAAGCCAGCGGTTGATCGGCCCGCGGCAGGCGCAGATATTGCGTCGCCCTAACGGACGACTAACGTGCATACAGCCAGGGGTCCGAGCAGCGAGCCGTGCAGTGCTCGGGCCATTGGAGGTACATGGTAGAGGCAAGGCGTCGAGGAAAGCGGCGATACACTATTGCACCCCAGGGCACGAGGAGGAGGAAAAATAGGTGGGGGGCCAATCTCAGCGCCCCGGGTGGCCCAGCGGTGATCAGGGCCGTATTTAGTGGATCCGGCCGAGTTCTCGGCGCGTCACTCACTCGTTCGTTCGTCGCCTTGGGCCCCGCTGCGTAACAAAAGAGCTCCCCCATTCCCTATTGTTTTGTTCTTTTCCCCATAGTTTCCCTTAACACTCGACGGTGTCCCTGTTTCTCTCCTGGCCCTCCCGGTATAGCTTCCCTACTTTGTCGGTGCGCCAGTGGTGTGTACCTGCTTTTGCCTCGATTGCCTCTCGAACGAGGGAAGAAGAGGGAGGACAGAGGGATTCCAGGGATAAAAAAGGATGAAAAAAAGGGGGAGCATGGGGAGCACTTCTCCTTCGCCCTCTCTCGCCTCCATGAAAGATGGTTCCTGCCGGAGGTGCGACATCTGGGCGTAGTGTTTTACGGGAACGACCGTATACTTAGTCTCTTTCGCTGTCTGTCTTTCCTTTCTTGTTTTTTTTTTGCTTTTTTCTTTCTTTTTGTTATCTCACTTTGCTCGACGTCCGGTTTTATTGTGATCGCTTGCCGATGCGTGAGCGTTTCTATTCCTTTTTTTTTTCCCTCTTTTTATCCTCGCGTCGTTTCATCGATGCCGCACGCCCGTAAAGGTCCCGTTTTCTCTCAGCTACGGCGTATACTACGGTCCCTAATGAGACAGTTCGTTTCTCTTTCTCGCCCGCCCCCCCCCCCCCTTCCTTTGCTTCAGCGTTTCGTGGTAGTTTCGGTTTCTATTTTGTCTTCTTCCACTACGCCCTTTCTTTCCTTCTTTTTCTCTTCGGTTTTTCTCCCCCTTTATTTTTCGTGCTCAGAGCGGCTTGTGAGGTGGCTGTTTGGAGAGCCGGACTCTCCCGGGGAACGGAACGGTCGCGATGACAGCGGACCTATGCCGGGGGGTATCAGAGTGGACGGCTCAAACGGCAAGGGCAGGTGAAAAAGAAAGAAAGAAAGAAAGAAAGAAAGAAAGAAAGAAAGAAAGAAAGAAAGAAAGAAAGAAAGAAAGAAAGAAAGAAAGAAAGAAAGAAAAAAAAGGTGGGAGGCGGGCGACGTCGTAATTTCAGCCGCTTTCGTGCGAAGCTGCGCTGTTTTACGATTTTTATTGCGCCCGTTAGTGAAACGTTGAAGGACTCGGTCCACCCCGCCCCACCCTTTTTGCCCCCATTTTTTTGGTTGGTTGAATTCAGTCGCGCGTGTTCGTTTCATTAACTTCTTTTCTCCCTTGTGTTTTTTTTTTTTTCGTTGACCAGACGTTCGCTTTCGGGGTGTGGGTGTACTTTGCGGCGAGTAAAACATTTTATTCGCGCTCGCCCGTAAAGGGGCGGCGAGGTGTCGGAACAGGGTTTGAGGGGGAGCGGAAGAATGGGGGAGCCGAGTCGAGTGGGAGGGTGATGACCCTATTAAGCCATTATTTCTCCGTCCCAGATTTCCTTCATTACGCTTACAGTCCCGTTTTTATCAGCCTCCGCGGAACGGGAACGGTTGTCGTTTTCTTTTCTCTACTTTTCATTGGCACCGCCTCACTGAACGCATAGACTTCTTTTTTTTTATCTCGCTCTGTTTTCTCGATGGCTAAGAAATGGTAGACAGAGAGTGGAGTAGATGGCGCAAGATTTTTGGAGGGACGCAACGCCTTTCGACGCTTTAATAAGAAGCCCTCCCGAAGGATGTGTCAGAAACATGCGTCGGCCCCTGCTGACCAGCGACCGTGTGTTCGCTTTCGACAGCTTTTCACGTGTCCTTTCTTTTTTCTTTTTTCCGGCAGCACCCGAGGCGTTAAAGCAGCGTCGCACTGCTGCCTTAGATCAGCACGTTGACTAGTTTGTGGAGCGCGCCTGATTCTGCGGTCTTCGTGGCGAATCAGAGCAAGAGTTGCCGAGGGACCCAACTTTGTTTTTTTTTTTTTAAAGGCGGAAGCCTGAGACGCCTCATCAAACGCGAAAGGCAAGAAACGTGAGTGATGCAAGAAGTCATCATGTAGTGACGTCACCATATAGCGTCATCGTGACCTCGCAGATCGCCACAATTTGGGTCGTCGTCAGGACGTCACTATGACGCCATATAACATGGCGTCACATGATGACGACAACGCATGACATTGTCACGAGGTCAAAGGTGGGCCGATCCGGGAAGCACCGCAAAACCACGTAAGGTGCAGACAGCTTACAAGAGGGGGGAGGGGTGGTCACTACGAACAACTGAGAAGAAAAATAAGATAATGGCTTTAGCCTTCGAGTCATCTTACGCATTTAAGTGCACAAGGGGCCGTACGACTTTTCATTCTCACGCTACTCGGAAAAAAGATTACAATAAGATTGTGTATGGGTGCAGGAGCAGTAAATAAATATGTATACGGCAAACCAAAATCTAAGGCAGTAGTATGTGAACTGAAAATTGTAAGAAGGCATGTTTTCTTTATGAGGGGACGAAGCGAGAGAAGACAAGAGCAGGTATGTGTTCGCTCATACTTAATTGGACTTCGAGGGAGGAAAGGTCCTAATGGGGTCGTTTAAAACTTTATCCTCCATTCGGCGCAAAACTTCAAGGCGGCTAACAGCGCTACGCGAATACACGAAGACGAAGAAGATAATGTATCTATCGAGAACAAACGAAACGCGAGCGCCGCGAGCACGAGTCAAACGCCAACAGAAAAACTGCAGAAGCGCAGTAAAACATTATTTGATAGGTTTTACACGAGGGCGTAGTTTGCTTTCCCAAACAGCGAACGCTCATTAAAGGTCCAATTGAGCGTGGTAATTCGTCAGGTGCACAGCCATGCAATTACGATGCGTTGATCAGAGTGTTCTCGCCCTTACCGTTTTCTGCACTGAAGAATAGTCAATCGGGCTGTTAACCTGGTTAACCTCTGTGCCTTTCTTCTGTTGTTCCCTCTTTCTCTTTAACAGTATCTAGCCACACAATGTTTGGTTAAAACTTGCCGACGTTTCGACAGTTGCAGCCTTGAAGAAGACAAGTCCGCTTGTCGAAACGTCGGCTCCGGCACACAAACCCTGCTTACGATTTTTTCATCGCAAGCTTCCATCTTCCCCTGACTCCTGCCTTTTTTTTTTTTTTTGTTAAAACGCGGTAACACGTAGTGTCGCTTACACAGAGGTTTTAAGGGATATAATTTCGCCATCCATATCGAAGGGATTAGGCAATTATCTATATCAACGTCACATCCACGTCAAGCAAGGGAGGAAGGAGGGAGGGTCCATCCTGCAAAGCGCGACTCACGTTCGGGTTGTCGTAGTACTCCTTCCGCTTGGGGTGCGTGTAGAAGATGTACCTCGCCGAGCCGGAGGAGCGCATGCGGCCGCGGCCCCGCTTGCCTCCGCGGCCTTTGGCGCCCTGCGCCTCGGACAGCAGCAGCGTCAGCGCCACCGCCAGGGCCAGCCAGCACGCCAGGAGCCGCGAGGACATGGACCCCCCTGTGGTTCCTTGCTTCCTTGCTTCTTCCTACGCAGTGCGGCTACCCCAGGAGGGAGCGGAGCTTTCTTCGGGCGCCGCCGCTGCACCTGCGCGAACGAGGTGCCATCCATGCAGTGACATTAAAGGGACACTAAAGAGGAACAATGAATTGGTTTAGATTGATAAAGTGTGCTCGGAGAACTCTTGTGTAGTTTATTTCACCACCGATGGGTTTATTATTAGAGGAGAAAACCAAGTTCAAAGTTTCATTTTTAAATTTCGCGCCGAACTTTGTAATTCGTGACGTAAAAGACTTCAAAGAGCATTTAACGTATTTTGGCGCCACTGGCTCGACGAAATTTCCACAAACTCGTTATGTCAAGTCTCTGGCCCCCTCAGAGGACAATGTACATCGATTTAACCGATTAGGAACTACGTAGGCCCAAGCAGGCGCCGTCAAAAACATGTGACGTCTCGGCAAATGGTGCGGGAATTCCAAGGTGGCGTCGCCACCTGTATTTTCTTTTTGCGCGTTTTCTCGCTTATTAAGCGTCTTCGCGCAGAAAGCGTGGTGTTTTTGGTATCGTGGAAGACTACTTTACTAATGCGAGAAAAATTGTTTTGCTCTTTAGTGTCCCTTTAACAGTCGAGAGGCCCGTATTCGCTAGACTCAGTTCACACGAAGTCAACGGATGATGAAGCCAAAGAAAGCGGAGGGTGTGGTAATTGTAGATTTGAAAACAGTGTCTCCCTGTACGCGTTTTCACGGAGGCTCCCCGGGCGCCGCCATAATCCCCTCCGGGTCGTGGTAAATAAGCATGACACCCCGAAAACGCACTGCCAAGGCAGTGACGTCAGCCTTTGTACTCCCCTGCCACAGTCCAGAAAGGAGATGTCTGTTCTCACCTGTGCAAAGGTCTATATACTTCTTACCATCACTTGCTGTAATGGGCTTATGGCTACGTCCGATTTCCGGCGAATAAATATGAGCACTGCCGTATATACTTGCATACTACCGGGCTCGTTAGTGCTAGATAAATCTGGCTGGTGTTGGCTAGGTGATGGCCAAGTACGTTGGCTAGTGCCAGCTAATGTTGGCTGAACGATCGCTAATGCTGGATACTGTTGCTAAATGATGGCTAGTGATGGATCGGGTTATATATGATGTAAACATTCCACAGCGTTAAATACGGTTGACTATCCGCTGTTGTAACATTAACATTCTATTCATGTAATCTCATTGCAATGATTAAGCTGTCTAGCATTGTTTTAAATTGAAGTATAGTTATTATGCTGTAAAAGGAAGGTGTGGGTTCGGCTCCCACTGGTGCAGCTTTTTTTTATTAGTCCACTTTTATTTTTGTTGATCTCATTACTACTACACTTACATAGCGTACAAAAACCCCCTTCCCCCCACCCCCGTTTCCTTTCCTATGCTTTCTTTGGCTTGGTTATCTATCTGTTAGTTCATATAATCGTACACAGTGCGGTATTAGTATTAGTAAAATTATTAGCCACGCTATCGAAACACACACACACACACACACACACACACACACACACACACACACACACACACACACACACACACACCACACACACCACACACACACACACACACACACACACACACACACACGCACGCACGCACGCACGCACGCACGCACGCACGCACGCACGCACACACACACACACACACACACACACACACACACACACACACACACAAGAACAACAAAAAACAAGGACGCAGGAATCACACGTGCGTAATACGTGTCTTTCAATTCAAAATTGCTTTTGTTTGTAATTTTTTAACGAATGTCGTGGTGTTTAACAGTAAAAAGCGCAACTCATATCGCTCTCTTTGACGAGGTTGGTTGGTTGTTCGCGGTCTTTTGACGTTCACTGCGACATTTTCCCGGCAAGCTCAGCGTTTTCCTAACAAAGTTATTCAGATGGAGGACAGCTCGTTTAACTTGCCTAGACACGCAAAAAAAGAAAATTTAAAATTGTCCTTTTCAATTTTCTCTCGGAAGGGGTTTCCTACCGCACCGTCGTTATTCTCGTTCTTCCATCTTAAACTCCGAATCGATACACTGCGCAAAACACTTTTGAAAGATCGTCTCACTCTCTTCGAGGTTGAAGGTTTACGGACAGGTCGCCATTCGTCTTCCCCACGTCGTCGGCACATCATCCTCAACGACAAAACGATAAGCCCCGCGCACAAACTGGAGCTGGCGCTCTGTAGAAGCAAAGCCGGCAGCACCCCGAGAGCGTGCGCGGGCCCTTCACCCAATCTTTGTCCCATACCGTCGCCGCGGCCGGGACACCCGGATGAAGATTGATAGGCACGAATCGGACCGACGCTTCTCGCAATTATTTTCAATTCCTCTTCGATCCCAGGGCTGCTCGCTCTCGCTAATGGAGATTTCTTGCCCGTCGTTTTTGTGTTGCCCCCCCCCCCCCCTCCGGGCTGATGTGCCCGTATGTGTAGGACTACGTCGACGCTTTTCCTTCTCTCTCTTTCGATACCGTGAACCGGCCTTGTTTTGACAGCACTTGAGAATTTCGTCTCTATAACACTTAAGGCGGCGCCGTCGCCTTATCGAGTGTTCCCTACATTGGGGAAACAAGGAACGTTCTTAGAAGACGAAGAAGAAGAAGACACGCAGAGAGCATTGTTCTTGAGAAAAACGGAGGAGGAGGCTTTTCTTTTTCTTCTTTTTTTTTTAGTGAATAGGCCCCGGCATACATATATAGTAGATATATAGTCCTCTTCCCACTTTTCTTTAATTTTCTTCCACATCCTATCTCTTTCTCGAGGCGATTGTACTACTTGAGTTTTCTGGGCGAAGCGAGCTCGCGGTGCGCATTTTCCGAGAAATCGTTGTGCTCGCCGCCGTTTTCGCCAGATGTGAACTCTCCGAGAACACACTTCATTCGGTTTTTTTTTTTTTTTGCTCGAACTTGAGAGCGTCTGCTTAGAGTGGAGAAGACGGGCAGCGCGTAGAGAGTGTTCTTCTTCTGTATTTGATATTTTTTCCCCTGCAAGTCTGGAAAATTCGGTGTGGGCGCTTCAGAGCGAACGTTGCTGAGCGTTTGAGAGCGCAGACATTTATTTCGGTGCCGTATCGGACGAGCAACCTGCTTCGGAGAACGTGACTGAGCTTTCAGATTACGTACACGCCGAACTTGCCGGAATCGCGGAAGCGACGTGTAAAGAGCGTAAGCTGAGTAACTCTTCGGGAAATTGTCTTCGAGTGGGCGAGTTTTCACTCCTGAAAGAAGTTGGAATGAGACTCAACCTCGAGTTGAAGTTGCTGAAGATCAACGTCTTCGTGAGCGAGCTGGGGGCGGGGATGGGGTGTGAGTCGTCTGTTGTGAGCCTCTTAGGCGGCGTACGACGCTGTCTGAGTCTTTGAGCAGAGAGCTAGCGTCCCCAGCGACGGCGTCTGAGAACGGTCGCTGTCAGGAGGAAAGAACGCGAGGGCGCTCCTTTTATTACTGATACCAGTTGTACCAGTCCTAAAACACTTAATACCATGGTTGTAAGTCTGGCATCAGTGTTACGACTGCGTGGCGGTACTACTCAGTGGTACCACCTTCGCGCGACGACGTCGGCATGAATGCAGTGCAACAGCAACGATACCAGATATGAGTTTACGTAATTACCACACTCTGTACGCACGAATGACTTCGTCTACGTGTATGACATGCCTCAGTTTGGCTTGGTCACGGCGCGAGCAAGGGCAGCGCAGTTCCGTGTACATTAGCCACGTCACACACGTGGTCTGCGTAGAGAACCAACGAGTTCGCCGGTCTTGGAACTCTGCACAAACGTAAGCTTAAAGCGTTTGAACCTGTCGCTTGTGGAACAGATCAGATAGAATTGACCGCATCGCTTGCCTCACTACAATTGACGCGCGGAAGATATATTACCGATCGTCGCCAAGCCGACGATCGAGAAAGCATCAATGATTGGAAAACTGCGGATACAAATACCATTCTGACCGACTCATCTTCGAGGGCAGCATTTGTGTACACTTGCATTTGTGTACACTCGCCGGCATCGAGTTTTCCGTGAACTATGCCGCTGCCGCCTCTGCCGCCGCCACTGGAATCCGCAACTCATAGAAGGTTCGCTTAAAAAACTCTTCTCGCTGCTTTCAAGACCCCATGAAGCGGGTAGTGCGCACCAGCCTTATCCTGCTACGCGGGACACCGCCTTGGAAGCCAAGGACAACGCAGATTGGAGATCAGTAGTAAGATTGTTTCTTAGGAATATCGCAAAACGGCTTGCTCTTGATGAAATGGCGACTATCACTGGAATAGAAAGCGCTAAAAGTACACAAAAACAAGACAACGTTGATGAAAGCAATTTGCGAGACTTGGTTCGCAATCCGACTGCAATATCAACTGGGTAATCCTCGGATAAATCGCAGCAGGCAAGCGCCAGCAGGAGACGCTATAGGGCCCGCATCTCAATAGATAAGTAACAACTCCGTTGTCAGCGCAGCGCACTGTTTGTTTCCCGCTTGTAAGCTCCGCGCCGCGGTACACAGAGCTTCGCTCCTTTTTGACGCGTCTAGCTTAACCCTGTAAAGGGTGCACCGCCACATGGGAATGGGAACGGCGGTAAAGCTTACCAGTTCGTACCTGTGCGTGAATGACGTTTCGCCGCGTAATCGTTACTTTTTGCAAAACGAACTTTTCACGCATTAAGCGAAGCTTTTATAACTCAGATATTGGTGGCGGCGTTGTATGCGAAAAAGCTGGCGCCGGCGAGCGTACAGAATTGCTGCCCTCGAAGGTGCGCTAGTCAAATAGTGCGCGTTTGTGTGCGCCGTTTTCCGATAATTGATGCTCTCTCGATCGCAGGCTTGTCGGCGATAAGCCGTTTCTGATGTGGCGATGTGACCTTTTATCGAGGCCACTTGCCATTTCACGTCGCACACATTTCATTGTTGCCTGGTTATAAACGCATCACCGTCGTTGTTGCCTGTAGCAACTGATGTGTTTCGCTGCTAAACACGTCGATGACGGTCCAATTCCGTTCATGGAGGAAGGAAACAGTTAGGGGGGAGCGTTGCTCAATGCGATAAAAAGAAAGAAAGAAAGAAAGAAAGAAGGAAAGAAAGAAAGAAAGAAAGAAAGAAAGAAAGAAAGAAAGAAAGAAAGAAAGAAAGAAAGAGTAGTAGTAGTACGTCAGGCACCCCTACGCCAAGCTCCGCTGGCCCCCGTTTTTCCGATAGGGCGAGTGCTCCTGAATTTTTGATTGATGTTATCCACGATGTCAGAAAGTATATATATATATATCTATATATATATATATATATATATATTATATATATTATATAGTATATATATATATATATATATATATATATAATTGCGGGAATAACGTTCTTGGACGCCTGTAAATAATATGAATAAAAAGAAGACACACGTCGAAAAACAGAATGGTTTCTTTACGTTTCAAAAAGAGACCGGCCTTCTGACGAAGGTCGGTCTCACGGCCGAAACTATTCTGTTTCCCACGTGTGTCTTCTTATATATATATTATATATATATATATATATATAATATATATATATATATATATATATATATTATATATATATATATATATATATATCGAAAGCGCATAGGGAAAGAAGGAAAGGAGCAACTATGCCGACATAACATCGCCCAGGGCACGTGGCAACGGCAATACATTATCGAAGTACTGTACATCCACAAGCTAGTGAACAGGGGTGCAGGCTGGCGCACGTAGTTTGATAATAGTGCCGTGTATGTTGTTCAGTGGCGCGCGTTCCGGCTACGGTTGTTTTGCTTGCTGTTCTTCCTCTAAGGAGATAACGGCGATAAATTTTCACTACATTAAGTACCGCATTTTCTGGCACGCTACCAGTAATAGCTGAGGATGGCTAGCTCTTGGCTAATGATGAATATTGCTGGCTAATCTTAGTTGTCCGCAGTTATGACGTCAACATTGCCTTCATTCAATATCATTCCAATGCTTGAGTCTTTTACCAGTCTTTCTTGGAGTGCTTGTGACCGAGGCTTTAGTCGTACACACTCCGAAGTGCGATCGACGACTTCAACATGCACCCACAGACTAAGATGAGTGGTTCGGTTGCTCTCTAACTCAGTATAGCCAGTCTCCCACGTACAACGTGTTTTCATGTAGGAGTTATACAGGCGACGCTCTTGGAGTATCGTCTTGTCTCTGCCTTCCTTTACTAAATTTAGACAGGCGAGGGTATAGGGTGGGAGCAGAGGAGTGTGGTTTATGTGTCTGCGACAGGCAAACTTCCTTTGCAAAAACTGAAAGGCACCGTAAATTTGAAAGGATGCCAGTGGGAGGATGCTCGAATTACAAACGTACCGTTCCCACTGTAGCGATTCTCTACTCCCGATGTTATACGTTTCGAGCCTCTTTATGTACGTCAACGCGAATTCGCTTCAGACGCCAACGCAAATGCTGTGATGCTAGAGGAACCGAAAATATCGTGACTGATTATAAGCCTTCGGTGCTTTTCTAGTGTGCCGCCATTACTTTGGGCGCTGCCGTAGAGTTCTTCATGGAAAACGCTTCCGTGTTCACGCGAATAGAGTAGTAGTATAGAGATATCCAAGCGATAGCTACCCCGTAAACCTTTGCGTGCTTTTGTACTGTCTTCGCGTGCTTACATTCGCGAGCCGGTGTTCTGGTTGGGAAGCGACCCGAACGCTTTGAAGCCCCGGTACTGATACTATCTAATGTCATTGAATTATGCGTAGAATGGTTTTTATGAGAGCGCACGCCAAACATTTATGCTGTAGATTATCAACGAACGCTACCGCTCAATGTCAAGCGCCGTCTACTGCGCACGAAACGCTGTGCAAATCGGACTCTGTTTCTGCGCGGTTGTGACGTGGCAGTGAGGAAAAGAAAATGGAGAAACGTAGGCACGTGGACGTCCCACGCCCTTCGCAGCCACTCTTTATTATCAGCGATTCATGCACACATTAGCGTACAAAAAAAAAAAAAAAAAATACGCGCAAGGCATTTCATTATTGGGCGACTGAGGGCACTCATTGGGAATAGTAAGGACAATTTTCTGTTGGATCTATGCCGGCACGTTGTCAACACAATAGGGGCGTTCTAAAGAGCTCGTGAAGGATTCTTTTTTTCAAGGGCGAATGAAATGATCGCTGTGACTGTTCAGAAGACGACCTCTTCGAACTTTATAGCGTTGAAAAGAGAATTCAGGATGGAAAATTAGTGTGAAGTCTGATGAAAGCAGGTCGCTCTTCAAGTTCGCTTTTCTGTAGACTGGGCTCACTTTACTTTTTCCTTTTTCTTTGCGCGCTCTCGATCGCGACAGTGATTTGAGGTCTCGGAACGAAACGGCTCTGGTGAAATAACTGTAATCAAGATGTCCCGCTTTCGTAACCATTAATTTCGCACGGGGCTTTCAATTATCGTTATCATCGTAATCTTTCGGGGTCTCCGTTTCATTGTTCCTCGAACCAGCAGCAATCGAGTTTCGGCTCGATTCTCGGAGTGTAATTTGGAATTCTTCGCATCTTTTGTGATTCTCAGCGACTCGATCTTTAATATAGGGTCGAGCGATCCGCGAGTGTATGTATGATATAGTCTCGCAGGTCCGGCGTACATAGATTGGTCTGTTTCAAAGAACTGAACGTGGATGCGAACAATGCGCGGACGAACGTCGTGTCTATCGGGCATTCTTCTTGTTATTCTTAGAACTTTGGTGAAAGCGAAAACACAAAGCAAACACGAAGGAAAGCGTTACAACGGGCATCCTTTGTGTTGCTGCTCCGCCTTTGAACCAAGATGATGTTGTGGGTTTTTGCTATAGTGCCTGCTCCCCACTTAAAGCCTGCTTCGAAATATTCGTTCGACGTTGTGCCTTCCGTAGCGGGTTCTCTTGTTGTTATGGTAGTTTCTTGTTCTTTGAACTCTTGAGCCGTGACCGTGGGCCCGATTGGTTGTCAGTCGCACGCGGTCTGTTGTATGCGCGTGGAAGAAATTTAGCCGCGGCTGGAAACGCGGTGAGGGGTGACGTGTTTTAGGGGCGAAGCTCCTTAAGGCGGCACCCGTTCGTCCCTCGTAGTCGTCGTGGTCGTAGTAGTGAGTAAGAAGTCTTACGCTTTGACCTCCAAGGTGGTGCCCGGAGATTTCTCCTGTGCGTTGTTGAACAATAAAAAATTCGGAGCGTGCGCGTTAACTAAAAGCCTCGTGATTTCTCATTCCCCATTAGCAGCCATTGCGCTTCCAGTAGAAAACGTTCATTCGCAGAAGTGCGCGCGCGAAGTGTAAGTGTTAGCTAAAAGCCGAGGATGTCTGATTGCCATTAGCAGCCAGTTTACCTCCAAGGTAGTGCCTGGTGAGATTTCTCCTGTGCGTGATTAAACAATAAAAATTTTGTTCAAAACACCGTTGATTGGTCGCCAGATGTTTTGTACAGAACGAAAGAACGCCAGATGTTTTTCTTAAAGTGTGTAGTAGTAGTTGCATGTAGCCACCTCGCCCGATCGTCAACGGGCGAGGTGGACCGGCAACGGCGCGAGGACCCTGCCGTACGAGGTTAAATCACACTAAAAGACATACTTTGCGGGCGTACACTCTAGTGAGCTTTCGACTTTCGTTCTTAATGTACATGATAAAGAAATTATTTCTACGAAAAAGCAAGGCACTCCTTGAGCAATATGTTTGGTTTTGGGAAGCTAAATGGAACCATGAGGCGATGCGAAGCCGGAGCACTTGCACGATCGCGTTCCGTTGGCTTTCGTTGGGCATGCTACCGACCTCGCGTCGTAGAACGCGCGTCCTGTCTTCCCTCTAGCCTTGCCTTTAATTCGCACAGGGCGAGCGGGGGAATGCGGTCGCTCTTGGCGCTCTTTCGCTCGGGAGCGGACTTCTTCCTTGCATTTCACCGATCACAAGTGATAATGAAGGGACCACGTAAACCAACAGTACAATAAAAGTTTGATGTTTAATATATACACGATGTTTCACGCTCTTTATATTATGTACTGGGCGCATTTCACGGAAGAGTTTCACGGTTTACAGATGATTCCCTCCGTAGCTTCGCCCCACTCATCATCATTCACCCCGTGGATATGCTGTGATTTTTTTTTATAACGCATCGAACCTTGCGGCCTTGTTTGTAGCACCGACTATTTCTTTTTTTTACCCTCGTGCCCGGAGCGCACCGGAAACAAGCCTCGTGATTTTTTTTCTTGCGCTTCCGGTTCAAGGTGCGCGCGCGAAATGGGCGGCGAGGAATGTTGATTGATAGCTGGAATGTTGGAATCCTTTCTTTTCTGCTGTTTATTTTTTTTCTCTTTTGATTGGTCGAATTTACAACGAAATTAGATTTGTATGTATACGACATCTCGAGAAGTTCATCTTGAGTGTACGTAAAGTTGCGAAGCGCGTGCCTTAATATTAATAAGAAAGAAAGAAAGAGAGGGAGAAAGAAAGAAAGAAAGAGAGTGTTTGGCACAACGAGTTCACCGGTCGCGACAAGAGGCTCAGAGGTGTCAGCTTAGAAGACTTACTTTTCTGTAAAAATATTTTCCTTTCATTCCTGGCTCAGTTGTTTCCTCTTTCCCATCGTTTTTATTTGTTATTTTTATTATGTTATAACTTTTTTTTTTCTGTTCCCTTTCGCCGCGGCCTATATCGACGGGGACTTGTGAAGACACTTTGTCAGCGTAAAGAAAAAATGTTCAAGTTTATCGGTCGTGTATACGCTTTCGTGATAACAAATAGCAGGCGAAAGCTTTTGTCGCAACTAAGAAGAAAAAAAAAGCGAAAGCAAATGAAAGTTTCATGTGGAAAAGTTAGGAACATATCCAACACGCGCAGAGATGATGCCGTCACGTGTGCCTTAAAGCAACACATGACGTGTTAGGACGACAGTTCTGACCAAAAAAAAAAAAAAAAAAGGTCGCGCACGCATTCATCCCATACGGATTTATAGATGTTTGGCGACGTTAATGCGATTAGCAGTATTATTTATATGATAAGCACGCAAATAATGATGATATACCTTACATGTTGCTGTGATTGGTACGAAGAGGGGTGCGTTATCAGTGGCACATATCCTCCTCTGCACATAAGCATTATAAATCGTTTGCAAATTAACTGGAATCTTTCTAGCTCACTTTCGCTCTCTATGTCCATCGAAGAAATCTCGGCTTAAATTGTGTCATTTCTCGGCGTATCAGGCGTGGTACGCCTCTCAACAGTGGTCGGAGCGCGTGTAAGTGCAAAAGGTCGGACCGTGTACGACTTTCGCGGCCCTTGCATAATTCGCATCGCCGGCGTAATGTATTCCTGATCTACACGGCAGTGTGTAGCGGCATTGCGTAGCTCCCCTCTCTGAATGAATGATCGCGTCGCTTGCGCTCCATTAAAGAGTGAGTCAAGCTTAACCGAAACGCATTAGGATCTACGTGCTCGAGACTGAGATATTTTTTGCGCAGAGCTCTGCGCACTACATGCGTAATCACGCTGTAGTCAGACCTCTTTTTTGCCGTACCCGCTTCATTTAGTAACCGTCTATCCTACCAGTATTCTTTCTTTCTTTCTTTCTTTCTTTCTTTCTTTCTTTCTTTCTTTCTTTCTTTCTTTCTTTCTTTCTTTCTTTCTTTCTTTCTTTCTTTCTTTCTTTCTTTCTTTCTTTCTTTCTTTCTTTCTTTCTTTCTTTCTTTCTTTCTTTCTTTCTTTCTTTCTTTCTTCTCTGCCACGTCATACCGTGTCATGCCATGCCATGCCATGCTATTATAAATGCTACGCTGAAAAGCTGCGCCGTGTATGTCTTCTTATTCGCGATGCAAACGGGCCATAATTTAATTTGAGCAGACGTCCGTCCTACATAGTTTCCGAGTCGATTTCGTAAGTTTCCCGCTGCCGCTCCGGACCACGGACAACTACGTCGCTGCTCAAACGACCTCTTTGTTCCTGTCCTGTCGCGCGCGACGCTGCGCTAACTCGTGGCATCACTCCCTCTCTATACGGACATCTCCCATCTCTTCGTCTTTCTCATCTTTGCGAGACGGTATCGCGGACCCCGGCCGCCGAGGCCCCTGTCATTCGGCGGCCGCAACGGCGCTCCTACGTAATTGCAGCCGCCAGCTCTTTCGCGATGCCCGTCAGCTCGAATCCCGTCGCCCCGCCCGAGGGGAGGGGTGCTCCAGGTCTCTGTCCACTTCAGTCTCTATCTTTCTGCTTTCTCCTTGCCTTTCACTTCCTGCTCGCAGCTCTTTTATCTCCGGCAGTATTATACAGACTTCGCGTCGGGCAGTGGCTTTCGTAACCTGCCCGTCAGTCAGTTTGGGGTGAAACGATGTTTGGCGGCGAGGACCCCGGAGCCAGGCGGCGAAGCCCTCAGCCTCTTGCAGTTCTCGCCGTCTTTTATTTCTCTCCGGCTCGGTTCGCTACCCTGGTTCGTGTACACGCGGAGCCTTTCCTCGCGGGAGTATCATCCTCCCCCCATCTCGACCCCTCCATCCCTTGACTCCATCCATGCCGCCGTGCTCCCATCCACAAAAGAAGCAGCAGTTCACGTCCTTCGATCGTGGGGTCTTAGCCGTGGCGGTGTAGTAGTCTGGGCACCCTGCATTGATCGCGGCCAAAGACGCTGGACGCGTGCCTGCCCGGAGCGCTGGACCCTCGGTTCGCCGGGGTGATTTTCACTAGCAATTATCGCCCGTCTCTTCTCTCTCCCTTCCTCTCTTTCTCTGTGTGTGTGTGTGTACACGGTCTTTTTTGGGTGCTTTATACTGTGAGGTGCCCCTCCTTAGGGCGATTTGCACAGTCTTTTTCCCTTGTGAGTTTATTCACTCGAGGACACATTTACGGTCCTCGTTTCTCTCTTTCGTCCTTTCCTTCCTTCTTTCTTTCTTTCTTTATTATTTTTTGCGCGCCTATAAAAAAGTCACGTGTGTGTCTGGGTTCGTAAAAGCCGGGAATGGGCCCCACTGGCGTTAAGGAAAAGAAAAAAAAAATAACGGGAAAAGTATGTGTCGGTCGCACGTGTGTAATTGAGTCATTGCGTCACGGCCATTGTTGCTAGCCGCGGCCAGCTGGGTTTTCTGCACGGCTCTCGAAGGTGACTTTGGCAGACTAAAGAGAAATACCCAATCAGTTGAGTTTCGTAACGTATCGTTTCAAAACGCTTCATTTCGTCATGACATGACTATTGTTAGAAACGATAACGCAGGTCAAGGTTTTTTTGTTCGGTATTGGACCTCGCACCAGAACACTGTGGCGTCACAGAGGCATAATGTGCTGTGATTATATGTATAATATATAAATGCCCTGTTCCATTTGCCCCAGGCTGCATTTTGTTTCATTCACAAATGGAAATCGAAGGAGCAATTCAGTTCATATTAATGTAGAATGCTCGCGCGTGATTTAGGGAACGCATTAGTGTGTTTTATTAAAAAAGCTTCGCATCGCCGCGCTGTTCTCTTTATTAAAGAAAACGAATTGCGCTTCTTTTGGAAGTTTCAACGACGCAGCTCTTGCATCTTTTTTTTTTTTTTGCGCTGTTTGTGCCCGGCTCGTATGCGTCTCGTTTTGCGCCAATACGCAGCTTTTGGCAAAGTTTCAGTGCTACTCGGCAAGTATGTAAGGTCTGCCGCCTTGTGTTTTCGCAGGTATTATTATTATTATTATTATTATTATTATTATTATTATTATTATATTATTATTATTATTATTATTATTATTATTATTATTAGCACGGTGAACTTCACACATTGCGTTGCGCGAAAAACGCACGCAAGAATGGATTCAGAATGGACGACACGAGCACAAACCTATAAACTGGTATTTACTTCAGTTTGTATGTGCATGTACGAGAAATGATTTGACTTTTCTTTTTTTTCTTGGGTGTTTTTTATTCTCCTGGGCTTTCCTCTGTCTTTTCCGATTGTGACGTGGTTGTGCAGAACATTCTCTTTCTTTTCGTATTAAAAATAAAAAAAAAAAACGTTCATTGTTTGTTGCTATCATGAAATGTCTCACGAATATGGAAGTACAGGAATCTAAGCGTACTTGAGTTATATATATATATATATATATATATATATATATATATATATATATATATATATATATATATATATATATATATATATATATATATATAGAGAGAGAGAGAGAGAGAGAGAGAGCAGATTCGCACGAAAGTCTAACTCCCATCTCTCCGTGCCGCGGCAGTCGGCGGTGTGGTTGCAAAACTCCCGCAAGAACATCTGTAATCACCGCGTTACGAACGTGTTTTTGGAAATAAAAGAAAGCATGAGATGCGCGCAGCGTATGGAGGTTAACATTCTGCCAGCAAAGAGTTACACAACCCCGCGTTGATGCATTGTTAGGCCCCGCCCCCACTGCCTCGCGAAACGCCAGACGCACTTCGTAGGAACGAGAAGATGGAATGTAGCACGATTCTCGCGCCTTGCGTAACTCGTCCGGTAGCTTTGCGCGGTATAGTATAGTTTAAACTGCAGCGTAGGCCATTTAGGGCTTAGCTGCGCCGAAATCCTCGCCGGATATGAGATCGCGGCACCGCTATTACGCCCTTTCGCAACGCGCCGTTTTAATTGCGAGCGCTCGCAGCTCGGCCTGATAAGATCGTTACATTTCGCGCTCCGCCTTGTGCAACTGGTACTTCGGAGCCACCTCTTCGCTGAATGTCCTTTAATTGGACTCAGTCTTCTGCGTTGTTCGGCTTAATATGGACTGGCTGCGCGGCTACGATTATACTGACTCGCACTACACCCGTACTTTCGGCGTGTTCTCTAATTGAATGTACGTTTCTTGACCGCTGCCTTAGTTGCTCTAGGCTGACTGCGTTAGCCGCTAGCTTTCTAGTCTAAAAAGGCTCTTCTGAGGGGTAGGCCATCAGTTGGAAAAGAATTCAAACCGGGGTTTATCCCCAGGTGATAAAATTACGCGCCATGTTTCCGACGTTCTATCGAGGTTCCTGCCCGTGGTGCGGAGGAAGTCCTACACTATATCACATCACCTGGGGCTGCTCAAAGCACGCCCCACACCTCACAGACACGACACCAACACACACGTTGAAGCAGTGTGAGGCGTGACTGTCCAACTCTGACTTGACTAAGGCTCCCTTCATAAATAATTTGCACACTTGGGGAGCTTCAAGAAAGCTTTTCTGTTCTGTTCTGAGGGGGTCCTTGCCTATATAGACTAAGCGACGATCGGCGACAATTAGCGACTGCTTCTTTGTAACCTAATACTGAGAGTTCTAAGCTTTAAAAGCAATTGTACTCCTTGAGGCGTCTCTTTTTGTCCCACAGCGATACCCGTCATCGATCACACATGACTTTCCTTGTCTCAACTTCGCGCGTCGGTTGCTTTCAGGTCACAAACGGCGCGCCTGACCTTGTCAGCGTGACGTCACAGCATACTTGAAAGTGGAGAGTGCCAAGTTTTCAAGAAAGTAAGCGCAAGTCAACGAGATGGCGCATTATTGTTGTGGGACAAAAAGACTTCCCAAGTGTACAAATTGTTTTCTTTCTTTTTCTTGTTTAAAAGAGTGCACGGTGACACGGTTTGTACAGAGCAACTTAATATCTTGACTTTTCCGTGCCAAAACCACTACATAATTACGAGGCACGCCGTTGCGGAGGTCTGCGGAAGTGTTGACCATCTGGTAGTCTCTAACGTGCACTACATCGCACAGTACCTCTAGCGTTTCTCCTCCATCAACATGCCACCGCCGCGGCCGGGATCGAACCCGCGACCTTATACACAGCCACATCAAACCTGCACTTGTAGCCAACTGCGTTCTTCTGTAGTCAACTATATTACGCTATCGCCAACTATATTCTACTATAGCCAGCTATATTCTACATATCGCGAACGACATATTCCTTGTGGCCCGAGCCACTGGTTTGACAGCGCTTCTGCCATAGAACTCGCCGAAAGAAACATTGCGCAGGCGACGTCCATGTATATATAGTTCGGCGTTTTCCCATCTCCCCGAGGGAGCGCCCGTTCTGTCTTCCCTGCCCGGGGCTGATTTATGGCGCTCCCACGGCGGCATCTTGAACTTTCCCGAAATAAATAGAACTAAAGCGAAACGACAGAAATAATAAGGGAACCTAACATAGGGAGCACCACCGTTCGCCATCGCTGTAAGGTTCTGGTGGGAAAGGCGATCGTTAAGTAAAGAGGATGCCAGGCGTTCCCTGCAAACCCTTTCCCCTTTCTCTTTCTTCTCTATGGGGAAAGGCCGACAAGATCGAAGCCAGCGTTCATCCGTCTGTCAGCCGCGCGTGACGACCAATCGTTCACCCTCGCTGGGCTTCGGAAGCATTCTCCCCCTCTCCCATCCCTCTCTTCTTTCTCGAGTCGGCATCAGAACGCACTCGTAGGTGTCCCTAATCGGAACTCGAGGAGGACTGGTTGGGTTGGGGTGCTGCTACACGCCTGCGAAGCTTCGAGCGTGAGCTTAGTTACGCGGACTCGTCTTCGTGTACTATTGGATGATAAGTGTATATGTTCTGCTTCTTATCTCCAGCCCCTAACGTGTAGTATGTCGCTGTAGTTTGTGACTTTTTCTCGTACCTGCGGCCTTGCCGCGCCTTCGAGTGACGCGTCCGGTCTCTGATGAGAACTGCTCGTTACATCGCTCGTCTCTCCACTCCGTTTTTTTTTTTCTTAACTTTTTTGCCATCATGCTTGTGAAAAAACAAGAAAAGTTGTCTCCTGCGCTTCGTCCGTGTCCTCTTGAGACGTCCGCTATACTTAACGCGGTGGGACAGCGCAATCAGAGAGGAGCCACTGATGTGTCGGGGATGTCCTGTTCACGTAGGCGGTGCGCACACCCGTGTTAGAGAGTCTGGCAACGTTGGTTTCAGTGGCTAGAGCGGCGTTCTGTTGCTGAGTTGCGTGCGAGCAAGGCCGCGGGTTCGATTCCGGACCTCATATCGATGGACGCGAAGTTCAGAAAGCAAACAAACGAACAAAAAAGAAAAGCTTGTATATCCTGCTTTGTTCGGTCTTTCATGGCCGAAATTATTCTGGCGCAGGAATAAGGGCCAACGTAAGTTAATATTTACACTGTCTTCTAGTATTCTTATTCTTAATTTGGTTGAATGCTTCTTCTTCTTGTTTCTCTCTCTCTCTTTCTTAAATGCCACACTTTGCTTTCTTCTCTGCAAGGCACCGCATCATTTCTTCCCCCGGCCATTGCCGGTTAGTGTTTCCTTTCCCGATATTGGAGGAGCTTCTAATTTCCTTCTTTTTCCCTCTCTCCTCGTTTTTCTTTCCTTCTCCAATCAAAAGTTGTGGTGATGGACATCGGCTATGTGGCGAGAATTCGGGGACGCGAAGACCTTATTGTGGGCGGTCCTCAATAAATGCTGTCGCTCTCTCAAAAGAGTGCGTTCAACCGAGCAACTCGTTTAAATCGATGAAATGGCCCGCCTGCGTCGCGCGTGCCTGTACCAAATAGCGAAAAACACGCAATAAAACGCCAAAGAATCGGTCGTTCTGGGATTTGATTGTGCCGTCCCAAAGTGTACTTCATACTTTTTTTTATTTTATACGACATAATTCCGTCGTTTTACCTTTCTTTTTCCGCCCGTTTTGCTGGGACGTACATTTTGCCGTATTATTTTTGTTTCCGCGGACTTCTTCCGGCTTAGCTCGAAGGTGCCAGATTTTTAGTCACCTTCGCCGCACCCCGGTACTTCGGTTTTTGTTTCTTCTGAAAGTACCGGGCCATCGGAAAGGGGTCTTACGATTGGTCTTCAACCGTTAAGGGCAAAGCTGGCGCCTTGAGGGCGCGACAACTTTCCTACATTTGTAGAGTGGCGGAGGGCTTTTGAGTGCTCTTAAACAAACTCCAACGACGGACTTAGCGCCCCACTCTAAGGAGTCTGACCGCGGAGGCCGCAAGTGGTGCGGAAAGAGTACCGTATGAAGCCGCACAGTAGACGCACCCGTGGGGTGTTGCAGCCCTTCCAAGTTGCGAACGAAATAATCTCCATGCCCGTGCGTAAAGTCAAGTCTCTGTCTATAACTGCCGCAGATACGATCTTGTGGGACGTCGAGACATCTGTGAAGCTTATCTGTGTCAGAGCCGCGTCCATGTTCGTATTTAGCTGTGCAATTTCTTTTTTCTTCTTTTTTTTTCTTCTGTAATGGTCTACTCATGCGTTACGTATGATATTGTAAAGACAAGACCTTAGCTTCCATGCAGACAATAAGTGTGTATACGAACCAACATAAGGTACTGTAATTCTATGTGAGCTAAACAGCTGTTTTTATTGCGTTTTGTCGCATTATTTAATGAACGCGTTTCTTTTTTCGTTCACGAGTTGTTTTCTGTCGGCTTGGCTGATAGTATAAACATCGCTAAAAGGTTGCTTTTTAATTGCATAATGACACGCGTTTTCCTTACTGCTCATACCAGTAATATACGGAGTTCGCGCAAAGTCATTTCCGGAATAAGCACGTTCCCAATCCATTTGCTGTATCTTCATTAAAGAACGATGATTCGACGCGTTGTTCGATTTAGCGAGATATAACGGCAGTTATATGAAACGAACACAACCTTGTCGCTTGTATACACAGCTTTATGATTCTTTGTCATGATAACAATGACGCGACGTTGATGGCATAGAAGTACGACACATCATTCGATGTATGCGTTTATTATTTGAATACCAGGTGTTCTACAACGTCACATATGCAACGACGAGAAACGCCAAAACACACGGAAGACTAAAAGAAGGCTTCGCTTTAAATTATAAGAAAGATATGGTGCTGCTTTAGTACGGATGATTGCGGTATGTGCGGGGCTCTTCGAGCGCTAGCGGGGCGGGGAACCTCGACGAGATTTCGCGGCACACCGACACATGGTCCACACAGTCAGTTGTTCGACGTCGTTTCGTTTCATTCCGTTCACCACCCTTTGTGTGTATAACTTCCTTTCGTCTTTTCTTCCATTTCTTCCACGCAACCATCGAGAAAGCCTCCCAGAAGCTCACGACGATGGTGAGCGCCATAAGAAGGGATTAAGTTTAACCGCGTTTCGGCTCTCCCCGGAATTGGCCATCGGAAGCGTGCCCGCCCCGCGGTATATATACGTTATATACTCGGTGAATGCCGAACAGCCGTTCGATGTCTTTGCCGCAACGGTTTTGTCTTCTTTTGTTGCGTCGGACTGTGGCCTGCTGCTGGCCCCGGCGGAGAAAAACTTGTTTCGGACTCTTCTGTTCGGCGTCGGTTGCTGCACGCTATAGATTGCTTACTTTGTGTTACGAGGTGCAGTTCGGTTCGGATGGTCGTCGTTTGGACCGCAGTAAACACGGATGTTGGTGATATGGAAGGGCAGCGAGCAACGCATCGTTCGCTGCCCGCGACTACGAAGGAATTGAAGCGAGCCCTCCCCGAATGGTCTATAGTTAAACAAAGAATAAGAAAGAAGATGGCGCACCGCGTTCATATATATAGTGCGCGTTGTTAGAGGAACGGCGAAACCGACGAATGAATTCGGGGGCACGGTGATAGAGAGCTGGGCGTGTTGGTAATCTATGTATACTTGAAAACTACAGCGCCGAGATGCGCAGGAAGAATAGAAATAGACACGGAAGAACAAGCCCTGTCGTGTCTTCTTTTTTCCGTCCTGAATAGTTTCGTATTATGATGAAAAGTAGAATGCGGTGACGCTCCTCGCGTTGTGCTGTCTGACTGTGTAACGGGAACAAAAAGGAGGAATCGCTGCTCTTCGCGATGAGATTTCTGGAAATTGTATTGAATGCCTGCGTTCCTTTTTCTTTGTTTCTTTTTAATCGCGAAGACAAAGAAGACGCGTATGGTGCGGGTTGGTGCCGGATATTGCACGCCGCACGATACACACGAAACAGTCGAGCATATACGCTGAACGCAGTGGACCACGTGATCTGTCCGCGTAACGCGAAACAGAAAAAAGCGCAGCCAAACATCAGCGCCAGGAACGGCAGCGAGACAGGGACACAATGGTGAACGAAGTGACACATCAGAGAACAAAGAGCGAAAGAAAGAATAACCGAAGCAGCAAAAGAGGAAGGGTAGGGGGGGGGGTGGAGGGGTGGCGTACACGAAATGGCTTAGAACTGGGATGCGCCTGCGACGTCGCTCGAAGGCATGCGTACGCGTGCATTAACACGCTGCGTTAGACACTCTCGGCGGGTATAACGATTCGGCGCCTCAAAAGAGCGCGCGCGAAATTGAAAGCGAAGAACACCGAGAGAAAGAAGAAATGAAGGATACCACGAAGCTTCGGAAGGAAAAGCACTATACAGCGTGATGGAAAAATTCCAACGCGCACGGGGCGTCTTTGAGGGCGGTGGCGGTGAGCAATGAAATGGAAAAGGCAATTTCGGAGGGCCGCGAAGCCGCCGATCCGGAACCGGAAATGAGACCGAAGTCCCCCCCCCCCCCTCTCTGCTTCCACATCCTCCTTCCTCTTAGCTTCTTTCTTGCCTTCGTATCGGTCCCGTTTTTCCCTGTATCACGCGCTCTTCTTCCCTTCTTCGGCGCTCAAAAAATAATTACGGGCGTTATACGGGTGTTTCTGAGACGAGCAACGCGTTACTCTTTCTTTGTTGTTCGTTTTGTCGCGTTCTTTTCAGTGGGAAAGCGTGTGCACTAGGTAGTCTAAGCGAGCGGAAACACACACACACACACACACACACACACACACACACACACACACACACACACACACACACACACACACACACACACACACACACACACACACACACACACACACACACACACACACGCACGCACGCACGCACGCACGCACGCGCGCACACACACACACACACACACACACACACACACACACACACACACACACACACACACACACACACACACGCGCGCGCCCGCGCGCTTTATCCGGCATACTCACTCACGCACGCGCACGCACGTGTGCACACGATGGAACGTACTAACAAACAAACACATAAGAGCACGCGTAAAGCGAACGCATGCACAAGGAGCAGCGCGCAGGCTCGTGCAGTCCAGCTGCGTACTCCGTCTTTGTCTTTTGTGACTCTCCGTGTTTGCCGAAGCTCTTTACGTGTTAGCGATGTGCATATATTGCCGCTCAATGAAGAGATGTACGGTCGCTAATCGCTGTGCTGCATTTTCTCTTTGTTGGGTCGATGCATCTATGAGGGGTCTGTCGCCTGCAAGCACGCGGCCTCTGGTCCCGTCGCGGCTTGCTAAATTTCCCGGAGGCAACAACTGGCGCTGTCGCAAGCAGGGGCGTAGCCAGAAATTTTTTTCGGGGGGGGGTTCAACCATACTTCATGTATGTTCGTGCGTGCGTTTGTAGGTGTGCGTGTATATATAGGCAAGCAAAACTGAAAAATTTCGGGGGGGTTTGAACCCCCCCAACCCCCCCCCCCCTTTGGCTACGCCCCTGGTCGCAAGTGTCGGGGGCAACTCTCGCGAACGTGACTGTTCGAGGGCTTCCCACGTATAGGAGGGCAAGCTGACGATGCCAGCCAGCCATAGTCAGGATTTGTATTTTTGTTTGAGCCGCTCAGATCTGCATTTCAGAGCAGCTGCATGTGATCGATGCGAGAAGCCGCGCTGAGATCGCGCGCATAAATATTGAGCAGCGTTCTTGTAAAGAAAAAAAAAAGGATAAAAAAAACATGGAAAGTTTTATTGTTTTCTTCGCACTTTGGAAGAAGTGCGTCTGCTTAAAAGAAATGATAAAGAAAAACAGGACGGGAGGAAAAGAGCAAATTGGCATTCGAAGTAAATGAAGATACTGTCGCTTATGAGAATCTTACATTCACATGAAGTGTGTGCGTGCGCGCGCGTTTGTGTGTGTGTATGTGTGGACAGACAGACAGATGCACACGCATGCACGCACTCAATAGAGTGAGGTTGAGACTGTGCAGCAGGAGGAACGGTGTGAGACGCATACGGGAGGAGGCCACATATATGTACAGTAGCGGACTATTTTACGGTCCGGTGCCGCCATATTGGACTGTTAACCTTGTCGTTTCGTATACTTAACAGTCAAACGAACAGTGCTACGGTAGACGCATACACATGAAAACGGTTGGGTTGGTTTATTCGACGTTTCATCACCTTATGAATGCACGTCGCGATATACAAAAATAAGAAGACAATCGTTTCACGAACAGCCCGAGGTGGCGGCGCCCATTAGTCTGACGTAAAATCGTCTTCACAGGAACCGTGTAGTTGTTGCGTTGGCGTGGAATCGATACGATTTCGTCGTGCGCGCAGTGCACAAGTTCACCGCGGTAAGTGTTTATCGAATTTGGGAACTTCTCAGGAAAAGAGGCGGGGATTACTCAACGCATCGGCAACAAGTGGAAAGAACAAAACGAAACAAAACGCGCACGGATGTTATACGTTGCGAGTCACGTCACATCGCTATTACATTTCAAAGAGCCCGATATATTAAGAAAGCAGGAGAAGGAAGGTTGTCTCGGAATAGGACGTCTAGTTAGGGCTATAGTCAGTGTGAGCGGAATGGAAAATGAACGAACGGCGTGGGAGTTGTTCCGAGTCAGCGTTTGCCGTTTTCTTTTGGTTCTTCGTTTCATATTTCCATTTCATCAAGAACGGGAGGTCGAGAGAGGGAATAAAGGATGGGGGTGGGGCGCCGAAGGCACCTCGCTGACCGAGTATTTGAGGTCGCGTGCTTGAGGCCTATAGGGCGTGCATTCCTTTGCATCGCTTTTCTTCGTTCTATCGAGTTCCCTCGCTCCTGACCGAAGGCAATCTCGCGGTTTTGCCCCCCCCCCCCTCTTGTTCACCGGCGCGGCCGGGTAATCTCGCGAAGCACGCGGGCGTTCCCGTGGTAACGAGCTGCCTTTGGTTCCTTCTACACGGCGTGCATCGAAGCTCGCCGTCAGCAGCGCATCGGAGGAGCAAAGTCTCTAGCGGCCTCCCAACACACGCGATCGAGGCGGCGGCAACAGCAACATCAGCGTGGCGTCGTGCTCTTCGCTTATTGGCTTATAATGCTCGCTGCCAGGAGGCTGGCTGCTGCCACGAAGAGGGGGCTGCCGCGTCCAGGGAAACCGATGTTTACCGAATAAGGAAGGTGAGAGGAAGTGCCGCCGCTCGGGTGATTTGAAGGGAATGGCACTTGGCAGCGCATTCGAGTAATAGGCGGTTTGCCGACTCTGCTGCGCCTCGCCGCGTGCATGCAGGGTTAACGCGGCGCATTCCACGATCAGCAGGAAATGTTGTGGGATGGGGATCAGCTGCGCGAGTATGGTAGGCCTAAAGGATCTGGATGGGTTCGAATGAGCGTGAAGGAAGGCTCGCTGTCAGCGCCGACGTTATAGTACGGACGAAGTTGCACTGTAGACGGATTCAGCGTCCATTTGCGCCGATCTCTACAGGTCGAGGTGATGGGGGGGGGGGGGGGGGGTTACGGTGAACGTGGCGCTTAGATATCCTTCCAGTACACTTGCCGAAGCGAGTATATGCCATCCACGAAGCCTCCGCATGAACTGAAAGAAGTTTGAACGATCGATCGTGCACTATTTGGCTTCATTCGCTGACTGAACGTACTACGAGGCCGTTGTAATCGAACATGAGGGAAAGAGATGAGTAGGCCGGAAGTGAAGCTTTCTTTGCTTTTCTTCTTCATTTTTTTCTTCATAGCCATGGTAACGCCTTATATAATTTGCGGGCGCGGAGCCGCTGCGTAAAGAAATACAAATGCAAAAAAATATCATGGGTTGGGTTGCTAGGTTCAGCACTTCTCTGATTGCGTTCTCATTGCTGCTTTTTGCGGAAACAGTGTGGTATTTTGTCTTTGTTTATCTCGTGATGCAGCCAACCGATATTGGTGGGCGTCGTTGACGTCATCGCTCTCGTTAATGCATACAACTACCTCGCTGTATATGGCGCAGCGTTAGCGTCGCATACACGCGCACCCATCGAGTTTTAGTTGCGCTCGCGTGGGCCGCGCCGTCTCGATTTCACATCACGCAGTTGCCGACACCGAAGCTCACTCGTCTTCTTTTCATAGAGTGTTGTGTGCAGCAATCGCGCTTAACAAATTTTCCGCGTAAAATCGCGTCCCATTAAGTCTGCGTCAAATTTTGCGGTACCTGATCGACGATCAAAAGCACTAGTTCAAAAAGACTCGTCTGAGTGAGTCTGTATACACCGGCGCGACGTCGAAAAAGGCGAGCTTGAAATAAATTGACCCGCGCGTCATCTATAACGACGCGTGTTTTCCATAGTCGTTTTCTGCGAGCTTTCGTTGCTAAGCAGGAAAAATAAAAAAAAGTAACGATGATGGGACTCAAGGGCACCGAGACGGGAAACCTGACACGGAAGTTATACGGTAGCCGTGATTCCGGCCGCGCTGCTAGAGCCATTACGTAGAGCGAAGTTGCAGCAGCTCTGAAAACGACGACGTCGACATAAGTATAAAGAAAAACGCTCGTCACGAATTGAAGTATACAGAAAGGAAGAAAAACATCACGTGAACGAACGTACTAACGAAATTGCGCAGTCAGCGACGATGCGGTTCTGAGCGGACACGACGCGCCAAAAACGGGAGTGGGAAAAGAAGACGAAGAAACTCGCTTGTCGTCGCGTTCAGAGAGAGACACGATGATGCCGGTTGTATTTTATTTTATTATGCTCCCGGGAGCGCATCCCGACAGTCATCTCCGCAGCTTCTCCTCATCCTTCGCGTCGTTCGTTTTTCGCTCGCTTCCAATGAGAAGGCGCCGCCGAACTCTATATACGAGCTTGTAACGAGAGAGAAACACGCCGATGCTGCTTCATGAAAAAGTATAGCATGAAATGTGGAGAAGATGAAGAAGAAGAAAAGAGAACGTGAACGGCTTGACTGCACGAGAAAAAAGATATCGTGATACATCTAACGTTGTCTACTTATCAACGCCGAATCCACGGGGACGTGGCGAACGCAGGAAGCAAGGAAGGAGAAAAAAAAAGAAGAAACAGTTCAACCAGGATGCAATCGAATACGTGGCAGTATACAAGCGCGACTCGCCCAGGGAAGTAGGGGAGTGGGAAATAAGAAAGTTGGGAGTGGGAGGAGCTTGGACGAAGGGGACGACTTGACGAAGTAGAAGGGGAGAGCGACGCGCGAGAAATCGCGACGTCGTCATCGTCGGCTGGAATGGAAGGTTGCCATGTGTGTGTGTGGGAGAGGAGGGAGTAGAGAGGGAGAGGCTTGCGTGCCGTGAACGCGCGTTGGCGTAATCTCGTCAGACGGAGACCGAGCCTATAAATATTGAAGGCCTGCTTGCGATCTGCCGCGCGCGTGTGTATCGACGGAGGGCAAGCGGCGATGGAGGCACGTTGGGAGAGTTAGGGCGAAGACGACTCTCTCACGCCATGGGGGTGTGATCGACGTGCCGCAGCATCTTCGATGAGTTGAGAGGGAGAGAGCGACCTGGAAAGGTAGAGGGAAGGCTCGAAGATGAGTCGTTCTCATAACGACGTGGCGGCAAAGCGTCGTGCTGGTTACGAGATTAGCCTGGTTTGCCGTGAATTTCGAATGCGATGTTGGAAAGAGATGACGATTTTGGGGGTTGTAGACCGAACTTGTAGTACGTGTCGTATCCAGGTGATTGCGAGCACTGATGCGTCGGCGAGAATAGAGATAATATAATAATATCTGGGGTTTAACGTCCCAAAACCACTGTATGATTATGAGGGACGCCGTAGTGGAGGGCTCCGGAAATTTCGACCACCTGGGGTTCTTTAAGGTGCACCTAAATCTAAGTACACGGGCCAGGATTCGATCCCGCGACCTTCGGGTCAGCAGTCGAGCGCCATAACAACTAGACCACCGTGGCGGGGCTGGCGAGAATAGAGAGGAAGTAATCCTTCAGCAAAAGTGCCGGGGGTGTTAGCATGCATAAGTTCGAGAGAAGACGTATTTCGTGGTGGTAGGTTTATAGAATCGGGTCGCGAGATGTACAGGGTGGCGTAGGTATTCTTAGAACATGCCAGATCTTCGGCAGTTGTGTGTAGCTGATTGCTTTGTGTGGACCGCGCGTGGAAGCTCAGAACGATGTTGCAGGCGAGGGAGATTGTGAGAAATATGCCACGCGCTTCCGAATGCCGTAATATGGTACTAGTTGTCCCGATTGCGAGGACAGCTGGTTTAGCGAACGAAACTCTGCTCGATGGGAAAGTCACACACCTGCATGAAAATGGCACTGACGGATGCGCAGCAAAGCAGGCTTCAAAGCAGGTATGTACAAGGGTCAGAGCATGCTAAGTGAAAAGAAGTGCCTGACTGAAGAAAACAATACCGCATTGAAAGCCACTTAATCGATAGGTGCACGCCGTAATCAGGGGTGAGACAGCTGCGCATATTGTGCATTTTTGATACGATTCCGTTTTCCTGCGCCAAGCTGCTCCAAAAGCATAAAAATTGCAAAAATTGCGCCGAACTGCGCCGAAAGGCCTCACAAGCAAGAATTTTGAAGCCCGCGTCAGTTTCAGCGTGGGAAAACGTAACTTTAGAAGCAGCAATGGAGGCTTCCATAGTGCTGTGATAATTGCCTCTGAGCGGTTGTAAATATATGTGACCCCCCCCCCCCCCCCCCCAAAAAAAAAAAGCGCTGCCGCTCCGCTAGCTTGCTGCATCTCGGTAGGCTGAGTGTTCTGGCGCTACTGTCAACTGTCGCGCAGCGAAAACTATCGAGTGGCATACGTAGCGCGTAGCGGAGTTTGTGCACTCTCAGTTTCGTTATTTTGCATAGCTTGTTCCTCTGCTAGCTGCGACGCTGCTGCGTGTGTTCTCCCGCAATGAGCGAAGGTGAGTATTTTTCGTGTGGATAGAGAGAATATTTTCGGCTGCATGCGTTAACCTCGTTAAAACATACCTGCCGCGAACGCGGCATAACTACGCATTAAACGGTAATAGGCATTAACCAACAAGTTCCAATTTGCATCTCCTGGCTTGCGCCGACGCCGCCAAGGAGGAAATAAATGCAGTGCCGCTGTAAATAATGCCTCAAGTGCGCACGACAAAGCCTTTTTTTTCTGTTTGTTCGTTTGCTGCAGCGCTGATTCGGGCTCTCTCGTACGACCGTCCTATAGCACGTGGTACGACATCAAGGAGCGTTTCGAAACTATTACGCTTACAACGGCGCTACGCTTGCAGCGCCGTACGCGCGCGCGTTTGACGACTTAGTGTCCGCGCGGTAAGGTTTCTCGGCGATCGCGACCCATTCTTGAAGGCGGTCCCGCACGAGGTGGCAGCGAACGGTGGTGCAGCGCGCTTTTGCTATCACCTATTAAAAGCGTGCGGTACACTTGACGCTACGCCGCCCGCGCGGCCGAGCAGATAGCTGAAGGCGCTTTATTGTGATGGGGTACTTACAGGCGTACGCAGGCTTCGTTCCCCTTCAGGGAGGGCGAAGGTAGAGTCACTGTATATGCTACCTTTAGGTAGCAGAGTAGCGCATAGATCCGGCTAGCAACCACAGCTATGCGGTGAAGTCGCACTTCGTTTTTGCAGGCGACATGCCTACCGTGTCGCCGATTAACCTGTCTGGCGTGTCGAAGACCGGCGATAAACATTGGCTGTCGATGGCTAGTGTTAATTCAGTTCGCTGCAGCGGCGGCGTCAAGAAATAAAAAAATTGGCCCAAGCGGCAGCTTCTCCGCAATGCATGGTTGCTAGCGGCGTTGGAAGACAGATGCGCAACTCTGCTACCTAAAGGTAGCATATGCAGTTACTCTAGGCGAAGGTTCATCGCAGCGCCCCCAATCCCGATTAAAGCGCAAGGCAGACGGTACGATTTTCCATGCGATGCGACGGCCGACGCGGCGGTGCGACAGCCGGAATGGTGGCTGTCGAAAAGCTGAACGAAAAGGCAAAGCAGTAATCTGCTAAATCGTATTACTCATCTAAAGCAAAGTCCTACTGCTATGTCACTACAATTCTTGTGCAATCAGTTCTTTTTATTGTTTGAGAAGTGTGATGTTTTTTCTTTTCTTATTTTCAAATGTAAAGTGAACCAAAAACCAATTGCGTTCGACACACGGCGACGGAACTTTTTCTTCTAGTTTTTTTCTTTACCATCTGTTAGTGTATATTTTACAACGTCATATCCGTGACGGAAACACGTCAGTAGAGCCGTGGTGGACCCCGGCATAAAACACTCTCGTGTTAAAAAGGAGCAAGCCATAGAGTTTCATACAATATGTAACAAGCAGCTCAGAATGAATGGACATTCTCTGCAAAAAATAAATAAAATAAAATTGAAAAAGAAAAACAGGGAAGCACAGTTTGCTTCAGAAACCGGATGGTCACTCCTTTCCGTCGCGAACAGAAGTGTAGCCGTTGTAGATAAGAGAAAACGAAACGGTTTCGTTTGGAAAACATGTAACAGCCTTTCTTCATTTTTTTTTTTGTATTCCAGCGCGAAATGCAGCTTGCGTACGTGCACGGCAGCCTCTGAGGTGGGCCAGGCGCACGGGTGTTATTGCTCGAAGACAGGGGTGGTATTGTGCCATTACTCTTGCGTTCCAGCGCCGATATATGGGTATAGTGTAGAGTGAGCGCCGCTTGCCCACGCTCTCGCAGTGGATCGTTCTTCACTGGGCACCCTCCTGTATATAACCGCTGTCTTATGAATGGTCCTCTTTCCCAATGCTTGCCTCGCCTTGCTCGAAGGGTAAAGCGTCCCGTCAGCTCTTTCTCTTACCCGCATATATATCTTTTCTTTTTTTGCCAGTTCTGTACTTCGACTGTATAGATTGTAAGTTATTGACCGAAATGGCCGGCTATGACGCGAGTGGAATTTCTGGCCATTCAGGCAACGTCGGGGAAGCGCTTTTTCAACGGATGTGAGCGATGGCTCATTGTCAAACGGCTTATACGGGCGAACGTCGCTCGCTGAGTCGGCGCGAATGTGACGTATAATGATGCTGCACTTCGAGAGAACGCCAGGGGGAGTTGTGGTGTTTTACAAAAGGGCGGCGTAACTGCGAACTTCTTTATTTTATCCTGGCTGTCACGTTCTTGATGTTTTGTTAGTGTTAGTATTTGAAGTTGTGGGGTGAAGCACTGACCATGCGATCTGAGTGCACGTCTTGGAGTTTAGGTTTATCACCAAAATTAATCTAATAGTTAAGTTTACGCTCTTCTTTAACTTCGAATGAAGAATATCAGAACGTTGGTTTTTGTTTTGTTCTTAAGAAGCTTTGAACGGAGTTACTACTCGGGTCTACCTTACGTAATTGGATTGTTCTTTTCGATCGCAGTTTTCTTGAAAGGACAAGTTGGAAGAATATTAAACAGATATATTATTGCATTGCATTTCGGTAATAGCGAAAGGGTTTGTGCTTTTTAAAGAAACTTGATAAACTAGGAATGGCACAAGGAAAGAATATTGGTGGTGACGCCACCATCGAGTGCCCACAACAATTTACCGTGACGTCATCAATTTCTACAGTCTACACTCCGACCTAGGTATAACTGTTCATGAATAATAATGGATATACGTTATGTCCTTAGGAGAGCCAAAAGATGCAGCGCAGCGTCCGCTTGGGTGGAGCAATGGTTACGGTACTGGGCTGCTGTCCCGAAAGTCGCGGGTTCGATCCCGGCCGCGGCGATCGCATTTCGATGGAGGCGAAATGCTAGAGGCCCGTGCAGTGTGTGATGTCAGTGCATGTTAAAGAATACCAGGCGTTCAAAATTTCCGGAGCCCTCCACTACGGCGTGCCTCATGATCATATCGTGGTTTTGGCACGTGAAACCCCAGATGTTATTATATATTAAATGCACAGCAGCAAATTTCAAACGATGTACATGCCACGGATCCGCAGAAAATACTTCCATGCTGGTCGCTCACTTACCGGCATTCTGACTTCACGGGCCCCAATAATTTCTTTAATATGATCAGTGTACGTTATAACGTCACTCGAGGTGACTTAGGTGTCGGGCATGTTAATGTGTCATGATCCAGGCATTCAGTAAGAATGTTGTCGGAGTTGGAAGCCTCAATCACAGTTCGCAGTATCGAATCCCGGCCGCGGCGGCTGCATTTTTGATGGAGGCGAAAATGTTTGAGGCCCGTGTACTTAGATTTAGGTGCACGTTAAAGAACCCCAAGTGGTCGAAACGGCGTCTCTCATAATTATATCGTGGTTTTGGGACGTTAAACCCCAGATAATATTATTATTACATTTCGCAATATGAGCGTGCGTAAGTCTGTGTAAAAGAAAAAAAAATACGCGTACAGGCTTGCCCAGGCGTAACTGATAAAAGATGTTTTCGTGTGTTAACAGAAATTTAGCAGAATGTTGAAATAAATGACTAGATCAACGTCTTGGAACTTCGTTTAATTGAACCACGTCTTTTTACTGATTTTGACTGACGTAGCTTCTGCGATTCAGCGCAGCTTACTTCGTGGTAGCGGGAAGACAATCACGCACGCCATCGGCTGTCCCGTTGCCTGTAATTTTTGTCTCGGCTGTTGCAAGTCATTCCCGGGGTGTTGCTCGTTCGTGCCAGTCTGGCTGTCCGGTTCGTTCGCACTGTTTTCTACAAACAACAGCTAAAATCTTTGCATTTCCTTCCTTACCTTCACTACAACCTTGCGCCATCGTGTGCGTGTGCGTATTCCTTAGTATACGTACAAAAGTTAAAAAAAAATAAAGTATCCGGGAGCCGTTGCCCTATCGGGAAAATGGGTTGAAGCGAAGCTTGGCGTGTGCGTTACGTTCTTACTACTTTTCGTACTTTCGCATTACGCAATGCTCCCTCCTAACTTCTTCTTTCCTCCATTCCGGGAATCGGACCTTTATCCACGTGCTTAGCAGCGCTGCGCTTCAGTTGCTACAGGCAACAACGACGCTCTTGCGTTCATATCCAGGCAACGACGGTATGTGCGCAACGTGAAACGACAAGAGACATCGATAAAAGATCAGATAGCCATATCAGAAACAGCTGAATCGGCATGCCGACGCTCGAGAAAGCATCTATTATTGGAAAACGGTGAATACAAATACGGCATGTGACCGGCGCGCCTTCGAAGGCCTCATTTGTGTACACTCGCATTTCTGTATACGCTCGCCCGTCGCCGGGTTTCTCGCGAACTATGCCGTCGCCGCCACCGAAATCCGTAAAGCCTGTTTCACATGCAGCGATTTTGCTCCAAGAGCGGAGCGGCTGCCGTCGCGGAAGCCCAAAAACAGGTTTTTTAGAGCGACCAGTGGACGCGCGATCGAGATCGCCGGAGTTGGAAAAATTCGCTAGCGGAAGAGCGGCTGCCCAAGGTCACCCAATGGGAGAGCAGTGGCGTGGGGAGCACGTGATTGCAGGGGCGGAGTCGAGGAGCGGGCGCGTGCGCCAGGAGGAACTCGGTTTCCTAGCAGACGACATTCGCTGTAACGAGCTGGCAGTGTAGAAACGCCTTTCTTTTCGTTTTGTTGTTCCCTACTGCGCTTCCATCAAAGCAGACAAATCGTTTGCACATGTCATTTTGTTCTTTTGTATCTTTATAGAATCGTGGCACCAACACAGGTCCGTACAGGGGGACCCTACGGCACTGCGCACTTGTTGGTCGCATGTTTCAGTTTTTTTTTTTTTTTTGCTACTCTGACCCAGCACGTTCGAATAGTTTACTGTTTTCTTTTTTTTCAATGGTCACGTACCCCGAAGACGACAAATGCGAGCCCCCCAGACGACGACATTGTGGGTTTGCAATGGTTGCCGGCCCAGACGGCGCACCAACGCCTTGCGGCATTCGAGAGCAAAAGCCACCGAAAGCACTCTGAAAGCTTAAAACCACAAAAACCAATTCTTTTTTTTGCTTTTCCATGGCCAAGTGTATGAGCGTGCAAGAAGACTTGCGTGGTAAAAAAAAGAAGGTGTAACAGAAATAAACGTGACTACTGAAGTTGTTTAATTGCACTCTGATACACTGCACGTTTTCGTCAATCAAGGTTTAGGCGCGTGAAAATCGAGCACCGAAGTAGAAGGCTGGTGAAACTCGCAACCCAAGTGCACCAAAAGAAGCGAACTCGGAGAAAGGAAACCCGCGGATAACGGGCGCTTTCCACAACCATCACTGCGCATCGCAGAGGCGCGCGCCGCGCGAAAGCGGTGCATGTGAAACGAAGCCGCGTGCGAGCGTCCTGTCGCCGCTCAATCGCCGCGGGCCCCGCCGCTCAGTCGCTCGCATGTGAAACAGGCTTAACTCACAGAAGCTTCGCTTACAAAAAAAAAAAAAAAAATTCTACCGAATACCGGCATCAAGCAGCAGCAGCCATTTCGCGGAGAAAAATGGAAACGCCAGTCCAGACAAATGAACGGCCGTCCCCCTTTGCGCTCCGGGGTATAGGAGGCCATAACGTCATACCTATAGGGCTTCCGCTCCCGCGGGAATGCTGCGTCGCCACCGCCTGGTAAATTAATGTTCTCTCGCTCGCGCACGAACTGTCGCGATTTCCGGCAACGCTCGTCCGCCGCTCGCCCGAGCATGCATTGGCGGCTTCATCCTCCGCCGAGCAGCGCGCATATGCTCCGTCGGCTCGCGCGAATCGCCGACGGCGGCCTATACGCACCCAGAAACCAGATCACAAAGCGTCTGGCCTATGCGGACGAGGAAATTAAAAGAAATAAATAAACTGGACAAATATACGCATCTGTATAGAACAGTGCGCGTGCGTCGGTTTTCGGAGGGGGGTTGCGCTCCTCGCAATTTGCGCCGGCACTCAATCAAGATTAGCCGCTAACCCCCATATCCCTTCCCTCTCAGCGTTTCCAAGAACGTCGGGACGCAGTTTGCCGGCATTTATAGTGTAGACAACGCGCAGTACAAGCACGCGTTGCGAACGAGCGCGCCCGCGCCCGTTCGCTCTACGCGGGAAAAACAGTGCAGTGTTGCGAAAGCTGTATCTCTCCGACTATATACGTGTGCCGCGAGAGATCGGTGCTGGCCGAGTTCGGGGAAATTAGTGTTCGTGCTCGGTTAAAACAAATGAATCGGACGGTGCGTCGAAAGTCGGGGTGCCCATCGATATCGGGTTGGCTGTTGGCATTCGGCCAGTTTTACCGGCGCTGCCGCGAAATTAAACGCGTCTGCCCCGCATTGGCATACATTAACGCATTCCAACGAGCTCGAGCTTTGCGGGACGCTGCACGGATTTAGCGGGACCGGAGCGGCGCGTGGTGTACACCGCGTCGAGCGGTGGTATACTCAGACACGTGTAGGCCGCCATACATCTACCGGACGAGCGGACAGCTCCGGTGATGGAAGTTGAAGGAGAGAGAGTGAGGGTTGAGAAGAGGGGGAGAGGGAGGGAACGAAACGGGAGCGACGGAAGAAGGGTTGACCGTTTCCTCCGGTTGAGCGAAAAAAAAAAAGCGTTTCCTGTCGGATTAATTGTCGGCACGACTGAATAATTACCGTCCCCGAGGAGAGATGCGCTTTGGACTCTCGCTTTTCTCCTCACCCTCTCCTACTCTCCTCCTCGTAACGTCGCGCCGCCCGCACCCGTTGCACGAGATCCATCTCCTCCTTCGTCGCCCGTCCTTTCCGAGTTTCCCATCCTTCTCCAATCAACGTGGCGGCCAGTCTTTCGCAAACCCCGCAATTTTTTCGCGCCAGCGAGATAAGGAAGTGCTTAGCGCGGCGGGACCCACGACCCAAGTGCGCGTGCTGGACCCCGATGTGTGTGGAAGGAGAACGCGTCGTTTGCCAGCTGCAGGTTCTTTCCCCCTTTCCACCGCCTTTCGCCTTCACTCGCGCTTCCCTTGTTTGCCAGCAGTTCTCTATCCCATCCCTCCTCCTCGTTCGCTCTGTTTTTCATTCTGCATGTGGCAGCTAACTAACGCCTGCGACGTGCTCGCGTCTTAAGCGTGCACGCACACCGGCTGACTGCACGCGTAAAATGTAAATAACGAGGTCCGCGGGGCAGCTAGGCGCGGATTTGGCGAGGACTCGCGCACCCGTCGCTCGTGGGATCTGCGTTGTATATTTATTCTAAACCTTCCGAAGCCTGATGACGGTGGAACTGTGAGGCGTAATGGCCTTGGGGAAGGAAGTGCTGAACGGGTGGAAAACGCCCTGTTTGTTTTGTTAAGGAAGAAAATGTGGTGGACTTCTTAGTGTGATGTAACACACATACACATGTGTGTTAGAGGAGGAGTTGGTATTAGACAGGAATGCAAGAACCTGCGACGCCCCAGGCGTGTTCTGGCCGCCGAAGGAGAGACTGCTTGTCTGCTAATGCAATGGACACGGTGAACGTCGAACATGCTGTAGTGGTAGTCTTGCGTATCTTCTGTATCCGCAAATATCCCGCGGGCATTCTCAGTCGTATTCACGCGTAAGCTGTCGTCTATCCTTTCTACTTGCTTGTGTTTCTTCATTTTTCGCGCTGATTTCAGTATAGTAACTGTGCTAGATCTTAGCCCAGCAGACTGTCCTTCTGAATCGAAGGCGTGCTCTCTTGCACGATCCTCGAGTTTTACGCAAGAGCGTTCCTTTAACTCTCCCAGTAGCATGGATTGTTGCCATAATGTTGATTCAACAATTGCTACTAGGGATCTCAAGTGACATTGAGTGCCCAGGCGCTTAATTTGACATTTTTCGGTGAGAAATAGTATTGACCTTTAGCTCCGGCACCGCCTGCCTATGTACTGTGCACAGCCTTGCCTACGATTGAGTGTGAAAGCGTATACATATATAGTGCACGTTGCTACGTACCCAGTGTGCCTTTGCAGCGCATGTGTAGCCCTACTCAGCAGTGGCGTAGCCAGAAATATTTTTTGAGGAGGTGTTATACGGTAAAATAAATAAATAAATAGAGCCTGTGCCCGAAGGATAGCTTAGTAATTTTTCTGAATGGTTAGTTTCGTTAACTATAATATCTGCATGAAGATACGAGTGAACATATGACTCCCAGGATTTGATTCCTCAGGGACATTTTTTTTCCCGAAAGGAGGGGGAGAGGGGGTGCATGCATGCATGGGGAGATGGGGTTCGCTAAGAAAATTTCGGGTGTTGTTCTGACACCGAAACCCCATCCCCACCATTCTGCCCAGAGAGGGTATAGAGTATGGACGAAGGAAACACAGCGCCGACCAAAAGTAAAAAAATATATTCTTAAAAAACGTTTCGGCTAGGGTATAGAGTATATTTCGCGGAAACGTGAGTGTTGCTGAATTCTACACGCTTTGTGTCGTGCGAACTTTCATTACTGTGAAGAGCTCAGGAAGTCCAGAGTGTAATTCCGCCCAACTGCCCAGAAAGTTCGAGCTCTATGAATGCAACGGGGAACCGACCAAGCGTCCCAGAGTTCGCGGTCACGCAGCTAATGGCGCTCCGCTTTTTCACCAAAGGCTTCACCAATAGCTCACTAATAGTTCACCAAAGGCTTCACCAATGGCTCACCGATGATAGTTCACCAAAGGCTTCACCAATAGCTTTCACCAATAGCCTTCACCAATAGCTTCACCAATGGCTCACCGATAGTTCACCAAAGGCTTCCCCAATAGCTTTCACCAATAACTTTCACCAATAGCTCATTGTCAACAACTTCGTTATCTCGATTTCCTTGCCGATCTCATTCTCCATGCGCACTTGGCTCCTTCAAGCGGACTCGCATCGTTTATTTCGTTCATGCTCTCTGTCACTTAATTTCGGGTCTTCTTAGTAGGTACGCTTAGCTTTCACTGTACTCTTCGTCGAATTCCCAGAAGTAATAGAACAGCGCCAGCCTATCTTCATCGTTTGTTACATGTAAGCTAGGTCGCTATGATATGGTGATTACTTTCAGCCGACTTTATCATCTTCTCGTCGTCCACCGCTCACGACTGGCAGCGATACCAGCGGATTGCCGGACAAGGCAGCCCACCCGCTTGCTAGATTATATGCGAACAAAGACGTTTTAACAATCCAATGGACGATCGATGCGATAGCGAAGAGCCGCTAAGAAGGCACAAAGAACAAAAAAGATAACGCGAAATGGAATTATATTGGAATAGGACTTTTGCAATACCCGGACCCACACGCCCATAATCACGCATCACCTGTCAAGAGGTTACTGTTGACCGTGCCACACTTTGACAATTTTCTTGAGTGACTGGTCTTGTTTGTCGGTCTTTGTCTTTGCTTCCCTATTATTGTACTGGGAACCCAGCATGGGAAAGTTTCCGTGAGTCTAAGATAATGAAAATTGTTGGATCGTTAAATAGCGGCCATGGCGCTCAGTTTTTGAACCCGTAACATGGCGTACTGCAGTGAGACACCGTAATTGCCGCTCCACCATGACGGTGTCGGTACGTCTTGTCGTGGCTTTCATGGCCCGGTTTGGCTGGCTTGAGCATGCTAGACTTGGTTTTTTATCACGTTAAATTGTGACAGTGCTGTTCTCAAAGTTAAGGCGCCGTGAGGATGAAAGTCGTCACTAAGCACGTCGGAGCTTTCGTCGTATTGTAACGGTGTCACGTGTTTTTTTTTTTTTTAATCGCGATCGGGGACGATCTGGATTAGGCTCGATCCGGATCAGGTGCTGCTACACGGTCACCTTTAATCGCGATCAGGACCCATCTTGATCAAGAATATCGCGACGTGGCTCCCAGGTCGCGATATGAATAACGTATGGGCCTCGTAGCAGCGGGTATTGTCAATTGCTATCGAGAAATCCGATCCGGATCGGCTTTCATCGCGATCGAAAGTGCCTGTGTGACGTCGGCATTATTCATTGCATTTTATAAAGCAAGTCCGGCATTGTTGCAATATAGGTGTCTAACCGTTTCAAGCACATGGCAAACGTGTATCGTCAGCGTCGCTCACAACAAGAGCGTATGTGGCAGCAGAAGTTAGGTAACCACAAGAACATGGAAAATATATTTTTCTGTCACATATTAGGCACGCACGCTAGCATTGTGTTTAACAGGACACGTGTTTCAAACAAAATAAGCAGTTTTTCAGCACAGCATTATCGCACAAAAAAAAGAACTAATATTTTTTTGTCGCACGTATAAAACCTTTTTTTTTCGTTCTTTACAGCGCGATTAAGGCCCGAGAAATCGCTGACGTTTTACAGGAGAAAATTATATGGGAAATTCGTAAGTATGGGAAAAACGTAGATTATTATATGGGAAAATCGTAGAGACTATGCTACTCACTTGATCCCAGTCGTCGACTGCTTGCACCTTACGTCGTCCGAGGCTTCTCGATGCAGTTGTCTTGACTGTCTAACGTGCCGCTGCTTTCCGTATATTACCACAGGGCCCTACCGGCTAACACTATCGCTTCTGGCGCGGTTCTCTACTGATTGACCGAATGAAAACTTCACTTTTCACCCTACCAAACCTACTTCTAATAACTTTTTTTCCCCTCTTTTCTGTCCGCCTACGACCTTACCGTTATCTACGAGCTCTCTATCTCTAGACTGTGCTACAACGTGCGTGAACTCGGCAACAGGCTCCTATACGAGAAAGATGGAAGCGTCGGCTAGTCTGGCCCGAACTAAGTAACCGCTACCCTCTCGAAGCGCAAGCGAACTCCAGCGACAGGAATAGAAAAAAAAAAGCGACCACTTCGAGCAGTGTCGGCCGGAAAGAGCCAAGTTGTCACGTCTCTTTCGATGACAAAGGACGACAACGTGTTTTCACGCCGACGCAGATGACGACAAGGCGTGCTAAGTAAAGGAGCGAGCGCGGTTGTTGTGTCGAGCGCTTTGGGGACGAAGCAGCGCCGCCTTCGCCGCCGGGCGCCGAACTCACTCTGGCCGAGCAGCGTTTCGCGATCACAGGCCGGGCCGGTTCGGTCGGCCGGCCCGTTTTTCGTCGAGTCGAGTATGCGCTCCCCTCTTACCTTCCCTCACTAGAGAGTGTAGACGGCGCGCTCTTCCCTCTCCCCTTCTCCCTCGTCCCAATTTCCCTCAGCTGCTCCCTCTCCCTGGAATCACGCATGCGCCAGAGCCGGCGGCTCAGCTGCCCTCACCTTCTTCCTATCTTTTGCCCCAATCTTCTTCCCTTTTTGGGGAAGGCTCCTCCGCGTGCATCCCAATTCCTTCTCGCTGTGTGTCTCTCTCTCGCGGCTTTCGTTTCACTATGAGGCGGTCTGTCCTATTGTTTTTGTACAATTAACGTTACTGTTTTCTTATTCTCCCTGTTCTCCTTTTTGTTCCCTTCTACCGCTTCTGTACCCTCCTCCTCCCCCTTCCCTCCCCCTCCCTGTTCCATCTCTGTTGTCCTTTTTGTTCTCCTCTACTGTTCTCATTCCCTCCTCCCATCTTTCCCCCTTTCTGCTGTTCTAGATTCAACTTGTTCCCTGCTTGTCCAAGTGTATCCGCTATGCACGGTCCGGTTATTCAATTCAAATGAGTTGTTTTGTCGTTTCTTTTTATCTCCCCGCTAACATGCCGCTTTTTTCACATCGCTCTTGCATCGATCCTCTGGTCTTTCTTAAGTTTACTTCTAAAGAAACTATTCTACTCGCTTCTTTCGTGTTTTGCTCTCACGTAATTCTCCCGTTGTCCCCAGCTTGCCAGAATTATATTTAGCCCGCTTTTTTTCTTACTCTTTTTTTTTCGCGGTCTTTTTTTCTACATTCGCCTTCCTGTTGAGCCTATAGTTCCGCTTTACTGTCTTAAACTTTTCGTCCAATCCTGTTTCCCGCTCAACATAATTCACTTTTCTTACTCCTTTTTTTTAAAAAAAAATTAAATGCTATGAACTCGGGACTAGCATTTGCATTTTATACCTGCGATACGTTGGGACCGTGTCGAGCTCTTTCTTGCATATGCACCTCTTAACGCCGCTTCCTTCCCGTTCCATCACCGTTTAATCCCTAGAGCTTGTCAGGCGCGCTTCTTCACTTTAGCGCATGCTTCTGCGTAGCCAAAAAAACTTGCTTGTTTAACTTATCCTTTGCTTTGCCTTAGCTGTTCATCCTCCTTTACTTTTGCTGCTGTGTGTCAACGCCTGACCTTTCTGCTCGCTTTAGCTGGATTTGCCGTAGGCGACCTAGTAACAGGCCTTAGACACGCTTCTTCCTCTCATCCCGGCTTTTCCTCCTCATTAAATATTTTATTCTCATTAAACCTTCCACCTCGCTCCAACTCTTTGCGAGCCAGTTTCGACGTCTTTTCGGTCCTGTCGTTTCGCCACATCGCACACATGCCGCAGTGTCACAGTTAACCTTTAACCACATTTAACCGCTAGTTATCATTCCTTTTCTGCTTCTGTCTTTTCGCTTGAAATTGTTTTGAAATCGTTTTATTTTGCTATTCTATATAATTACCGATGCAGATGGGTGGAATAGTGGAATAAAAGCTGTGCTCGAACAGCTTGACGTGTCTGCAACCTTTTCCTTTGTCAGGGAGGCGAAATCGCATATGCGCACGCACGCACGCACGCACGCACGCACGCACGCACGCACACACACACACACACACACACACACACACACACACACACACACACACACACACACACACACACACACACACACACACACACACACACACACACACACACACACACACACACACACACACACACACACACACACACACACACACACACACACACACACACACACACGAGTATGTGCAGCAGCACACATATACTTCAATATGTTTGCACTCACAGTTTCCTCTTAGTGTCAAAGAAATCAAACAGGTCAACAAGACACTTGATAGAAACCATATACATCAGTTTTAGTTGCTTAGGAGAGGTCGTGAATATATGAAATTTCGCCTAAATATATCAGTTTAACAATGCGGGTATTGTGTAGTTAAGGCATTGCTTTCCATAGCTTAAACTTCAATTACTTTTTTTAAACGCCTGATTTATATTTTCACGCGCGCGCTTAGTTATTGTCTTCAACTTGCGGCGTCTCGTAACCGCTAACCGACTGATGAAGGCCAGCTTCAAAGTCGTCTTCTGGTTTTGCCATGTACGTTTTTTTGTGTGCTTTGGTTTTTAGTCTGTCTTAACTTTCTTGCATCCCTCCCGCGACTAAGCTTCCGAGGCGTGCTGTTCGCGCGTCTGTTCTACGTTTCTCCTGTTTTGCTTGTCCTCCTGGCTAGCGGTGGACACCGAGTGTTATTGGCGGTTCTGCCTGCGTTGCAACTTTTTCCTCCCGTTGTTCTGTGGCTTGCGCCCCCCCCCCCCTCCCCCCATGCTACTCCGCTTCTAGCCTGACGCGGTCGGTCTTCCCGTGTGAAGTAAAGCGAGACAACCGTGTTCTTGCTTCCAATATATGCGTCGCGAGGTTAAGAATTTAAGAATTTCTCGCCGTCCGGGCACGGGTGCTTGGCCCTGTGCTTTTTGATCAGAGGGCATAGACTTTCTTTCTTTCTTTCTTTCTTTCTTTCTTTCTTTCTTTCTTTCTTTCTTTCTTTCTTTCTTTCTTTCTTTCTTTCTTTCTTTCTTTCTTTCTTTCTTTCTTTCTTCTTTCTTTCTTTCTTCTTTCTTTCTTTCTTTCTTTCTTTCTTTCTTTCTTTCTTTCTTCTTTCTTTCTTTCTTTCTTTCTTTCTTTCTTTCTTTCTTTCTTTCTTTCTTTCTTTCTTTCTTTCTTTCTTTCTTTCTTTCTTTTTGCAAACGTTCTTCGTCTCCGGTGTCTGTCGATTCGAAGCCCCCAAAACGGAGGAATGCAAAACGACCTCTCGTGATTCTGAGCACCGTCGACGCAAAGTACGTCTGAGGGAAAGTCTACAGAGGAGGAGGAGGGGGAGCCGTGAAGACGCCCGGGCGCGAACAAGTGGCAAAGGAAGGAATACGCGAAGCTATGAAGAAGAAGGCGAAGAAAGTGCGGGAAAGACGAGCTCGGGGGTTTGGCAGTTTCCACTGTAGCCGAGATGGGGGAAGCGAACCTGGATAGATAACCTTGGCTCGCCGAAGCGGGTAAGGCATCTCCTCCTAACGCTGGTCGGGCCCCGAAGCAGCGGCAAGATCAGATGTGAAACGCTGGGTTGGCTCCGGCAACGGCGAATGGATGCACGCTCGGGTAGCTGGATGGATGGATGCGCAGGAAACGGGATTTCGCCGCCTCCTCGCCTCTCCTGTCAGTTTCGTCTTTCTTTTCAGTTTTTTTCTCTCCCTCTTTTAATGTTTTCTGCCTCGGTGACGATGCGAATAGGGGCAGAAGCACCCCGTTTGTGGCACGGGGCGTACATTTTACGCTGAGCCTAGCGGGAACTCGACGGCGCGTAGATCCGGTCGACGCTTACTGCGGGTGCCGAATGTATGTTAGGCCTATACATCTCGAACCCTCCTCTCTTTCGCTGCTTGTCTCAGACTGCATACGCTTGCCGTGCCTTACCTATTGTGAGGCCTGCCCATGCATTGGCTCGGAAGCGCAGCTTTGAAGTTTCTTCGGTCCCCTTCTCTTGGCTTCGCCTCACGTTGCGCGCCTATGCGTTGGCTTCGCCTCACGATGCATGACTATGCGGCGGTGCACCCTTTACAGGAAAGCGAAGTTCGCTCGAAAGTGGACCCAACCGCGGTATTCTTAAAGGGTTGCTGCCGCGGGCATTATTTCTGTGGGAGAAAGTGATGTGTGTTCATTGAGTTTGAATAAAACAACGCAAGGCTTGCGTGCTTCACGTTGAGCTTGTGTACTGAAGGCGGCGTAATCGGCGAGCTTCGTGGCCGCGGCGGCCGCATTTCAGGAGGGCTCGAAACGAAAAAAACAATCTCACAGGGCCGCTTATGCATTCGCCTAAGGTGACTCAATGGCGAAAACCATCTAGGGCGGTTATGATCATCATCTCGACGATGGCTGCCAACGCATATGACAACCAACTGTTGCCAGATGCGTTGGGTCCTCGCCATGTCTGTAAGTTGATCATTGAGGCCATCTAGGCTTTTCTTGATTTTCTGAACTTAATGTCCCGGGCCTCTAAGCTAAATGTAGACGTGCCCTTTCTCTCTAACAGACAGACAGACAGACAGACAGACAGGCAGGCAGGCAGGCAGGCAGGCAGGCAGGCAGGCAGGCGGGCACACACACACACACACACACACACACACACACACACACACACACACACACACACACACACACACACACACACACACACACACACACACACACACACACACACACACACACACACACACGCACGCACGCGCACACACACACACACACACACACACACACACACACACACACACACACACACACACACACACACACACACACTTCCATCTCTCCTCGAACAATTTTGCTGCAAGGAAGAAACAAAACAGTAGCGAAAGAACCACGTACATTTTCCCGGTTGTTGTCCAGAGTCCGCGCACGATTCCGGCTGCCCATTCCAAACTGCCAGCTTTGGAACTAAAGCAGCCCAAACAGCGGCCACTGCAAAACACCGAGGCTTTCTTTATGGGGAGAGGAAAACAGTATAAGAGAAATCCATAAACATAGCTGTGTCGTCATCTGGGCAGTCATCTCGCGGCATTCTTTTTTCCTTACTCTGATATTGTCCCGAGACGTGAGCTGGCTCTTTTGTTCTACACGAGCGTAGATAGCCAGGGAACCGACATCGCTATATTAAAGAAAAAAAACAGTAAATAGCGGTGCGTCGAGGCAATGAATCTGTGGCGCAAAGACTGAAGAACGTTCGGCCTTCTCTTGTTTTCTAGATTTTTTTTTGGTTGGGTAAAGGATGGAGACACATAAAAAAAAGGGAGCAGCCGCGCATACAAGCGCGCGCGCACAAGAAACAAAACATCGATTTGCTGTTTTGTCTTCGCTTATTGGAAATCTTAGTGTGCGTTTGTTGAGAAAACTGCCTTGAAAAATGGACGTTTGTTTACACCGATTCGTGCTACTGCGCCTGCATTCGGTCCTCTCTCTCTCTCTTTCCTCAAAACCCGCGCAGCTTGCCACTACCCCATTTCCCACGATTCTGGCTCGCATTGTTCACTGTTTAAACCTTAGCGAACGTCGGTCCTCTTTCAGATCTTTTTTTTTTATTTTCATTTTCATCTCTTTTCCCCCCCTCTCTCAGCCCTATAAGCGTGCACGTTTCCCGCTGCTCGTGACGCTTATGATCGTCACCCCCACCCCCCTTTCTTCCTCATTCTTACCCTCTTTTTCCCTCATTATTTTGACACTCTGCAGGTCCACCACTCCTCCTTTCCACGTCCGCCTTCACCCCTATTTCCTTTTTTTTTTCAGTGACTATCTCCATTGAAGACTTCCTCCCTCTCCTCCTCTCCACGGACTGCCTACGGCTTCTTGCAACTTGCACGCCTTTCGCCCGCATCACTAACGCCACCCCTTTCTCCGCAGTCTCCACAACGCGCTCCGCTTTGCAGGTCGCGATAGGCCGATGCAGTCTTTGTATACGTGCCTCGCGCCGTGGACTCTTCGATCCCGGCACTGCGTGCACTCTCGAATTGTCTGAGGTTCCTTTGGAGAGAGATAGCGCTCCGCGGCGGACCCTCATCCCACTTCGTCTTCGCTCTTTCTACGAAGGAACCTGCTGCGTTCCGTGTGCCTGACTGCCTCCTGTTTCTCGCCAGACGCGGTAGTTGAATGAGGGGTCGCCTGCACCGCGGGTGCGTCCCTTATGACCGATGCCTCTATTCTGCCCGCGCAGCTAAGTAGATTAAGATAAGAAATCACGTGATGGAACGGTGGCTTCGCGGCGGCATAAGCGCAGCTTGGCGCTGAACCGTGAAACCGCAGGGGCTACTGATTCCATCGAAATTAATAGCTAAAAAAAAAAGAACTAGACGAGGCACACAGGAAGGAGGAACATAAACAAGCGCTGCTTTCAACTAAGTTTTTCATTAATAAAACGCTGTTATTTGCGTAAAGTACATGACCGCACAGCGCATGAGCGAAAGAGATTGCGTGGCTCCCAATCATATCGTGGTTTTCTCATGAAAGACCCCAGAGCCAGAAATAATTCCTTCGTTACCATACTCTGCAATTAAACTCTAGCCGGTAAGCACACATTTGGTAGGCATCTTTCGAAGGTGCATCAGTGCAATCTGACGTTTACTTACCGCTCTTTCTATAAGGACGGCGAAGGGAGTCATCGTCGCGATAGCGGCGTGCAACCAGCGTCGTGTTGCTTTTACGGCAGCGCCCGTCCCAGCGACGGCGTCTCATGCTCAGCCACCGTGCCACTCACGCTGTACTTACTGCCGACATTTCCCTCGACGCTCGCATGGCGAGGCTGCAGAGTCAGACCGCAGGCGCTCGCTATTGCTCGCCTCTTTGTCTGCCCGCGACGACAATGCTCCCATGAAAGCGCGCGCCGCAACAAATGCCGCCGGAGCATTGATCTTTCGGCTCCGTGACCCGGCATCGGAAGAAGGGGGGGGGGGGGTGAGGCGGTGTCTGTGCTTTGAGCCCCGTAGGCGCCGACAAAGGGTGTAGCACACAGCGCGTTGGGGACAATCGTATGTGAAGATGAAAGAGATCTGGGAGCTGGAAAAAGAAAGGGGGGCTGCGGGGGGCGGGGCGTGTTGTAGCGTCGACTGGGGTAAAAAAGGCTTGCTTGCAGCGAACGAGAGAGCTTCAGGCGAGACGCGCCGTCTTCGAGCCGTGGCAGCGCCATCGGCTGTTCGAACGCGCATTGATCACGATTTGCGGTGGCGACCTGCCAAGGGAAGAGGAAGATGTTTTGCTGTTCCTCGCAGGCGAAAACCTTTTACTTCCCTTCGGGTCTCCCGTTAGAGCGTAGTTGTTGCTATACGCCACGGCTCCTGCGAACTCTCTCTCCAGTTTTTCCACCGTTCGATGCGCCACCTCCAGCCCTCTTGTTATGTCTCTCATCTTTCCGTGGTTTTTCTGTCGGTCTGTCGGGCCTGCTTCGGCGGGCCATGTGTTTGGTCGTCTTCGTGTATATAGGTGTTCGTCGGCGTTGACGTATCGACTGGGTCCGCATCGCATGAACTGAGCGAACACACCTGACTTTGTTTTCCTAGGTATACATATTGCAGGTTTACAATAGACGAAAAAAGTTTACAATAGACGAACATCAATCATAATTTTGACAGGGCAATATAAAACACCTGCAAGCACAAACCCTTTGTACTAGTCGGTCACTTCAACGTAGACGTTGTGAACCTTAGGACCTATAGCTTTTTTGTCGACTCTCTGTGACACTTTATGTCACTCAATTTACATTATATGGGGCATCGCCTGCATGGGCAACGTACGGTTACTCACCCATACGATACTCAGAGCTTCTCCCACTCGTCATGATTCACTTCGCGGAGATGCGTGTTTTTTTTTTTTTTTTTTTGTAAGTCCTGACTTGCAACGTATACGAATCTCTTTAAAGTGACCCGTGAACTCTCTTTGTAGATCAATATACTCTCTTGGGAGAGTACTGGGGCCCAAAAGAAAGTTAACGTGTCTCTTTAAAGAGAGTCATATACGTGGGAAGTCGAGACTCACCGAATAGAGTAACACATGCTCTTCTTCTTTTTTTCTTAGTGTGCACGTTGTAGATGTCCGGCAAACGACGTCTATTCTGGAGCGGCGAGCAGGTAGTCAAATATCACTCCATTACCAAAAGACGATGAGGGACTGCTACGCCATTTCCTTATCTCCACGCTATGTTCCGGTAACACATCCGTTCGACCGTACACGAGCAACACTGCCGCCTAAGCCAGGACGTATATGAACTACGTCGTTAGAACGAACCCTTGATAAACGCGGCCGGCGCCCGGTTGTCCGTGGATAACGCGAGAGCCGACCGCTCCTTCCCATTTTATCTGGCCATAAATTTGAGAAGCCCGGGTGTTCGGGCGCTGGCGTTTCGTTATATGCGGCCACGGGTGATGAGCAAGTTGCGATATACTCCCCAAGGACCTGTTACGGGCGGGAATATACGGTTTGCCGAATCGTATAGCGAGTGCCTCACGAGGGCCGTTGAAGAAGTGCGTTCGTGCCTTTCTTTGTGCACTCATCTTGGCGCCGGCATCATTATAACGGCCACCCCTAGCATGCAGCTGCGACGCGCGGATATGCCGCGCGTGGAGCTCGCATTTTTAAACCGTCAAACTTTGTTTGATCCGTTTTTTCGCTGGCGTCCCTTGTTCCAAACCTACACTGCATAGATTCAGTGTGTGACACTGTTCTGTTCTAGCTCTCCTGCTGTGGAGAGGTTGAAGTTTAAATCTCCTCGACTGCTCCATTTCTGTAAGTTAGATTGTGTTTGGGTTAATTTTCCGTAGGTCTTTGGCCTGAGGCCAACAGCGTAGTCGTTGTTACAGGAACGGCTGTAGCCTTTCCACAAGCCTACACACACAAGGTCTAGGCGGGCGGCTGTAGAGTTGCAACAACGTGATAGTCTTTTTTTTTGTTTGGTTTACGGTGCAGACTGTAACAACCTCTTATCTGTTAGTTGGTAGTCTGCACTCGTCTCTGTCTTTATCGTCGTCTCTGTTTTCGTCTGCGCTGTACACCTGTCACGAATCACCATTTAGCCGAATCGACCACTCTGCTTAGTGATGCACTTGTATATACTCACTTCCTTAATGTATCATCGTCATTCATTGCTTCTTTTAGAGGTTCACGCCAGAGCTATAGCTCATGCCGGTCTCTTTGTCATTCTGCAAATAAACCGTTCTCTCACGCGCTATCTCATATTTGAGCTTCTGAAGCTTCAAATCTAGAACGAAACAAGCTGCCGCTCGGTGTCATCGACGGCGCTGATTTGCTTCGTTTCATCGTACCTTCTTCGGCACTGGTGCATGGCTGTTAACGTACCGTGGCAATCACTCTCCATATACAGATCGAAGGTGGACCAACTCATCAATGCAGCGTCTTTCTGTATGCATTATGCGGATCGGATATAGGCCGATGCGATTGAATCCATTTCATTATGGAGCGCAGAGAATGGTGTTGTCCGCGCCGGTGACGTTGGCTGCGCAGTGTGTTTCCTCGCATGTAAACGCTTGTAATGTCCGAGTCTTTCTTTATATTTCTTTCCTCTGTATCTCTGACGTGTCCCCTCTTTTCCCTAAGTGTAGGGAGCAGAGGCTGTTCTTCTGATTAACATCTATACATCTTTCCTTGTCATTTATGCAATCACGCTGTTCTTCTGTCCGTGACGCTGCGTCATGTAGCATATACGTCTACCAATACTTTATGGTTCCCGTGACTTGGCGGTCCAACTAGTGGCTGCTCGTGTTTTTCAGTCATTCTGGGCGCACATTCGCAAAGCAAAACCTTGCACCAGAACTATTATAAGGTAAATCAAAATTCCTAGAAACCTTGATGCCATGTACGACCCCGGTCGACCAATGGTATAGATCACTTCGACGAAATGTTTCGTAAATTCTGGCCCCAGTATTTTTTTTTATTTTAACGTGCACCGGAATGGTCAACAGCCGAGCACCGCAACTACTGTACCACCGCGGGCGGCCCTTCAGGAGAAGACAAGGGGGCGGCAGAAAGTTAGGTGTGTAAATTAGATTAAGAAGTTTGCCGCGATAACGTGTCCGCGGCTAGCTCAATACCTGGGCCCGTACTCATAGGAAGTCAGGCCCGCCGAGCCGCTATAGCCATGGAGCCTTGGAAGAAGGGCCCCACCCGCAATGAACCACCTTTTTTTTTTCAATAAATGTTGTTTCTCTCTCTCTCTAATAGGAAACACTTACGCTAGAAATGTTTGTAAGATAAAATTTCAGGCAATTCTGATGCCGGGCATTTCATTAGCGAGGACAGATGGCCAATGACGAGGAACACTTCAGTAACAAAGTGTTGTGAATTCGGCCCCTGGTTAGTTGGAGAAACATGGGAGAGGCCTTCGCCGTACGGTAGGCGCGGTCAGGCTGCTAATGATTATGATACAATAATTTGCATTGACTTTATATTTCGATTTCGATATTGCCACGCCAGACATGACCGTGCGTCTCTGCCGTTTCTAGGTGGTTGCGCAGCTATAAGTGCACCTGTCGTTTAAAGTGGACTGCTGCACCGGGAGCGAAGTATTGCGATGCCCATTAAGGGCCCCTAAACAACTTCTGAAAATACAAAAAACGAGCGCGTTATTCTTTCCTGGCGTTTCCAGTCTTTTTGGCACAATTCGTGACGCCAGCAGTCTGTTCACGTGACGTCACGAGAAAACAAGCTCTCGATTGGCCCATATGCGAGGGATGTCAGTTGTTAATCGTCTCCTACCCTGCTTTACCATGCAGTCGCACGCCCGCTCTGCCTTGCCTCCCTTCACTATGAGGCGCGATCTACTGGTTCTCTTCGTTTTGTGCGTTTTCGACTGCGCAAGCGGAGATAACAGCGCGTAGCCGAAAAGCGCGAAGTCCTGATAAGCTCAAAGCTTAGTGCCGACATTGTCCATGTGTTTCATCAAGGAATAAGTGGCGCAGAAAGGATAGTGTCTGTTGGAGGGGTAGTGAAGGCGAGAGCGAAACGATTCTCTCGTCTTTGAACTCGGAGTGGTTTAGGGGCAGTCTTGAGAGAAATAAAGTTTTGCTACCGTTCGGTCGTCAGGGCGCAGCGCTTTCCTCCACGAGTTTCGCCGGTAAACAAGCATCACGCGGAACGAAAGAAATAAAAAAAGAGGGGGGATAGGAAGCGGTCCCGAGTCAACAAGCGTCTGGTTTTTAATTGACGTCCCGAGAGCTGATTTCGCTTTTTTTTCGTGCGCTGCGACCGCGCGTGGTCTGCAGTTCTTTACGCGCACTTTTCCCGTCTTTCTCGCGGCTCGCATCCACGCGGCTCGGCCGCCGGGCCTGGAACAACTCCGTCAAGAAGTTTCGTTTTGCTTGATGCTATTCGTCGATTCTGTTTCGTTGCTGCGTGCGCTCCTTGCGTCATCTGCTTTTGAGTGCGGCAGGCAGCGCCGCGCCTTCATCCGCCCGCTCTCTGTTTCAGCCGCCGAGCCCCACTCAGCTTCCCTAGGAAATGAAATGCAAGAGAAAAAAAAAAAACGAAAAAGACTGATAGTTAGAACTTCGAGAATGAACACACAGCGAACGGCGCCGCTAGCCACCGTATAAGTCGTCCGTCACTGACTGTTCAAGCAGGAAAGCTGCAGCAAACGCAGAAAGTATACACGTACGCGCGAGTGGTGGATATCGGTGATGGCTAAGTTTTGAGGTGGGAAGGGGGGGGGGGAGGAGCGGAAGTTACGAGATGGAAGGCGCCGACCAAACACAAGTCGTGAGCGCTAATGAGTCCGGCTTCAATTATTCCTTTCTTTAAAATTAATATTCCATCCAGCTTTTTTCTTTTTTTTCTCACTCTCTATCTGGCTCGCTTCTCCAGAAACCAGGAAAGCAGGCCCCTTCGAAGCGGGCCGGCGGACTCTCCGGCCGTGCCTGAGCGCGGAGTCTTTAAGAAGCGTAATTAATGAAACAGCAAAACACACAACATTAACCGGTCATCCTGCGCACGCGCGCTTCCTCTTCTTCTCGCTCCTTCTCTTGTTGCTTTATCTCGGCCTTTTTAATTAGCTGCAGTCTCGCTTTCTCGGCAAACGGAAAAAAAAGGGAGGAATGGCGGCCGGAGGAATGAGAGGCCGGACGGAGGAGCGGTGTAACTTTCTCCCTGCAACCGTTCGTACGAGCTCTTTCATCGCACGCGAGGCCGGCGCCTTCAGTTTTTTTTTTTTCTTCCCCGGCTTCAGTTTTTACTTCATCGTGTCTTTTTTTCCCCGTCCTTTCTTCTTTATAAAGCCGGTTTCTGGCCGCGCGTGGTTAAGTGAGTGTACAGAAAAAGAAAGCGCCTGAGATAGAAGCGTTGCGCGGCGTGGTTTTGAAGGAGAAGAATGTAGAAATGTTGGGCAGAGCACGGTTAACGAAAGTGTTTTTTTTTTTTTTCCTTCTCAGCGGTCCGTATTCGTCTCGTTCATTAAATGTATCGAACTGGACCCGTCGGCCATCTGCAGCAGTACGCGAATCTCCTAGCTCACCGTCCATACTTTTTTACTCCTCCTCTCCTCCCCCCTCCCCAGCGATGCTTTAGTAACGCACCAGAGCTTTGATGAAAAATCCTTGAATACGGGTTGTCGCTGGAGCCAACGTTTTGACGAGTGGTCTTGCCTTCTTAAAGGCAGCGACTGTCCACCCTAGCGCGTATCTGTACACTCTTAATCAGGTCCCGCTTAAAGTGCTAGATATAGCCGGGAAACCAGACATTTTTTGCCTGGTTTTCTGGATATAGCCAGCATCTAACCAGGACCTGATTAAGTGTGTATGCTTCGTGCACTCTCCCCTAACCAAAACAGATTAGGTGGAGAGGGCAAGCGTGAAAATGGGGTGCGGGTGAGGGAGAAAGAAAAATGAAAACACAGGGGTTATGGTGAGATAAGCTGGCAGGCCGAACTGGGCGATTGAAAGGAGCGAAGCACATTAGTAAAGAAACAAAATGCGGGAAGTTTGCACTAAGTCGCGCACAGCTTGGCACATCGAAGACGGTCGATTCTCAAGTGTTTAGGCTGACGCCGGTTGCTGCTACGAGGGACTATGCTGCTACGTTGTAACTGGTTGATGCTAGGTTTGGTATGTTGTAACTAGGTTTGGTATGTTGTAAGTAGGTTTTCCTATGTTGTAAGTAGGTTCTGCACGAGAATCGACCATCATCGCCGTGCCATGCTTCGCGCGACTTAGTGCACCCTTCCCCCATTTTTTTTTTAAATGAATCACCGAGACAGTGTCTGTGGAACATGCGTTTTATTCACGCAATCGGTATGAATCTAGTAGTAGTTATCTTCATCCAGAACTTATCAAAACAGCACTAAGACGGGACACAGGGAGAAGCGACAGACCAAGCGCTGTTCTTCCTATGTCCCGTCTTAGCGCTGTTCTCATAATTTTGGCATGTACCAGCAAGCCCCCATTGATACTCTGTATCGTCACCCCTTTCGTCGTCTTTATCATACCGCCCACGCAGCACCGGGAATCCGCCTCTTTCACTTTCCTGTGCTGCCCTCTGCCGCTTTGGTAGGGTTTTGGTAGGGGCCGGGACAACCGGTATTGCCAGAAGCAAAGCCCCCGAGATTAAGAGTCGTTTCGCGACTTTTCCGCTAGGGGAAGGGTGCATGCGCCGGGGCATCGTGAAAAAGGCGGATTCTTCTGGAAGCTCCTCGTCGCCATCAAATGTTAAACAAGCCCCATGCCACAGCACCAAATGACATCGAATACACACTTCTGAAGTGAGCGTTCGCTTCAACAGTTTTCGACATACTTTGGGCACGACATCGTCCGGGATAAGTTTCTAGTAGGTTTAACGAGAGGATGGATCTTTTATCTTCTCCGTTAATGTTTATACGCGTTGAACAGCGAACTTTATGAAAGGGGTTATGTTGTACGAGCACGTCTGCTCCGTGTGCACAGCTGTCACAACAAAGTTGTGGCATCGTTTTTTTTTTTTGCTTCACTGTTTCGTTACCACCAACTAACTTTAGCGCGCAAACGAGGTTACCAGTGGCGGCGCGCCCGATCTCTTGTTGCTGTAATTTGCGGTTATCTGGTCGAACGGGTTATAAAGGCCCGCCGCGTTGATAGCCAAGGCTTTGGCATGCCGCCGCGCCGCCGCCTTCCGTAAACACAGGCTCCACGCAGTTCGCTCTAGGCACAAGAAACCCACGCTGCTGGTTTTCGTCTCGGCGAGTGAAACATCCGGAATAGAGCGTGTTTCGGCATCGTCGAGCGGTATTTCACCTTATTACTGTGAAAAAGTACGTGGAAGATGAAAGCGTTTTTATTTCGTTGTGTTTAACTATCGTTCCCTAAGCATCCGTGCCGCAATTTATGACTCGTTGGGGCGCGCTAATTTCGGGGCAGTATGCGGGGCTTAACTAATTGCCTTTATTCGCTAATTTAGTTAGAGGCATTCCGTACTTATTTCCGTGCATTAGCACCACTGAACGCTGCCCGCACAATGATAACGCTCGTGTGTATCGTCGCTTGTTCCCTTTGGCGCGCTTCTTATCACTGCAAGGTACTACTTGTGAGGTACCGTGATCTGCCGCGTTGGGAGAAGCGTAGTTATAGACAGCAGTCCCGAACGATCGCTGTCTACATGTGTTTCACTTCACCTTGTCTCCCACGTTGGTAAAGTGGTTATGGCGCTCGGCTGTGAACCCGAAGGTCGCAGGTTCGATTCCGACCGCGGCGGTGGCATTTCCATAGAGGCGAAATGCTAGAGGACCGTGTACTGTGCGCTGTCAGTTCACGTTTAAGAACGCCAGGTGGTCGGAATTTCCGGAGTCCTTCACTACGGCGTGCTTTGTAATCATATATGGTGGTTTTGGCACGTGAAAAGCCAGATATTATTATCTTCTTCACCTACGTAACATTTCGCTCCGCCGCTAATCACGATATACTCATCTCTTTTGCGTGACGTAAGCCGCAACGGGGTGGTCATTGGTGTAACGGGCATCTTTTCAGCAGCTTTACCAATTAACGCACAAGTGACAGTGACATTACTTGAAGTGATCCAAGGATAATGCGGGTCCTCGTCTTCTTCGTTCATTATGTTCCTGGCGAGTCGTGCGTCCTGTACGCGTCCGCGTATACACACACAGGCCTCGAAGGCTGTAGAAGTACAGCTGTAATTGAGTTCTCTGACCGTTCCCGAGGTTGCGTTATATTCTTTAACGCTTTCCACGTTATATTCCTCATCATCCACCCCACATCTCTCTTTCACATCTAAGTATCGTCGTTAATTGATCGAGCTAGGATCTCTGGTCATTAGCGCGGCTCGTATCTTAGTCGTGCCGGCCGGACCGTGTACAGTGCTCGCGCACGGCTCCGCAGTCTCTGATATAGTAGAGGCGGGCAGACTGAGATAAACGACTAAGTTTTCGGCCCATAACGCATTCTGGCCGGAATATAGCGATCGCTGCCTGCCTGCCTGCCTGCCTGCAGGCGCGGCCTTCCTTTAGTATATCGACCACTTTCCGGTCGAAGCCGAGCACATCCGGCAAGCCGAGCACATCCGCCAAAGCCCACGTGCAAGAGAAAGAGAGAGAGAAGGAGTGTACGTGTGCCTGTGACTTACTTGGAGCAACTTCTCGGCCGAAGTTTTCCTTCAATTTTCTTTAACGTTACACTCTAGAAGAAACCCTCATACGAAGCAGCCACCAAACGACGAGTTGAATGAAAGCGTAGCGCAAATCACTCACTTTTTGTTTTCTTTACTCGAAGTGTAGAAATGATGAGAAGAAGGGAGGTAAAATAGAAAAAAAAAAGACATGCCGCATATGGGAAGCGAACCCACGGATTTGAACTTACCATTTGAATTACCGCTGCGCCGCCTTTGGATACATTTTCTCGCATGAAGCCAACAGTGAAGACAGGTAAGAGATTGGGGCGTTATTTAATGTTTTTGATTGATATCTAGTAATTATGTCATAAAGAAAAGGGAAAGTGGGCGAGAGAATAGCTCTGAACCTGTAGGGCTTGAAGCTAGAACTGCGATCAGGTTCCCTTCTTTCGTTCGTACACTTTCATCTGCATTTATCCATGTGAGGCTATGGCAATCGCGTGTTTAAGCGTGTGTGTGTGTGTGTGTGTGTGTGTGTGTGTGTGTGTGTGTGTGTGTGTGTGTGTGTGTGTGTGTGTGTGTGTGTGTGTGTGTGTGTGTGTGTGTGTGTGTGTGTGTGTGCGCGCGCGCGCTTATCTTGTCATCCCATCTCTCCCTATACTTATGCTCTCCTTACCTTTGTCTCCCCCTAACCCTTCCTTGGTGCGGTGTATAGCAAAGTGGGTATTTATCCTAACCTCCCAACCTTCCCCATGTCATTTAGCTATCTATCTCTATGTGTACGTACCAAATCTAGCCTTGAAAGTCACAGCTCAACACGTTGATCAACATCAACACGCTTCAAGTCACATGAGCACTAATGAACAGGAAGAGGTAAGGCACGAATATTAAAGAGAATGCGAATCCTTTTCGCTACTTAAACAAATACAAGATTGAACAAAGATAAACATCAGTCTTTGTACGCAGTAAGTAAAAAAATAAAAACGAACAAGAATGTCATACGTGCAAGAAAAAAAAAAAGAAAGAAAAACATTCGGCGCCAGCGGTAATATGCTTTTGTGTTTGACGTTCCTTGGATTTTCGCCAAAGCGCTTCAGCTCAGCGAATCACGCGATCGTGTGCCTGCGGCACACACACACACACATATAAAGAGAAAACAAACCAACAAAACGCACACTCTGTAAACATTCAGCTATCTGCACTTAGCTACATTGATATCATTCGCCGAAGTGTTAGATCTCGTAAAGATTACTTTATAGCCTGTATGTCGTAGAATGGAGGTTATCATTATCGACGTTCTTTCTTTCTTTCTTTCTTTCTTTCTTTCTTTCTTTCTTTCTTTCTTTCTTTCTTTCTTTCTTTCTTTCTTTCTTTCTTTCTTTCTTTCTTTCTTCTTTCTTTCTTTCTTTCTTTCTCTCTTTCCTTCTTTCTTTCTTTCTTTCTTTCTTTCTTTCTTTCTTTCTTTCTTTCTTTCTTTCAAGCCAGACGTTTTCCATCTGTTGAAATATCGTTAGTCTTTATCATTCTTTGAGAGCACACACACAAAAAAACTACAACGAAATAAATTAAGTGTATAGCCATGAAGAAATATATAAGTGCGTATTTACATCGACCAAAGATAGCTACTACTTGTCCGTGTTATTCATTTCCAGTGTCCGTTATTTTATCAAACAGCATCTCAGCGACTTGCAGTTCCTTTTTTATTGCTATACAGGCTTTCACTTAAGGCATAATGCTTGAAGTGTTTGTGTTGTACGTGCCCTCCAAGGCCCCCGTTGTACATGATTTGAAGCTCTATTTAGTGGAATGTGATCATTTATCCGATGATAATTCCGAAAACTACTTTCGTTAGTGAACAGGGAAACTAACGAGCGCGTCTGCTGAACTTTAACGAGCATTTTAGTCGTAAACTTGTTCGTCTAAGTCAAGTCACGCAGGAGGGAGTAAAAAAGAAAGTGAACGTCTCAAAGACGTATTAATCATGCGCTTGCTGTTTGTAGCTCGAGAAAGAGAGTGGGAGTGGGAGAAGAAACGAGGGAGAGCGAAAGGCCCTTTCTTTCTTGTGCCGAGTCGTTTAAGGCAGTCACGATCGATTTTGCGCAACACGCCTGTGAAAATTATCATACAGATCAGTGTAACGTTCGCATCCTTTCGTAAGCGAGCCAGCAGCATAAATTGCGCCAAAGAAAAAAAGGAAAGAAAGAAAGAAGAAAGAAAGAAAGAAAGCTGATTCGATTCTGAGGAGAAAGAAAGGAAATATTCCAACTGAGTGCTCGATAATCGTGTCCATAGGGAATGTCCAGCACGCTTCCAGTGAAGTACTCGGTTTTCTCTTCCTTGGTGTTTATTTCTTTCTTTTTTTTCTTAGCTGTGGAAGTAAATCAAAGCCTGCTCCCCTGCGGTATACCGCGCACGCTATAAGAAATATGCTGTGCGCGAGGCCTTTCTATTTCCCTGTCTTCTCATACATAACAACATTTCACTGGTCATATACTATTTCTTTGATTTCATACTATATGTCATCTTGTTTTCTTTAATAAAAATGTCCGGTTTATATACGTTGCGCCCTTGTCAATGCGGCGCCTCGCCCTCCATTCCGCGTGTTGACGCACGCATTCCTCATATTGCAGAGGCTCCGAGGACACGCGAGCATCGAGAGTGGGTGGTAATTTGCCGTCCGCGAGTCCGTGTATATATATATATATGACGACTAGTTTTCGTCCGCTCCCTTATTACGCAGCACTGACGACTGCGACGCGCACACTGTACACACGCACGCGCCCATAGAAAAAAAAAAAAGGAAAGAAAATCGCGCATACGCCGTAGATATACGCATACGCAATATGGGTAGCGGCGGCCGCCGCCATCTGCAATTCAAATCTCGGCGCTGGCTGCTGCAACTGCTGCTGCTGCTGCTGCTGTGACCGAGAGTGGTGGAATGCCGTCTTGCGAGGATGGGGAGAAAAGAGAGATGGCGGTAGTAGTCAGTAATCTCTCTCTCGCTCTTTCTCTCTCTCTCTATTTATATTCGAGTCCCTAAGGGTCGCGGTATAGTGTGTGTGTGTGTGTGTGTGTGTGTGTGTGTGTGTGTGTGTGTGTGTGTGTGTGTGTGTGTGTGTGTGTGTGTGTGTGTGTGTGTGCTGTGTGTGCGTGCGTGCGTGCGTGCGTGCGTGCGTGCGTGCGTGCGTGCGTGCGTGCGTGCGTGTATACAGTGAGCCGGCAAGGACGAACGTTGTTGACCGGTGCCGGTACTTTGCGTGGGAAAAAAGAGGGGAAAAAAGGGCTATGCAGGAGGACGGAGGTCCTCCAGTGTCCTCATCTTTCTGGCCCCTTCAGTGTTCCCTATAGGCTCGTATAGGAAGCCGGTGGCCAGATTTGCCCGGCCCTGCTTTCCAATTTGCTCCTTTGCCAGATCTTATCCTACCGCACACTGTAGCATACATATAGGTCGGTGCGCTAGCACCGCTGCTTCGATCGGCTTCGCTATTTTCTTTAGGCTGCCTTGCGTTAGACGAGTACGCGCGCATGCGCGCACGCTCACTTACGTGCTTTGCGTTCGTCTGTCCGTCTGATCATCATCAAGTTCTTCCTTCGTGATTGGCTCACTTTTCTTTCTGTATGTCTCGCTTCCGGTTTTCTTACTTCGACGGTTTCCGGCGCGTAATTTTTGGCCGCCAATCCGTGATCTTTGTCTCATCTTTTCCTTACTATTTATCGCCTTCACGTTACCCACAGTGCAGGGTGTGTGCTCAGCTTATTCGCGTCTCCCCATAGGACGTGCTGAGGTTTTATTTTCCGCCACGGCCCGCGTTAAGAGAGCCGAGAACGCGCAAGAGGAGAAGACGGCTTTCTGGGCACTCCGAGGCGATCGCTATAGAACGGTGCATCATATAGTGGGTATCTGTACTAGTTGTACTAATGCGGCAGCCAGCATGGCGGCGCTGACAAAGGAGATATCCAGGTTATCGACAGTACCGTCTAGACTTGCATGCTCGTTACTGCACAAAGCGTCTTCGCTGACTAGAGCACTAATTGAAGCACTAATCAAAGCGCTTTGATGTCTCGCCAAACGTTCCTTCTGTACAGCGGCCGCCTGCTTACTTCTCGCAGGCCGGACAATACGTCCGCTCATTTCGTGGAAATACACTGTGTGCATTAGCCTAGCGCTGGATCGGACGGCGCCATCCTTAGCTGACAGGACTTGAAAGCGGGCTGCTGAATAATCTTGTGCCTCTCACGCTGGCACGGACGCTGAAATTTGGCGGAGAACGCAGACCCTTTCCGGTGCTACCACCACGTATATGCACTAGTGCGGCCTTTTGTCAGAAGAGGCGGAAGCTACAGCGCGCATCTCAGCTAACATCCTATAGAACCTTAGTTTGACGCTGCGGTGTAAGCGCGGCTCGAAATCTATCTCGAGGAAGACGTGATCTGTCGTCCTCGCCTCCCGAACACCACCTTTCCTCACTTTCCTAACGCACCGCAAAGCCGTGTGGCCGGAGGTGTAAAACGGGCTCGATGTGACGCGTTCGGTACTCGACGACACTTGTGCCCTGACTGGCCCTATTTCTTACGACATAGACTGTACCTATGAGCTTTATAAGTGATTGGCGATAGCTCTTCCGCGCGTTTTATCTTTCTTTCACTCTCATTTGCGTTAGCGCCGTTTAAAAGAAAATTGGTTGAATGGCTGCTAGTAACAGCATTCCAGGCCTGCAACATGGTTAGCGTGTAATTATCCTCTTCGGAATCATGTTGACGGTTGACGAGAGGCGCGGAACTTTACGCATCGTACTTCAGCGCGCATGTTACCATGATAGCTGTCTTGGATACAAGATGTGAAATCAACGACGATGTTCATTGTGATTGAATAACGCGTGTGTGTTGTCCAAATGCTCCTGCGTCACATAGAGAGCTGTCTCTAATATAAAGCGTAGTCAGCAAGGGATTTTTGTAGCGTTAGCTACACTTGCCTAGCCGGAGCCGATTTCGCGTGGATGGTCTTGAGCCGTGCTGCGCATGCGCGAGGATCTGTGATGTCACACAGCTGGGTCACCGGAGCTGGCATCTCACGCGCTCTCCGACACCGCCGCGCGCGGCTCGCCGCTGCTGGTCTGCGCATTCGGGAGGAGTGGCGTTGTAGGCGCGGCAGACACGCTAGCGCCGGCGCGCGCGCAGACTCCGCCACCGCTGCGCGCGGCTCGCCGCTGCTGGTCTGCGCCGCATTCGAGAGGAGTGACGTCGTAGCCATAGACAGTGGCGCCGGCGCGCGCGCAGCTATTCGCCTTCGCTGTGCAGTCGCCATCTGACACTGCGCTGGGGCCGCTTGATAGGGCCTCTGACTGGCGTTTGCCATGGAGAAGGAGAGCGCAAATGCTGCTCGACGGTGCAGAAGAGCCGAGAAGCCTATCTCATCGGATGCCGAAGTAGTTGCCTGGCAATTAGCGGTTCAGCGTACGAAGAATGAATAGAAGAAGGCTAATAATCCTAGACAATCTGGAAAGCTAAGAATATTCAGCTGAACCTTTGCTAACGCTACGTATATCCTGGCATAGCCGAGCTAAGCCACTGCAAATTTTTTACAGCGAAAGCTGTTATGAGATCATTTCACCGGCCGTTTTTGGCGCCGTAGTTGTCCGCCGCCGCCGCCGCCGCCGCCGCCGCCGCTGCCGCCGCCGCCGGTGTCCGTAACCAGTATCGCTCGAAATAAGAAAAAAAAAACGAAATAAGAAAAAAACTCCAGGATGGAACGAGGTTCGAACCTGGGTCCTCTGCGTGGGAGCCCAGTATTCAACCTCTGAGCCATGCCGGTGCTTGAAACTGCTTTGCAAAAAGGTCCTATACAGGCTTCATGTCGGGAAGGAGCCACATTAGCATATGCAATATAGCGTGGTAGAAGAGTAAAATAAGCACCAAACGTCGCACAACGTGAATTCTGTAACCAGGCGTCACACAATGCGAATTGTGCAACGAGTAGTCATTCTAAAAAGACAGGGCGTGCAAACAAGGACACAAGAAAGAAGTCAGGACACCACAAACGCCGACTAACAACTGAAGAGACGCACAACGGCTGAAAAGAAAGAAGGCACGAAAACTTATCTGCGCATGCCCATGCAACAGGCGAACCTATCAATCCTGCACGCGTGGCGGTCTACGTTGAAGATAACTGTTAAGGCATTTGATTTCATCTTTTATGCAAGTTAATCGACGGTTGGCTCACGCATGCGTTACCACTATTCTCGATATGCCATGCTTCTATCATCAGGCGCGTTTCTTCATTTCTATGACGGTACAACACTGCGCATTCATCGAATTTTGGCGTGCACTTACAATCTCGGCAATGTAAAGATAGATTAGAAGGTGAGCCTCCTGTTAGCGATCTCTTATGTTCCAACAATCTCTGGTTTATGCACCGGCCCGTTTGTCCTACGTAGAAGCGACCGCAGCTGAAAGGGATCTTATACACCACACTCGTACGGCAATCAGTGAATTTGTTGGTGTGTTTTACGAAACAAATATCGGTCCGCTTCTTGTCTTTTACTCGCTCATTCTTCCTCTGCACAGCGGCGCAAATCTTACCTAGCTTATTGGCAGCCGTGAAAACAACATTAACGCCGTATCTACTTCCTACTTTCTTTAGCCTGTGAGACACGCAATGAATGTACGGTATACCTACGACACGTTTCTTCTTATCGCTTTCTGCAACCATGCTCGGACTTAACACAATAGACTTCTTTAAACGTTCAGCGACCGTGGCCACTGCATCACGAGGATACCCTACATCTAAAAGACGCGTAACCTGTGCGTTAAAGCTATCACTCATTTTGTGCTCACACGACTTGGTGAGGGCTGATTTAAGGCAAGACATGGCGATACCGTTTTTTACAACCTTCGAGTGCTTCGACGAAAAATTTAACAGCGGTTTCGAAGATCTAGGAGAATACTGCCAGCACACGTGGTTCTTCTGGAACGTTAACCACGTGTGCTGGCAGTATTCTCCTAGATCTTCGAAACCGCTGTTAAATTTTTCGTCGAAGCACTCGAAGGTTGTAAAAAACGGTATCGCCATGTCTTGCCTTAAATCAGCCCTCACCAAGTCGTGTGAGCACAAAATGAGTGATAGCTTTAACGCACAGGTTACGCGTCTTTTAGATGTAGGGTATCCTCGTGATGCAGTGGCCACGGTCGCTGAACGTTTAAAGAAGTCTATTGTGTTAAGTCCGAGCATGGTTGCAGAAAGCGATAAGAAGAAACGTGTCGTAGGTATACCGTACATTCATTGCGTGTCTCACAGGCTAAAGAAAGTAGGAAGTAGATACGGCGTTAATGTTGTTTTCACGGCTGCCAATAAGCTAGGTAAGATTTGCGCCGCTGTGCAGAGGAAGAATGAGCGAGTAAAAGACAAGAAGCGGACCGATATTTGTTTCGTAAAACACACCAACAAATTCACTGATTGCCGTACGAGTGTGGTGTATAAGATCCCTTTCAGCTGCGGTCGCTTCTACGTAGGACAAACGGGCCGGTGCATAAACCAGAGATTGTTGGAACATAAGAGATCGCTAACAGGAGGCTCACCTTCTAATCTATCTTTACATTGCCGAGATTGTAAGTGCACGCCAAAATTCGATGAATGCGCAGTGTTGTACCGTCATAGAAATGAAGAAACGCGCCTGATGATAGAAGCATGGCATATCGAGAATAGTGGTAACGCATGCGTGAGCCAACCGTCGATTAACTTGCATAAAGATGAAATCAAATGCCTTAACAGTTATCTTCAACGTAGACCGCCACGCGTGCAGGATTGATAGGTTCGCCTGTTGCATGGGCATGCGCAGATAAGTTTTCGTGCCTTCTTTCCTTTCAGCCGTTGTGCGTCTCTTCAGTTGTTAGTCGGCGTTTGTGGTGTCGTGACTTCTTTCTTGTGTCCTTGTTTGCACGCCCTGTCTTTTTAGAATGAATACTTACCAACTAGCTCAGCTCTCTGTTATTCTAAGCAACGAGTAGGTTGTGAAATGCTTCCAACCCATTACAAAGATCTCAGCCATAATTCTTCGTCGTCATCAGCCACCGCATCAACGAAGTGCGCATAATGCCTTACATGCGTTTAGCAGGTACCACAGATCTCCGTAAAATGAAAAATGGCACAGTGCCTGCTGCCCTACTTCTCAAAAATTAGAATGATTTAGAGCGTAGTGGGTTCCTCGCAAGTGCACTTGTATTGGTTGCCAAGGGAGCCCATGAGCGCATGATCCATTTCCTCGGGGTCTCAGTAAAGTTCTTCCCCCCCCCCCCGTTTCTCTCCCACGTGAACGTATGTTATACCGCATGACGGGAGAGGGAAATAGTGACCGGGCGTTACCCAATGCAAATTACATAACTGGTTGGCCGTTTAAAGATTCCAACCCATTACAAAGGACTGAGCCATAATTCCTCATCGTCATCAGTCGTCGCGTCAACAAAGTGCACATAATGCCTTACAGACTTGTAGCTGGTGCCCCGCCTCTCCGCAGAATGACAAATAATGGCTTAGTAGGTGCTTCCCAACTTCACAAAAATTGTGATTTATGGCGTAGTGGGTACCTTTCTAGTGTACTTGTATTGTAGCCCCAAGAGAGCTTAACGGGCTCTAGAAACGCCACTCTTCCAGCTTTCGCTGTGGCTGTGCTGCGGTTTCAGCGCAGGCCTGGCGTTTTTTTTTTTTTAAGTTATTGATATGATATAAGAAGATGTCGACGTACAAGTAAGGCACTCGGTACTCCTTAGCTATTGAATGGGTCGAACATACAACATGCAGTGATCAAATTGCATATAAAGCAGGTACTAACCTCACAGTAACACCAGAACGTTAAAAATACGTGGCACATACACAATATAAAATTTCAGTAACACCGCACGATACCATTGCGTTCATGACCAAGCAAGTTACTTCATACACATCTAGCATCAACGAACGTTACACGTTATTTTTATTTCTCCAGTCTAGTGATTGCTTGACCACGCTTGAATTGAAGTAAAAAGAGGACAGTCAAATAGTAGTAGTAGTAGTTCTTTATAGAAAACGGTCATCTTAGATGGTCTGAGCGGGAACTTTTTGTTCTCTTTTTTTCTTTTGTTAGAAAGGAGCTGACGAAATAAAACACATATCTCTAGCTTTCTTATAACTGCATGGTATTAAAGAGAGATGGAGGCTTGCTTGTGGAGCATAGCGGAGGCCCGGACAGCTCTCTCCGACAGGGAGCTGAGAAGAAGCCCTCGGGCGGACTCAAGAGGGCAGACCAACGCCGCCGCGTGTCTATCCATTGGCCGTACTTGTAATCTGGCTTCGGGACGGGAGGGAAGCGAACGGGCGGGAGATGACGACAGGAGATAACGAGAAAAGATTGCCGGGACAGGAATAAATGCCCCACAGAAAGGGACGTCGGTGAGAGGCGAGGTAGACGTGGTATGGGAGGTTCCCGGGCCGTCGTATACCTAAATAAAGACGGGATTGAAATTGGCGGTGAGGGCTTTTATTTTTCCAGTTTTTTTTTTTGTCTTTTTAAACCCATAAGTACGAGAGTAAATACCGATTGGGGCCTTTGGGGAGAGCGCGCGCTATCGGCACGACGAATGTCGACAGGTTCAATCGAAGAATTGATTGTCCCTTGGGGGAGAGGCTTTCGTGTCTGGCCCGGAGGGTTGTTCGCGCCTCTAGATTGGCAGCTCCGTGGAAATACGTGGGCGACGGCGCCCGCCGTGGATTTAATATGATGTAGTGATTGCTCCCGCTGAAATTTCGCCCGCGGTATTCATCATATAGGCGCAGGAAAGAAAGAAACGTCTGCAGAAAAGGCGCGTATGTAAGCTGTTGCACCGTCTCGAAATTTCCTGAACTCAAATGAAGCTTATAGTCCAATTCTAATTTTCTGTCCTGCTAAGGGACAGAAAAAAGTGCGGACCCATTTTATGCACGGATGAAGGTTCGTATGCGAAACGGCTGGTAAGTGCGGACTGCAGCCAGTAGCGTTATTGGACGACAGGATCGCGAGGACGGCCTCTGTGATAGACTGTTCTATGCACCGAATGCTTCTTCTCAACCAGTGCGCGTTGTTTCAGCGGGGAAGCCATCTGTCCAAGGAAAGCCGACCTGAATTCGCCCCCCGAAACCTCGCATTGTTTAGGCGAGTAATTATTTTACGGTCTAGCAGAAAGGAATGCAGAATCGCGGCGCAGGACTGGTCGAATGTATCTACACGTTGACTTAGCGCCTGATGTGATCGATTGCGTCGTCAGTGACGAATTAACTGCGAAGGCTCGACAAAATCAAATACACAGCTACATCGGGGTTTGCGAAGAGTGTTCTTGTGTCAACGTGTCGAGCCAGCGGTATGCAGAACACAGTTCACTTGTAAACTTTGCCAGGATTTAGTTGCGGCATGTCGATAAATTGTTGGTCGGTTTGGGTGTTTTACAACGGGCCGGTAGTGCTCGACGCAAGAAGCTGAGACAAAACGAACAGAATTCGAAACACACGCAAGCGCTACTTTCAACAATTGTTTTACTAAAAACCACGGCACAGCATTATGTAGTAATAGACAAATACCAATCATGCGCAAACTAGTATGAGGCGGCAGTAAATCGCAATTCAAGTCTTTCCTCGACGTGTATTAGATGACGCAATCTTGGTCAAACCAATCAATTGCGGCGGATTCGATTATTAGTCTGGCCATTTCGTCTTCACGTACATATTCACAACAGAGTAATTGTGTACATGGAACACAGCCGAGCAACTGCACATGTGTCAGTGTGGTCAGTGTGTGCACCTGACCAGCCGTCACTTCCTTTGTTGATATCGTCTCCTCGTTGGCAGCCATCACGTACTGTGTTGGCAGTACTGTGTAAGCGTGTTGTTGAGACATCACCCAATTTGCCCTGCACGGTGTTTACCGCACGAAAGCGCCATCTGGAAAAGTAGCGCCCGCTATGCAGGACACATAGCGCGTCCTGTGTTGTCGCAGCCATGCACGCATTTTATCAGCGACTGGGTTGCCGTTTTTTTTTTTTTGTACTCTTCCCGACCCATTAAAGAAAAAAAAAGCATCGCTGTTTCCCATATACAGCTTTCACGAGAAAACACTAGCCAGATGGGGCGAACGGTGCGGTGTCGTGACGGCAGGCTTGGAAAGCAGTGTAATAACGTTAAAACGGGAAGTGGTGGCTGGTTAGACGTGGTGGTACGCACACTGAAACTCGCGCGTTTGATTGCCTCGGTGTAATGAGCTCAAACAAAGGCGAAAATCGCGGCAGTGAACAAGCTTGACCAAGTGCATTAGCATACTGCCTCGCTATTCCCACCGACGTGCTCTCACATTTCTCGATGGCTCATTGTTTGCGCATGCCTGATATTCCTCCGGTGTCCCACCGAATTAGGTTTTGATGTTTTACGTGACAAAAGAATCGTCAGATTAGAACCGTATTGCGGGGCTCCGGATTAAGTTCTGCCACCTCGATCTCACTTTAACGAGTACTTACAAGTGTACCAGCATTCTTTTTATGCCTTTCCCCATAAACTCCTATCTAAATCACTGCTCCTTGTGCGCTTTAATGACTGGGACGGGTTACGGCACTTATTCAGGCATTAAAATGCCTTTTTGCCAACCTTGCCCTCTTACCTTACATGTTTGTGTACTCTGTAACTGATTGATTGAATTAGTTCTATTCTATTCTATTCTATTCTATTCTATTCTATTCTATTCTATTCTATTCTATTCTAAATGCGACCACCGCGGCTGGGATCGAACTTGCCACCTCGTGCACAACTACAAAGCTACAACTTTTGTGTTGAATATATGAACTCGACAGACGGCTTCTAATAAAATCATTGTTTAAAGTAGAGAGCGACTGTGTGGTGTCTCTATAGTTTCATCGCTATGCGACGCGCAGTGGCTGCGAGGATCAGTTACAATTTTACGCACGTATAGCGCGAGTTCGTTTGTGTCCCGATAACGCATTTTGTAATGAGTTTGGCGCAGTAAAATTCTCGGCTCTCTCGACCCGGCGGGAAAGTTTGTGGCGGTACCTGATTTGATCGGGAGCGCGCGCGTTTACCAGTTTTGCGCGGCACACACGCTGTAATCTCCGCAGGAACGCGGCGTGATGGAGCAGCTTATAACATGGAAGGAAGCCTGCGCGTTGCAGCTCGGCCGCGAGATAAGGCACGACTGGCGCGCCTGCTTGGTATGCCCTGCGCGTCGGGGCCCCGTATGACGAGATGGGTGAGCGGCAAGAGCGTTTCGCGATAAGCGCGGCTCCGAATCGGCGTGTAATTAGCTTAATTACCGGCGAATGCCCGGAGATCAGACGTTGGAGGCTGCACTTGGTTCTTCTGTTTCGCTTGCGTGCGTCGCGTGTAGCGAGCAAGTCACGTGAAATGACGGTCTGTGCTCGCACGCACACGCGCAAGCACCTACGCGCGCGTACACACGCAGTGGCAAACGCACGCAAAAAAACAGCGACAGAGCAAGGGAGAACGCATTTATGCAGCGGTTTCCCATGGCCTTTTTTGTTGTTGTTGTTGTTTACTGCATTCTCATGCTAGTGTGTGCCTCTAGCCTCGTCTTCTTGCAATGCGGATGGATGACTCCTTTCCTTATGTTCCTTGCTTCAGACCCCCCACGTCAGGGACACAGTCGTGCTGCCCTTTTTTATTTTCTCTGGCGGTGCTGCCCTACTTATCGTGTTGTCCACGTTTGTACGACTGCTGCATCGGGGTATGGCTGTTTTGTCGTGGTCATGCTGCCTTGATGTGTCTCCGGTTTTCGCTTCCGGTGGTCTCGCGGAAGCCAACATCTTGACGTATTTGTTTTCGCAGTCAGAGGAAATGATTATGGTCAAACAAACAAGCAAGCCATGGCCTGACGAGTTGTTCTATAGCGCCTCTGGCTTGATCACGATGTAGAACACCGCCAGCCCCTGAAAAAGGATATCACGAAGCTGCCGCATGCCGGAAAGTACAGTCCGTGCCACCGTTATGTTGCCACGGTTAATACTCACACGACTACTTTTACACTAATACATAAGAAGCTTTCGACGCTATGGAAGGTGCATTTCTTCCACATGTTTAGAATAGAATAGAATGTTTAGCATGACTTCGTCATATAGCGTGTCGTAGTTCGCGTCAGATGAATTGCAAAAGTCATGCTTTTCTTGATGTGCTTGTAGTACTGCTGTCGTACTGCTGTCGTGATGTGCTTGCCGTAGTGATTTATGCAACATCACGATTCCCCAGGAATGTTTGTTACAACCTCCTGAACGATCGAAAACGACCGAGAAACTACGCCTGGCACTTCGTCGGCTTCATCATAAACAATCCAAATAACCTCGACGCCTTCTGAGACCTTTCGTCCGAGGCCGTTAGTGGTTGCACAGCTTGCAATCCTATGCACTCACCTGCCGTAGCGCCTCCGCGGTGGCACAGTAGTTACAGTGCTTGACTCATCATAATCATTATCATCATCAGCCTGACTGCGCCCACTGCAGGGCAAAGGCCTCTCCCACGTTCCGCCAATCAACCCGCTCCTGTGCTTGCTGCTGCTACGTCATACCCGCAAACTTCTTAATCTCTTCTGCCCACCTATATTTCTGTCTCCCCCTCGCGCGTTTGCCTCCTCTCGGAATCCAATCTGTTACGAGTGGAGTCCTGTCTCACTGCTGAACCGAAAGACGCGGGTTCGATCCCAGCCTCGGCGGGAGCATATTTGATGGAGGGGAAATGCTCGATGCCCGTGTACCGTACGATGTCAGTGCACATTAAAGAACCTCAAGGGAGTCTAAACTCGCCGGAGCCCTCCACTACGGCGTCTCTGATAGCCCACCGTAGCACAAGTATATTGCCCACGGCTAAGGCGTTGCGTTGCTCATCTCGAGGTCGTAGCTTCTATCCAAGTCGCGGGGGCTGCGCTTCGACGAGGGCTGAGTATCGTAATCGGCCCGTGGTTTATTAATTACATTTATTAATGCGTCAGAGAGATTCTATAGCTGCTGCCCAGCGAGATTCTGTGTCGCGAAGTGCCGGCGGTACGTTGCATCAACCGAGTCGATGCATCTTGTTTAAAAGTCATGGTGTAGCGTATATAACGCGCTGAAAACTTAAAGCGAAAGCTTTCTGTCTGAAGTTGCGTAAGCATAACGCAATCATATATATTTTACGTGCAAGGAGGAGAGGTTCAGGGGAAGGAAAGAGGCTATTGCTGCAGCCCTAGTTGAGGAGCACGGCTCATCGTCACGCGTGCGCACAGAGCGGCGCGACCCAGATAGCCTGACCGCTTCTCTCCTCCAAACAGTCCCACCAACTTTTCACAGGCGCTCGCTGACTACACTGGCAGAGTGTCACCCCCCCCCCTTCCCCCGCCTTTCACTAGTAAAGAAAGAAAGAAAGAAAAAACCTCGGTCACGTATTGTACGCACTCGAAGTAAGAATCTATTGACGGTTATATATAGGATTCGAGACAGAAAGCAGTAGCAAAATGCGGGAGCATCGGGAACGGCGTGGTCTTTCGCGCGCTCTGTCGGGCCGGTGACCGTGCCGGCGGATGCTAGGCTATACATTAACTGAACGCGGCCCGATCACTGGAACGAAGCGATGGTTTGGACCGTTCAAGCGTGAACCGACGAGGAGGAGGAGGGATGGTATATAGAAACAAAAAAAGCAAAAACAAATGAAACAGAACGAAGCGCGAAAGAGAAGGGCTTCCCTTTCTCATCCGAAGAGATGATTCGCATTGTTTCTGCTTCGCACGACGCCATCTTCGCCGTCTCTCTGTCCGCCCTGCTTCTATCTCTTTGTTTTCTGTGCCCACATTATTCGTTCATTTGTGTGTGTTAGTCTCTTTCGCTCGTGTTATTATAGTGGTTCGTTATTTCTTTCGGCCGATATGAGCGAGGGCTCGAGAAGCGAGGAGAAGACGGGTAGAAAGCGTTCGTTCCGCTCCGGGGCGCGTGCTAGCCGTTCGCGACGCGACGCCGGCGACCGGAAAATTGTCGCTTTGGCGCATCGCTGTCGTCGCCGCCGCAACGCGACGACGCCTCGCTGTACGCCTTCGACGACGACGACGTCGTCGTTTTTCTCTCTCCTAACTCCTCCGTCGCACTTTTTGTTTCTTTCCCCCGTTCGTTGTGTTCCGCCTTTACAGTTTTCCTAATCCCGATCGCCTCGCTTAGCCCTCCCCCCTCCACTCTTTTCTTTTCGTCCCGTCTCAGGACCATTCGTCCGTTCCATTCCTCGTCGTAGATTGTTTTCCTTGTCTCTTTCTTTTTTTGGTTTCTGAGGAAGAAAGGCGGCGTGCGTCGCCGACCGACCCGACTGCGTTGGCAGCGCAAGAAGTGTAGGATCCCGAGGAGTGGAGATTTGGAAGAAGGGGAGAGAGAGTTTTGTTGGGTCGAGTGCAGCAGGCTCGTGAGAGTCCTGCGGGCCTGATACCGAGAGACCGATGTGTTTTGGAAGGACAGAAACTTGGATAGATGGCGCTGTCGAACACGCCCCGTGCTCGTTTCTGCGCGCCCTCTCGTCATCTCACCTCCTGGCCCCTCACTCTCTGGATCCAAGTTTCTTTCTTTCTTTCTTTCTTTCTTTCTTTCTTTCTTTCTTTCTTTCTTTCTTTCTTTCTTTCTTTCTTTCTTTCTGGCAGCTCCGAAGCCTCCGTGTCAACGTCTCTCTCATCGCCTGACGTTCTTCTTGTGCGGGATATACGAGAGCGCTACGTCCTCGCTGCTGAGTGCAAATGCTATCCTCTCGCTGACAGTCGTGAATATAGGCCGGATATGGGACGACGGACGAGATTGGTAGTTTCCCGCTCGTTTCGATGCATACTTCCTCCAAATCGTTGTTTCAACGAGGCACCACTTCGCGACGTTGGTGCAATTCAGTAACGGCACGTCTTCTTGAATATTGAGGTATTCTCGTACTAATATCTGCAGGGTTTTACGTACTGAAAACCGTGATATGAGTGTGAGTGGAGCGCCCTGCAAATCTCGACCATCTGGTGCTCTATGACGTGCACTGACATCGCAAGGACCTCTAGCATTTCGCTGGAGCTCTAGCATTTCGCCTCCAGCGAAATGCAACCGCCGCGGCCGGGATCGAACACGCGACCTTCGGGTCAGCAGCCGAGCACCGTAACCACTGTACCATTGCGACGGGTGAGATATTTGCATATACATAACGCTACGATCGGGTTAAGCGATCAGGTTAAGCGCCTACGCAATCTAGGTAATCGAAATCGCCGGAAACTTGTCAGACAGTTAACTCGACGACAGAGGTAATTAACGTTGTGATGCATCTCATACCGATTCGCTGCACGACAATTTGCATCGCAGACGTCCGCAGAATTTCAGTTAATATAGTGCATGTTATGTCGCGGCGTTCTTGTGCTCTCTGTGCTTTTCTTTACACCTCTCCGCTGTGTTACAGGAAGGTATAAGGCTATTATATATATATATATATATATATATATATATATATATATATATATATATATATATATATATATATATATATATATATATATATATATATATATATATATGGACGTTCACCTTTAAGCAGCCGTTCCTGTCGAAATTCTGTCAACGGGAATGTCATACTTTGTTGCTAAATATAATCACAATCACTAAACGACCGCTTTGTACTACCAGACGCAGTCGCGAAGAAACGCTGCTGGGTTTGAAATTTTTAGACGTTCATCAAAGTAAAAAAAATTATATATGTATACCTGTTTCCGAGTCGTTGGTCTCCCTATCGCCTGGCGGTAATATATGCATACGCTCGCTTTCTGAACGCGTGAGCTAGATGTCAGAGGTGAGCCGTGTAAGGACGAGTAAACAGGAGCTCATACGAATTCCTTCTTTTGGTTGCATTTACCCATGCAGTGGGCATCTCTTCTTTCTCTGCGAGTGTTTCGGGCTCAGTACAGTTTTCCTGCCCGACGTTTCTCGGCTAGTTACGTTTAAATTCCCGCATTGCGACGGTTCCGTTTTCGAAAGGGACTCTTTACCGTGACTAAGCCGAAACACCGAAAGTCTCCGCGCTACACGGAGCTGCATTCACACCGTAGTGGGCTACGTAAGAACGAAAACAGGGCATGTAGATTCAGAAGGAAAAAAAAAAAAACAATGAAACGGTTGGGGAAAGCGCGCGCACCGGTATAGTTGGAGCGTGCGCGTCAGATTACGTACGCTACGCTGCAAGCTCCGGCGAGCCGACGTCGCCTGTGGGTACGGCCCGATTCCCTCGAGCGGCGGTGTGTGTAGCGTAGCGCTAAGACGTGCCCTGCTGCCACTCCTTTTCCAAAGGGAGCAAGAGGAAGAGAAGGAAGCGCGACTGTTCTTGCTCTTCCGTTTTGTCTTGTTCCTCCTCTTCGTTCCTCCATCTTTTTGCGATCGTTGGCGTGGCGAGTGGCGGGATAAGTCAAGTGATTCGCCGCCGTGGGTCGCGCGGGATAGGGAGGGGGGGGGGGGTCTTTGGCGGGGACGGCGAGAGGCATAGACCATTATCACCGAGGGTTTCGGATGAGCGGACGCAGCCGAGCGAGAAGCCTTCCGAAAACGCCGAGGCTCGTCACTGTTGGGCGATTTTCCTTCCAACCTATCCCCTTCCCTTCTCCATTTCCTTCCTCTCCTCCTTTATTCGTGTCCTTCATTCCTCACATTCGTTGTTTGTGCGTGCGGATGTGGGCGTGTTTATTGAGCGGAAGTTTCTCGCGCATGAAGGCTGTTCGTCGTCTGTGAACTTTGATACTTTTGATACTTGCCGATACACGGGGTCTCTCTCTCTCTCTCTCTCTCTCTCTCTCTCTCTCTCTGTGTGTGTGTGTGTGGTGCGCGCGCGTGTGTGTGTCTGTCTGTCAGTGTGTGTGTGTCTCGCTTATGTCTGCGTGTTTCATGAACGGCGTGATATCGATTGTGCCATTCCGGCCGAGGAAATCCTTTCATCTTACTTCTCGCTTTTTGTCCGTAACCGTAGTTTTCTCTCGTATGTATGTTTCTCGTTTCAACATAGTGCGCGATTCAGTGAATCCTGCGCCCTGCGTGTGTTCTTGTGTGAGTGCAAAGATTTGCTCGGTTTTCAGGGTGATGTGTATGCTCAGGATGGCGCGACTGGTTAGGTTGGCGCTCAGGTTGACGCCTATACGTTGACTCGACAGCGCATGGATAACGCATGTAATCGTACGTTTAAAAGCGGATGGTTGTATGCGTTAAGCGAGCCTGTTCGCGTAGCAAGAAAAGCTAAATTTAGACAAAGCTTACCGATCTCCGCGGGAATCTGAAAAGTAAAGATGGAAGGAAAGCACGCGCGTCTGAAGTTTTTACAAGCGGAAGATTGTGTAGCCACGTGTTGAAGCCGCGACATACGCAACACGCATACAGCAACTTCCATCAAGAGCCAAAAATATTTGAAAAGAAAACAATCAATTCGATCATACAGCACTAAGCTACTATTGGGTGACACATACAGTTTTCACTGAACGAAAGCTTCGTAGCGGTTTTTTTTTTTTTCGGTCTGGAGGCTGCACCCGGTACCAGTGCCTTTCGGAAACGCTCGCTATTATTACCATAGATATGGTTCTCAGGAGCAAGTTGCAATCGGGCAGACGAGTTAATGGACTTCTCGAAGCACAAATGAAACGTGTAGCTTTTGTTGGACTTAACAGTTTAACTATGACGCACTAATTCAATGCAGAATAATTCGCAATCATTTATAAATGAAGGCATAAATAGATAATTACTGCATTTTTCCCTTACCCACGCTGCCTCCGAAGCTGTTGGCATATTCGGGAAAACTTGCTAAAGAACAAACAAACGACTTCTTTGTACACCGGCCTTGCACGATAGCTTAATAGGTAAGGTGTCGAGCTGCTGAGTTCGAGGACGCAGGTTCGATTGCCGATCACCGCCGCCGCGTTTCGATCAACGCGAAATGCAAGAACAACACCCGTTTAAGTTACATGCTGCACGTTAAATAACTATGTCAGAGTTAATTCGGAGTCCCCTAGTACGGAGTGCTTCATAACCGTATTGCTGTGTTGGCACGTGGAGCCCCGAAATTTACTTTTTAAACCTCGTTGTGCCCGTGTTCAGTAAGAGCAAGATGAGAAAAAGTACTTTTACACATAATGATCACAACTTTGAAAAAAGTACTTCCACACGTAACAATCAGAATTTCAAGAAAGTACTTTCACACATAACAATCAGAACTTTAATGTAAAAGCGCACGACTCCTTTGATACCCACTCCGGTGCAATGCTAACTATTGTGCGCTGTATAGACGTGGTCGGCGTCGTGAAATAGGAATGTTTGGCGTCCTTGTCCACCTTAAATCTATACTTTGCTCATTCAATAATTTAAACAGGTCCAGTCACATAAACGAATATTCACTCATACGCAATGAAAAATGCATATACATATGTGAATATTAAGTACAATTTATGATGTCTGCCCTGATCGTGAGACAGCGTCGCTTCGGGAATTATATTCGGCGAAAGGTACGGTGCATTACCGCTTTACGTTTTCTTGCCAACCGTTAATCATCAGCCAAATTCTTTCTCGGGCCGCCGCTGTTTTCAGTTTCGAATCGCGTGCTAGGCAAAACTGTAGACAGCTGTCAGATTTCGGAGAGAAAAGTTACGTCCACGTCCAAACCGTTCTTATTTATTATTATTATTACTTCCCAGGATTCTCCGGCAGTCATAGAGCTTCTCCACATCGTTTTTAACGGCTGCCATTGTAACGTTGGTCGGCAGCGCGAAAAAAAAACAAAAAAAAAAGACAAAAACAAATCAATAACTGAGCTGGCTTTAGAATTTTGCCAGAACACGACGAGCTTTTTTTTTCTTGAAACGTTCGTTCGCGCTGCGCGGCGTGGATTGAAACACGTCACGCAGACGTTCGCACGCGCGAAACACTGCAGATACCGTATCAATTCGGTTACAACGCGCTTTACGTTGTGAAATGCTTTCACTCCTTGTTTTAACGGTGGGGCTGTTTGTGCTCGACGTTAGGCCGTGCAGAGTGAAAAGCCATCAACAGCATGATCGGCCTGTATACCTTCTGGCCCGTGGCTCGGCCGGCGTTCGCTCTTTTCATCCTCTTCTTCATCTTCTTAAGACCTTGCTAATTAAGGTAAATTGGTACTTAAGAATTTTAATTAAGGATGTGATAATCAAGGCAGCATTAATTAAGAGCTTGTTAATTAAGACCATGCTAATGAAAATGCCTTAATTAATAACTTACTGATTAATTGTCCACTTCACTTAGCCACGACGGCACTCCGCAAAGCAATATAGTTCTACGCTCCACCTAGCTAAGCCTTGCATTATCTAGCCAAACCTAGCAGTGACTTATGTCGACTTTCTAGAAGACAACATAAGCTTGGACGGCCACAAGCTCCGCTGTCAGTCCAGCCTTGCTCCAGTAGTGCAAGGTGCCCAGTTTTTTTTAACACCTTAAGAAATGACAAGTGCGATGCTGCTGATTGCTCACTCACCAGATCCTCACTGTAAGCGAAGTAACGATTAATGACGATTTTATTGCATCAATAATGTACGATATTTAATTATATCTCAACAGAGATCTTATTGAATAGAACACAAAGTCAATAGAAACACAGTATTATTTATATAAACTGCAGTATGTGCCCTAACGTAATTCGTTCTTGGCGGTAATTAGCGACGTTTTGATAATTAGTCGATTACATATTTCGTTTCCACCTCCGAATGATGTCAATATCTACTTCACTGCGTAATCCGTGTCCAGTAGTATAATTTCTCTGCATGCAAATCTCAATGTTAAAAAAAAACAAAAAAAAAAGACTCCGTTCACTCCGAAAAAAATAAATAAAGCAAAACTGTATTATTACGAATGACCACGTCAGCCTATTTTGACGTGCCACTGGATGCGTTGCCCTGTCCGTGCGTGACCCGTCGGCGTCCATCGTGAGCAAGGATATAAAAGCATGGACATCGTCTAAAAGTCGAGCGTTCAATGATGGACGACGGTGTCTGGCATCGGGGTATAAAAGCGCCCGGAGCTCTGTCGCACTCTCTTTCTCCTTTCCTATCTTTCCTCCTCTCTCTCTGTCTGCCCTTACATCTAGCTCCATGCGCGCGATCCTTCGGGTATTCGCGCGCTTGGTGCATTTATATATATACGATGCCAAAGCGGCGGCGGCGGCGGCTGTCATGATGATGACGAGGTTGCGGCACGCTCAAAGGAAGAGCATTTTCGCGATCGGTGCAAGGGAATAGAGAGAGAGAGAAGGCGGTCGCGATGTCGACGTTGATGAAGCCCGGCGAAGAGGACCGTTGCTCTTCGTCCCCACGTCGGTTTCGGCTGGCTGGTAAAGCGCGCTCTCTCTGAAGTCTATATCGAAGAACACGCGTTGCGTGTTCCATCTGTTTTCTCGGTATTACTCGCGACGCATCGTCCCGCGGCACCGCCGAAGCGCACTTTGTCACAATCGTGTCGCGAAGAGAGTCGTCGTCGTCGTGTTCTCGTGCACCGCGGGTGCAATCAGTCTTGACGGCTGCGAAGTTTCATGAGGCCGCTGCGACGATGCACATCGATCCTTTTCGAAAGACATCGACGCCTCGGGCTCCGCCCCTTCTATTCTTTTCGTTATTATTTTTTGTAGTGTGTTGAAATCGTCACTGGCGCAATGTTCTTTTATCGTTGCGCTGTCGTAAATGTCGGCTCCGAAAAAAAATGTTTGCATTCGTGCTTCGCGCGCCTTGTGCTGTGTTTTGAGTTCGAGCATTAAGCAACCGGCTGCAAGAGCTCATTCCGTCGATGGACGCAGAATTTGGTTGTTTTTTTCGAGAATTCTGTTGTTTGGATAGGCGTTCAGATAACTCATCTTCGGAAAGAACACCATAAACACTCGGATGTTTTGCTGCACTTAACACACGCGCTGCGCTTCGGTTTGTCGAGGACGCTTCTTTGTTTGATTATATGAAAACAAAGGCTGGCGTGACAAAAGTGCGAGGGATCGTCCTTTCAAGATGACGCTTTCTTACTGGTAGGTTAAAACCGCTCCTCACCCTATCCGGACCATTTGCATTTTTAAATGCAAGACGCAGGAGTCCAGTTTTCTACAAGCCAGGCTTATTTTCCACTGTGTAGGTTTGCTGCGTAGTAGAAGCTGTGTGCGCACTCGTGCGCTAATGGCGTTGGCAGACCCAAAATCTGCCCATTCGTGGCCATTCACTTGTCACGTGCTACGTGACTCCAGCAAAGAAAGAGGGTTCCAGACTCGCCGTCATGGCTACGAGCGGCGCTGGCTAACACTCCCAGGTTTATCACGCATAGAAATACCAGATAAGGTAGACGGGAAGACGACCGTTGCCGTAGCTGGATTAGCAGAGCATCTGACGCGTTATCCGAAGGTTGTAGGTTCGGTCCATGCCGGCGGCAAGTTGTCTTTTCGTCCCCCCTAATTTTGTTACATTTCCATCATAATTACTACACCACAGTTAAACGTTAGGTTAGGTTCATTAGGTTGCGTCTAACAAAGAAAACGAGCTCTTGATCCGTTTCCCTTCTTTCCTTCAATCGCTTGTGTGTGATATACTGCTCACCATCATATATGCAGCGCGAACGAGTAAGCGAGGTTACGAAAGTGGAAATATTTTAAGGCAACTATACCGCGCTATAGTATTTTCTTTAACAGCTTTGTTGGCCCGCAGCGCATCACATCTGGATTACAAGGGAAGGGAGCATCGAACTCTTTCAAAACCGGTTGGCTCACATTTGAGATAACCGGATAACAGCAAGCTTTCGTGGCACGCTCAAACGTGGAAAATTCCGAGGAGCCGTCTCGAAGAGTTTCGAAGCGTGAAAGAAAGCGGCGATTTGAGAATCCGCGTCGCTCTTGAAGAAGCGCGTCTCACGCGCTTTCCTTGGTGCGGTTGCGCATGGGGTGCTGAAGTAAGTTCAACCGTGAATAATGCCCTCGTGACAGTCGCTCGACTTTCTTTCTTTCTTATTAAAACTTGTTGTTGGGCTAGTTGGTAACCCGTCATATTGTAAGAAAGAAACTTAGCGAAATTTATAATTTCCACAAAGCACTCACGGAATCACACACGCACACACTCAAGACTTTCTTTCTTCAAGACTCAAGACTTTCTTTCTTTCTTTCTTTCTTTCTTTCTTTCTTTCTTTCTTTCTTTCTTTCTTTCTTTCTTTCTTTCTTTCTTTCTTTCTTTCTTTCTTTCTTTCTTTCTTTCTTTCTTTCTTTCTTTCTTTCTTTCTTTCTTCTGTCTGTCTGTCTGTCTGTCTGTCTGTCTGTCTGTCTGTCTGTCTGTCTGTCTGTCTGTCTGTCTGTCTGTCTGTCTATCTATCTATCTATCTATCTATCTATCTATCTATCTATCTATCTATCTATCTATCTATCTATCTATCTATCTATCTATCTATCTATCTATCTATCTATCTATCTATCTATCTATCTATCTATCTATCTATCTATCTATCTATCTATCTATCTATCTATCTATCTATCTATCTATCTATCTATCTATCTCATTGTGCAATGCTCTCTCCTAACTGTTTCCTCCTTTGATGCCGGTAATTGGACCTTCATCCACGTACTTAGCAGCGTAATGCTTCAGTTGCTGCAGGCAACAACGACGGTCATGCCATGCGTTCATATCAAGGCAACGATGAAACGTGACAACGTGAACTTGCAAATAACCTCGATAAAAGATCACATTGCCATATCAGAAACGGCTGATCGCCGGCAAGCCCGCGATCGAGAGCGCATCAATTACTGGAAAACGGTGTACAAAAATACGTATGTGGCCGGTGCACCTTCGAGGGCCTCATTTCTGTATGCGCTCGCTGCCGCTGGGTTTATCGCGTACGATGCTGCCACTGAAATCTGCGAGTTACGAAAGCTTAGCTTTATAAAATAGCTTGGAAGTAATCGTTGCGCGAATATATATGTCATGGTAACCATGTGAGTATCCTGGTAAAGAGCGGGCGTGTAGCTCGGCTACCTTAATTAATGAGGTCGCTCTCGGTCTCCGTTGGTTGATCTCGGAACGAAGGAGGAGACTGCGCGCGCTTTTGTGAGAAACGGCGACCTCGTGTGCGCGGTTGACGCTCGAGGAAACCTGAATGTAGTCGCCAGCGCTGGAGAGATAACCCGGACCCTCATATATTCCTGCCTTCAGAAAATTGTGCGCGAGCGAGCGAGAAAACGATGCGTGCAGGTACAATAGCCGCGTTACTCAAAGACTCCAGTTATGGGTATGCTTCTCGAGAGAGAGAGAGAGGAGCGTGCTTTCCCGCAGTACGCTTGTACTATGCAGTGAAGTTGACTGAATGCGATTGATTTCGGCACAAATAGTGGAAAAGGAAGAACGTTTATGTTACCAGAAGAGCGCTCTGAGCGCTACGACTTTAGTATTTGGGAGTGATGGCGGATACCTTTTAAAACAGGCTATCTGCCATTTTGGAGCTGTTATCATATTCTGTATTCCTGTTAGTCTGCAAACATGCTTTTTTGGTCTTTTTCTCAATATGCGCTCAACAATATGCTTATATTCTCAACTTTTTTTTTCGTACGTCTGCTTTATGTCTCCGCTATTCTTTCCACCTTGTCTTGTCCGCTAGAGTAAGGTAGCAAACCATGCGTTTATCTTCCGTTTACCTTCACTGCATCTGCCTCAGTCGTCTGTCTCTCTCTCTGTTTGAACTTGCACTTGTACTTGCATGTGTCTGTTGTCTTTGGGCGCGCTTATGTTAGAAATGGTACAGCACACCATTGAACAAGACAAGTCCATCGCTTGATTCCCGGCTTACTTTTGCAGCGACAGCTCGCCTGCGTTACTCGGTGCACTTTGCGTCGCGGTAAATCCTCCTTGTGGACTGCTTATACATCTGCCACTGGTGGGGCGTGAAAACCGACTGTCTCACCGCTGAGAAAGCGTCTTTGCGGCTTTTCGCTTAAACGTTGGCTGCATCTTTAATGCACAGGGAGGATCGAACACGCCGAGTTGGGAGACGCGTGGCAAGATTATTCTTCGGTAGTGTGTACACACAAGGAAAGAGTTTTGTTGCAAGCTCTATACTTCCGCCGACCTTTAGGAACAGGTTACCGGCTTTATTTATTTGAGCGGCCTAGATTCTTTCTTTTGGCTTTCAAGTGTGTAATGCACGCGACTGTACTCGGCGAAGGCTAAGGCCCGAAGGCTCGGAAGAGGGAGAGCTTCGGTATGGCGGGATAAGGGAAAGCAGCGTTGAATACAAGGAGCAGAGCGGCTCGCTCGGCCTAATCGAATGGAGCGCGGCCCCGCGGCCACTGGTGCAAGCAGGAGGAAGGAGCCAAGCGTGGAGCAGTGGGGAGGCGAGGAGCGCACTACACGAGGTCTCAAAAAGCCTTTCGGTGTATGGCCGCCGCCGCGGACTTGTTAGCCCGCGCTGTAGGCTAAAAACGTGTGCTGCTGCTGCTACCGGTAGCACTACGGGGATGATAGGGACCTTAGACGAGAGATAGGAACGCGTAGGAGGAGCGGGAGGGTCTCTCCTCGGTGTTACCGGTGGGGCATGTCGAAGCGTAGAAGGACTGGTCCGCTGAAAGTGATAAAAAGAGTGAGCTGATTCGATGTATAAGAGAGAGGAAGAGACGCCTGTTTCCTTGCATCCCGGTCGCGGTTATCTTGTCCGTCTTAACTTATTTTCCGTTTTCCCTTATGGCCTGCTGGCCCGTCTTTCGACGTGCGAGTTTATTAATGCTTGTCTTTATACCTAATAATCGAGACAACCACACTTCGTCTTGCTTGCTTTCTTGATCGCATGCTTACATTTTTTGTGATTATTTTTGTCGTCTATTTAGTACATGCTCTAGTATTGGACATGCCGCTGCAGTGGAGCGTCGCGAGATTTTAAGAAAATTTTTGCGTCAGGTTTCAACGCGCAGTTTTGGTAAAATATGATAAGGGAAAGGGAAGACGAATTGGTGAACACCATTGCCGTCTTTTTCTTTCGTTAATTTTTTTTCATCCATGGTGGTATTTATCTATTTAGTTCGGTTTGCCCACGAATTGTACGTCGTAATCTTTTTTTTTTTTCATGCGCGCAATTCTTCCGCCTAGCCACCGTTCGCTGTCTAGAAATATTTTCCTTGACAAGGCGTCCAACGAAGCGGCAGCGTTTTGAAAAAAAGAAATAACTAAGACCGAACACGATTTTCTTGCTCTCGTTTCTTTTCTTGTTTCTTTCCACAGCGTCGCTTCTGACGTCTGTTATCTATCTCCATTTAGACATTTCCGTCCCCCCCCCCCCCCTCCCCCGCTTTCGCCCACCTTTCGTCTTGCGTATTATACGGACGGATAACGGGAGAACTCACACATCACGGGCTATCCTATTATTATATTGTCCCTACCATTCGACATTTTTTTTTTTTTTTGCTAAGATCGGAAGGGGATAGCAAAAGGAGAAAATACGCGTGCGGCTCCAGGGATGTTTATTGGTCTGGACGAGGCTGGACAGGGACTGTGGAACGTCGTATATGGGGGCTCTGCGCGGTGTCCTGAGGCCCTTCGCGGGGCAGCGCTGTCCTGACACGCGGACTCGGTCGTCTTTATCCTTTTATTTCGTGAAATACGTCCGTACGTATACGTGTGTGAGAAAGGGGGGATCCCTGGGGTCTCGTTCAACCGAACTACGACCTCCGTTACAATCACTCAGTTTCTATCTTTCTTCCCGCATTTCTTTCTTTTCTTATCGTGTTATGTATGTACCAGACGCGCTGTTCTCGTGTTTCGTGCCGGTGTCCTTGTTACGAGCTCGCATTCTTCGCTTCTCCAACAACTCCCGTGTCATGCGCACATCCTCCCGCGGTCGCCCTTCACGCGCCTACAGCCCGTTTCTTCATTTTGGACGTGTACCCTCGGATTCTATCCTTTCTTTCGCTAACCTTTCTTTTGCTTAGCCATTCTTCCGCATGATACGACAACGCGGGGCGCGAAAATTGGCTAGGAAAGCAGCAACGCCACCGAAAGAAAAGGACAGGCCTCCTGTTTCATTATTCTTCTTCTTCTACGGCTGTGTCACTATGGAAACGGCGGCTGTTTGCAGAGAGAGCGAGGAAGATCCGGCCGGAATAAAAACGGCGTTGCCCCGGAACGACGCCTCGGCGCCTTTGTGAGCAGTTTTAACGAGTTTATCGCGCCAGTTAGGCCGTTAACCGAGTTGGACTTGCGTGAGAAGAACGGAGGGAGAGGGTTACGTAATTGGCGGGATGGGAGAGGAGGAAGCCGGCTATGGGCGGCCATTCATGCGGGGCCTTCGTGCGCTCCGCAAACTGTTGCATTCCAGGCGCGACAGACCGGCCGCTCCGGCCTGTAGTATACATACGCAGCGCCTTGATTAAATTTTATCCTTTGATTCACTCCGGTTCGTGAAACTCGTCTCAGGTTATTTTTTGCCTCTTTTCTGTATGGCCTCACTCCCCTCTCCCTTTCTACTTTTCTCATTTATTCCTTTTTCTTTCTCTTTTCACGGGGTGCAGTTGAAATTTCTCCGCTAAAGAAATAAAATGAACAATATGGCCGGGAGTGTGTTTTCTGTCTGGTTTGAAGCAGCGCCAGCGTGCTCTCGCCCGCATTAGCGCAACGTAGTTTACCGTCTGCCGCGACATGTCACGTGTTATACGTCGAGAAGATTGCGAGGGCTTCTTCCCACGTTTGTGTTTGCAGTGAGTCGCGCTCGGCCGATTGGACACCGTCAAAGAGTTCGATGAAACTTTGCTCGTATATAGGGTGGACCTTCCGGGAAATTTTGTTGTATTTTGCAGTTTGTCCGGTGCATACAGTGCACTCTTTGCGCATGTTATAAGGACGCAGCAATGGAAGAAGTTCACTACTTTTCGTTGAGTCGAAAGGCTGCCTTGCGCTCTGTTCGCGGTACTTCCTGAAGTTCTTGCTGTTCCGGACGCGTCTGAGAGAACCTCTTCTCCTCTATTCAGGAAACCTAATATTCCTGGTACTGGGGAGATGTAAGGAGGAGGCGAACTGTTCCGTATCGCCCACGCAGCGGACAGTTCAACTTAGACGCTTTTTGATTACTTCAGGGGAGCGGCTTTGTGAGCAAATTGTCCCGGCGAGATGGACGGGAAACCGGCAAAAGCAGGTTTTCAATGGAACTACGTACTTTTAAAAGGACACGCGGAATGCATACGGCAAGGATATATAGCGCTGAATCGAGGAAGGGCGTCGTAATGTAAGGGTCCTTCAATACTTTCCTAATAACATTTAAGATGCGATCAAAGTAAGATGTAGTTTCGCAGTCGCCGCAGGTAGCATTACTATTGCCCATTGTGAGTATGTGCAAGAACGGTCGCTTAGCAAGCCCTAAACTGTACAAGTACCAGCGGAGATGAAGAGCGTTCCCGTTCGAGCTAGCGTGAATTAGCACGACGCAGAAAAGGAAAGCACGACACGCACGAAGAAGAGACGGGACAGCGCTAAACTTTCCGCTATTTATTTCATTACCTTCGATCGATCGGGTCTTCTTGTACGCAATTAGGGCATCAGCAAACACAAATCATCCTACTCGTGTTGTTAAACCCCAGATGCCCCATTTTCTTTCTCGACAAAGCTATAGATGACGAACTAACACTCATGTGACCCAATTCTGTTGTTGCTTCAGTCTGTCTTCCTTTCCGTGTGACCTGATTACGGTAAATACTAATAATAACAATTGTTGGGCTTGCGTAGCGTTTATAATAATATCCGGGGTTTCACGTCCCAAAACCACGATATGGCTATGAGGGACGTCATAACGGAGGGCTCCGGAAACCTCGACCACCTGGGGTTCTTTAACGTGCACATAAATCTGTTAAATCCGCTAAAACCGTTAAAACACGGTCCTCTAGCACTCTGCCTCCATCGAAAGGCGGCCGTCGCAGCCGGGGTTCGATCCTGCGTCCTTCGGGTACGAAAACGACCAGTGGGAACACGAGGTCAAAGTGCCCACGAAGGAGAATCATATAGGAAATGCGTATACGAATACGCAAAGGTCATATAGGCTGCATGCAACCTCTGAACACTGGACGTCATCGGGAGACGTCATGCGATCCGCTTGCTCCTTGCCCCCTTGTGCAAACACGTCATGGAAATCATTGGCTTATAAAGAATCCTCCTTGAGAGCTGGTCTCGACAGCCATCGCCCTGTAGCCTCACACGCGAAGGTTGTTGACACTCTACTTAGGCAGACAACTGAAGGTGGCGTAAAAGCTGCAGAAAACAACGATGCTGTCTGCCCCCGATTTCTCGGAAAGCATACTTCAACACCATGTGAACACCATCGCAGGCCAGTATATAGGTCTACCTGGCAGGTGCCTGTTTCTATACGTATGTGATAGCACCTCCCTACCGAAAGCCAGCCGCCTCACTCAACTGACTGCATTTGTTTTATTATTTGGAACTTCCCGCGGTTTCCACTATACCAACGAATGGAGTCGGAGCCTTGAAAAGCTTGTTTTATCAACATTTTATCGCCCTCTCTCGCAGTGAAAATTGTCAGCCCGCTTTGTCTTCGTTCTTTTTAACTTCATCTTTTTCCCTCTTACTTGCTTTATTTTGACAAAGCCGTCCCTTGAGAACCGAGATGCGCCGAACACTATACTGCCTGGTATTTTCCGTCTGAAGGAGATTCACGCAGAACATTTTCTTCATTATTTTGTTGTCATTTCCAGTGAGGGCTTTTCGAGTCTTCCACGAGCAAAATACGCGCATCTGTCAATGTAATCCGGAAGCCGAGTCCGGCACTTCGTTTTGTGGGATAGGGAGTGCGTCTTGAGTTCCTTATTTCGGGAGTGTGCGGGACTGAGGTCCGGCGCGATTCCGCTGAGAAATATTAGCCTGGCTGTTGGGAATTGCCCGCATATGTGCGTGCGTGCGTGCAAGCGAAATCACTTGAACATGCCATCGACGCGACGCCTATATGGGAGGGCCGAGCTCGGCGCGATTTCGCGTGAATAAGACCTCAGGAAACGTTTTCCTTTGCTTTTTTATATATCTCTCCCTTTCTTCCAGAAGCCGTTAGAGTTAGATCCATCTCTGTCTTTCGACTGATTGTTTCGCGAAACAAGCGCAAGGAAAAGTGTTCAGTGAAAACGTACGGTAAGACCGCGGACGGCGCAATCTTTTATCCGCACTGGAAAGTGCAAGACCCAACCGGTTAACTGCGCAAATAAGTATAAAAAAAGGGAAGGCGGTGAGCTGACGTGGAACAAGCGAACCGTTTGACTCGAGGGAGTTTGGAGGTGGCGAGGGTAACGGGCGCCACCGCTACACGAGCCATTAGTTACTCCCGACCTAGCACGCTAACGGTGCAGGTTTATAATTTGTTTTATTTGTCTCTTTTTTTGTTTAAAGCAACGGTGACATCTAGCTGAGCGCACTTGTTTCTGCCTGCCTAAGCTTCGATGCTCACTTCCCGTTTCACCTTGCTTCTTTTTGTCTTCTCTTTAATGGCAGTTCTTAGGACTGCTAAGTTTGAGCTACGCACTGTACGCCCTGTACCAACTTGATTTTTGTGTGTGTGTGTTCTTAACGTTCACATATGTCGTGGTAACGAGGCCGTTATTTGTGGACTTCCTGATTCCGCTATACTATATACTGGCGTGCTTGTGTGTGTATATGTGCGTATGTGTGCTTAAGTGAGGGTGCAGTTTTTTTTTGTTTTTTAACGCAGCCGCGCTACATTTAACACTACCGCATAGCTTTAAACCAACGATTGCGTTGACTTTAGCACAACCTTTACAGTAACATTAAAGCTAAGTTTGCGGTAATAACGCGCAGCTTCGCACCGTGCTAGTTTTACGACACCATCGCAGGCACACGTTATTCAGGTGACATCGCATGCGCGGTACTATTAGGGTGTTTTAGCAGCACCTGTTTACCGTAAGGTAATGCCGTACTGTCGTGGTTTTCACGCCTCTTTTTTGAGTATTCAGGACCTCTATTAACCACTTCGATCATCTCATCACGCTATACCATTCACTCGCGTGGCTAAAACGTTTAACAAAGCTACGTGCGGTACGGTATTACCGTACTTACTGTATGGTAAACTGGCACTGCTAAAGCACTCTATTGTTCTCCTTACAGCTAGCAAAGTGCCGTTTGCGCTCTCTGTCACAAAGTCTCACCGCTTGCCTTGGGTACTCGCATTGCTCCGCCGTTTTATTTTACGTAATAATTTTTCTATCTAGTCCAGGAGCACTTATGGCTGATGCATCGTCCTGTACTTTAAAGAAAACTTATAGGAACGGAAAGAAATATTTTACTACATCGTGCAGATCGCGTCTTCACTTATCCTTTGCGCGAGAAACTGCAACTTCCAATCTATACAGCGAATCTGCAGGAAGCTTTTCATTTTTCCCGTGCTCGCTATCGCCTTGGTCGTGCTCTGAATAAAAAAAAATATAAATAATAGTAATCGCACGTCGTTTCCAGTGCACGTCGCAATTCGCTGCCTCGAGTTCATTTCTCGCGACTGCCGCGAGTGCTCGAAAGCAATTGGGCCGCGCGGATGTGCGAGAACCAAACAACGTGTAATTAGCGCGTCGTCTCTCGCTGGTCGTTCGCGGCACCTCTCTCTCTCTTTCTATCTCTCTCTCTCAAACTCCCACCGTTTACTTTTTGAACAGAAAGCAATTCTTGCTCAAGGAAAACGAGAACATTTAGTGTTTCCCCAATGTGACCTTCTTTCCTCCTCTCTTTTACCCTTTCCCTCAACCCGCCTTTTTGGGTTTTCTTTTTTGCTTTCTCGGTCTCGGTCTCAATACGAAACCGATTGTGCCAGCACCCGTGGGTCTTGTTCTACACACTGACGCTTTGTCTGCTTACCGTCTTTCGGTTAACGATGTCTTTCTTTCTTTCTTTCTTTCTTTCTTTCTTTCTTTCTTTCTTTCTTTCTTTCTTTCTTTCTTTCTTTCTTTCTTTCTTTCTTTCTTTCTTTCTTTCTTTCTTTCTTTCTTTCTTTCTTTCTTTCTTTCTTTCTTTCTTTCTTTCTTTCTTTCACCAAGCGTACACAAAGGCTCACTTGCAGCGTTCAACCCCTCTATCGAACCCCTCCGTCTTTACTGTTCACTCGAAAGAGTTTGCTGTCACACGACGTTTCCTTTATTTTAACCATTTTTCTTTCTCTTTCACGGCAGGGGCATATGGAACGTGCCTTTCCTGAACGGGGCGTACCTGATCAATGGTTCGCTGGTCAAGTCGCGCGAGAAATTCCCATCCTTCATCAACGGTCTCCTGGATCCCGACATGGCCTTCTGCAAGAACATGCGCGACAAGGTACGTTTATGAACGACCGGTCCCCTGCATCTTTTCTTTTTTCTTTATCTTATCGTGTTTTGTTTTTTTTTTTTTCGAAATCCCGTTATCGACTGAAATCGTATCTCCTTTTCCCTCTGACGTCTTTTCGAGTTTCGATTCCTTTTCATTCATTTTTGATTTGTTTAATCCTGCCGTAACTCTAGCGATGGGGGTTATATCTCACATTTTTTACCCCTTATTTTATTGCTTTCGATGCCGAGTGTCCGACAAAAATTTAACGTCGTACGTCTATTGTGTGCGCTGTAGTTTATCTTCCCCTGCCATGTCTGCCGCCTTGTAGTATCTACCCAATCTATAGAAAACGGCGTTTGGGTTTGCCGCGTCGGCCTTTTGTCTGTTTTCTTTGTCTAATCGAAATTTCGGTTTCCGAGTCGGAAGGTGAGGGGAAAAAAAAAGAACGATATTGCTCGATACGTAAAACGACGTCGCGCTATAAAAATATGACGGCTCCATTTCGCGCGCGCGAAATTAGATTGGCCAGACGTGGATAACAGCAAAAAAAAAAAAAAAAAGGTATAATGTTTTGGTGAAGATAATTGCGTTTGTTTCCGACGCGACCGACGAAACGGTTGGTTCTATGTTCCAGTATAAGTTCGGGACTACATTATTGATGCGCTGAAGAAACAAGCAGCCTATACGTCATAAGCGAGTACGACGCTTGAAGTTCTCGGGTTTAGTTGTAGTGAAAGTTGTTTAATAGTAGTGAGTTTAATTGTAGTAAAAGACAACTTACGACGTGTTTCTCTGAGATCACTGTTTCTTCGGGAAGCTTCTCTTCGGCGAGATTGAAAATAGAAAAAATCACGCCATCTCCCGCTAAAGGGGACCATGAGGCGATGCGAAGCAGCGTTTCGGCATGTCGAGCCCGCGTTTCAGAGGGGCAGCGGAGAGGGGGAAGTGGAGAAAGGAAGGGGGATGGCAGAGGGGGAAAGGGAGTGGAGATGAGGTGTGTGGAGAGGGTTTGCGCTTGCGCAGTAAGGGTGGTCACGCCGCACACCACCGGTTTGAACTCCGCCATAAGATGCTTCGCATCTAGAAGAGCGGGGAATACGAAACTGCTTGCGTTTACATTGGGATCGTGTGCACTGCAGCACTTGCAGATGGCTAGGGGCGCTCAGGCGTGCTGAACTCTGGTCTCTGTGCTGTGTCGAAGTTTCGCTTAATCTTTGCCAGCTTCTACAAAGCCTCCCAGGTTAAAAGAATCTTGTCATGCGTTTATAGAGAGGACAAGAGACACGTTTAACCGTTACCGCTGTGGTACGTCTAAAAGAGTCGCTGAAGCAAAGTATTAAGTTAGCGTTAGTAGACAGTGCTTGTGGAATTCAAATCATGTCAGTTTCCGGAGCTCTTAGATTAAAGTGCCATATGGAACGCAAGAACCAATCCTGTTCTTGAAACAGAGTTGAACATATTTTTGACCTAACAACGACATTCCTTTTTGTCGCAATTTCGAAAGCACTCCTGTCGCGCGACAGCCGAAATTTGTACTGGAGGATCTGTCGTCACTGTGCCACGTGAAATCAAGTCTCGTAGTGACTGAAGTTTCCATCGTCACGCCAGTGTCTTGCTGCCGCAAAATCTAAATCTGTTGCGATGAAAAATAGCCGTGTTGCACACGGCTGGACGACATCCTTACTGCACAATGGTTCCTCGCATTGTGGGGGGGGGGGGGCACTCTAATAATAATTTGAAAGAACGTGAGCTTGGACATGTTGGTGATCTATCTTAACATCTATAGCGCACAGAAGGGACAGGAACACAAGGATACAACGTGGACGCAGCGCTGCGTCCACGTTGTATCTTTGTGTTCCTGTCCCTTCTGTGCGCTATAGGTGTTAATAATAATTGTTGGGGTTTAAGTCCGTAGTGTAGGGCTCCGGAAATTTCGACCGCCTGGGGTTCTTTAACGTGCACCTAAATCTAAATACACGGGCCTCGAGCATTTTTGCCTCCATCGAAAATGCGGCCGCCGTTGTCAGGATTTGATCCCGTGACCTCCGGGTCAGCAGTCGAGCACCATGGCCACTAGACCACGGTGGCGAGTACTGGGGGGACGTTATCTGCTCTCCTTTTCAACTGGGGACGACGCCATTTTGAAATTCGCTCACCGCGTCCACTTGATGGCATAGGCTTTCACAGCGTCTCTTGATGACCGCTTAAACGTCTAGTGTATTTTTATGTTACATTCGACTGGTTGCTGCCGCGCAACGATTCTGCATGCATTCCCGGGGAGCGCTCTCGAGATTGAAATCAGTGAAGGCCTGTTGGAGACGAATGTTCAGCTGCCTCAGGAGTAGTCGGAGGACACTCGCTATATTTGTTTTGTTGGATCTCGGTTGCGCTTCAGTCTCGAAGATGAAAGCACCGAAGAGTGCTCTTAGAGCGCGGCACCCTGCATGAACTACACGAATGCGTTTCGAGCGCTTTATTTCTGCCTGCAGAGTGTAAAGCGTGCTACAAGAGCGCCCTAGAGTGCTTGAAAGCGACCAGTTGAGCGTACCATAACTCTCCCCATTGTTTTATGTAGGGTAGATTGTCTTGGGCCAGCTGGAAAAAAAAAAGAGAAAGAACTGATAGCCGAGCAGCCATCTTTACGTGCTGAGCCTGTGACAGCACTGGACGCAATCAAACTATTAAAGGGATACTGACAAAAAAATTTCTGAGATAGCCTGTGGGATCAATTCTCGTGAACATGCTTACATCATTTACCAAATCTGCACAGCGAATACAGCTTGGAAAGTAATTTATATGAATTTTGAAGTTCGTATGCCCGATCCAGCGCTATACGCTGCACCTCGCGACATTAACATAATACAAAATCACCTGAAGGTGACCCCAAACTTCCGCGACGGCACCATTGCGGACGAGCTCCGAGATGCCCAGCTAAATCATGACGTCATAGTCGCCATTGCACTTTTACCGCGCTTGCGCTAGCAGGCTCCTATTCGGCGGCTGGTCGCGAGTTCGTGCCCGCGGTGAACGTGTGGCAGCCTCAAGAAACTCGTTTCCACCAGATGACGATGACGACGGCAACGATATCCCGCAGCACATTCCGCATGCGAAAGAACGCGAGCTGACTGTGCAGGCATTGCGGAAGTGCGTCACAGTTCTGTGTGCCGTTTCATACGCTAAATGGCGTCGGTTGTACACGGCGGCTTGTCGTTCTCGGAGCTCTTGCAAACCGAAACTGAGACTGGTCGGTAATAAACAGACTGTAATTAATTATCTGTCGCGCGCCACATCAAGCGATGTGCCGTGTTACGACTGTTTTGTTATGACTTATTTCAGTGGCCGATAAAACACTGGGCTTTTGTTAACGGGGATTAACTGAGTTTAATAAGCGTTGGGGTACGAGAATAGGTGTGGCTACATGGAGGTAGGAATGTAGAGTGGAGTGTTCAGAGGCGGGGGAGCCCGATCCGGAGGGCCAGACGAAACTTGATACTTCGTGAGCCCGGAGTTCATAGAGGAGGAGGAGGAGGAGGAGGAAATAAACACAGGAGGGGGAAGCGGAGAATTTCGAAGGAGCGTGCGGCTTGCGTAAGACATTGCACGCGATGGTTGCGCCATCTCTGGATCCTTCTTGTAACAATGACTAACAGGCCTGCGGCGACATATCGCTGCAAAAAAAAGGAAAAAAAACAAAAAAAACACACATCAACATTTTTGTGTCAGTACCCCTTTAACATGTAACTCGTGCTTCCCCGAGTTTGAGTCGTGTAGTTTAAAATAATTTTTAGACATTCAACCTGAAGCGCCTTCTAGAATGCTTGTGAACCAGAGATGAAAGATAGGTGGCGGGTCCTTTTTTTTTTTTTGTTAGGCACGAAAATACGAAGGCGACAGTTTACGAAGCCAAGGAAATCATGGTGGCGTTATTTGTAGTTTTGGATTGAAGTGTGATAATTATGACATGAAGGGAAATGAAACTGGACAGAGGAGCTACTTTCGATTGCCGAAGTGGAGAAACGGCAAGCGAGCTTTTCTGCGAGGCAGCTGTGTTGTGCGGATGAACCCACTTGCTGAATGCGAGCTGTCCGTCTTTTATTCCCCCCCCCCCCCCCTGGAAATCAGGGGCGTCCTTGTGTTGTAAAAACTGAATTTAACACGCTGTGTCTGCTGTACATGTGTTTATCGTAGACATTCTTCACCCGGTGAATTATTGGAACATATTTTTTTTTCTATTTTAGGGTATATTTATGTTCCTGACAAACATGGATAACTACGGTCACCTCATAAACGCCGAGACATTTGACATCAGGCACAAAAATCCAGACTTCTATGAAATCTACAGCAATCAAAAGGTACGTTACTACGTTTTTAGAGTCAGTTCTTGTGTGGGCATAATGTAAGCTGCAGCGTCAATTATGAGCAGTACTGCAAGTTCAGAACCGCTCATACAGTATTTTTCTTGAAATTGTGATGATTACTTCAATTATGGCAAATTATTTTTGTATTATTTCTTTTGATACTCTCATTTTGAGGCTTCTTAATTACTGAAATTACTGTTACATTGCAACTAGTGTATGTCATAGTCACATGCTGCTGTAAATGTTAAGCATTTTTCTAAGGGGTCATGAAGCACCCCTTGAGCTTGTTGAAAAAACACATCCTGCGGAAAGCTGACACGGCTGTGAACTGCTCAGCCAAATATTGCAGTCGTGCATGCCCCGTAAAAACTGCAAGCGGAGCGCGAAGTCGCTTGTTTCCTCAGGCGCTCTCTTTTCAAACAGAGGTCGGTTCTTACGCTCGTCGGTGGGCAGAGCGCCGGCCGGTTGACGTCGCGTATCTGCTTCTCCGTGTCGCAAAAGACATAGCATCCTCATTGGCCGATAGCCGACATAAATCGAGAGCGGCGTTCAGATCAGATGCGCTTCTTGCCACGGGGTGCCGGCACTTGTCGGCGCCGCACTCCTCAGTCTGCTAACTTTACACGGTAGCCACACTCGCGCACGCGAATCACAGCGGGAGAGCAATCGCGTTTCTTGACGCGCGCTGACGTAACTTCTTTCCCCTGTGCCATCCTTCTCTGTGTAACTTCCAGTGCGCTCGTTGGGACAAGAAAAGAGAGCAAGCGCTGAAAGCGTGCGCCAAACCCCCGTAACTCCGTTCGTTCTTGACGGATTCGAGAAATGTTTGCGGCAAAAAGTAGTTCATGACCCCTTTAAAATGTTCAGTGGCAATCAATTAACTGCACAGAGGAACTGTTACGAGAAAACTGGCGTTTACGATCGACGTGCAAAATCGAGCATCAAGTTCATAAGTATTGCTTTCCTTGATTTAATGCTGCAACTGACAATCAGCCAATTGTTCCATGTTTTTGCATAGTAGGTAATGTGATGCATGTGACACCTACTATAATGTTTTGGTTGCCTCAAAACTACAGAGCATACCAATTAGATTATAAACAATTGATTCATTTTCAGAGCCTATATTTTTTAATGTGTTGTGCTGTTTGCCATTCACATCACCAATATTTACATAACTTCTTGTTGAGTGCACACATGTCTCTTCCCTTTCCAGGACTGGGAACGACGTTACCTTCATGAAAATTACACCAAAGTTCTTGATCCCAGCTACAAGGTTGATATGGTGAGGTTCAAAAACACCTGTTACCATTTGTTATTTATTTTTGTTTGTCTGATTTATTTCTCATATCTTCAAGGCTCCAACATCATTGCAGAAAGGATTAGTCAAACACAAACAAATGTACAAATGCAGTAACGATTGTCAGGTGCACTAGTGCAGAGATGTTGAATATTGTGTTAGTGATGAGTGATTGAGGTCGAAATGAAAATTCAGTACACACTTTTCCTAGCTTAAAGACTTAAATGGCAGACAAGTACATCAACCTGTAGGATGTAGTCCTTGTATAATGAGAATATGGGAAGAGTAGGGGTGTTGTTGTTCAGAATTTGTTATAGTGAAAATATTAAAAAAGGCAGATATAAGAATGTGCACAACATGGCAGGATATCAGAGCGTTTATTTCATTCATATAGCTAGCATAGCAAGAATGCTGTCATAAAATGAAGCCCGTTGTGCAGTTATGAAGATTTTGCAGTGGAATTTTGATCTTTCTTTCTTTTGTAGTGACTGTTCTCTTTAGTTGCACAGTATGCTTGTTCTGGCAACATTTCCCTACATTTCAGCCTTGTCCAGATGTGTACTGGTTCCCAGTTGTCAGCGAGACCTTCTGCGAACATCTTATTCAGATAATGGAAAATTTCGGAAAGTGGTCCAGTGGCACAAATGAAGTAAGAATTTTCTGTAACACTTTTTAATACCTCAAAAATATTCATCTGCATTTCTTTATCTTCCCCCTTGAGTTCTGGAAAGCTGTTCTGGCTGTTTCATAAGGAAAACAACATACAAAAATAACACACAAACAAAGTTGGGAACATATTGGAAATTTAAATTGAATTAAGTATGAAATAATTTTTGTGCAAGGTCATTACACATAACAAGTAAAAAGTGAGAACAAAAAAGTCACTGGTTTAATGATTCTTCATTTTAATGGGTAGGACAATGAGTGTACATTCAAATGCATAACACTGTAATAGGGGTGAGTTGCAAAAATTGCAGTATTTTCTATTACCAGCAAACTTAAGAGGAATGAAATACAGTTGAAATAGTAAATGCACGCGAAGATGCACGAAATGCACCACCCTTAAATTCCGTACTAGATGAAAGGGTTGTACCAAATTTGTAATATTCCCAAACATATTTTTTGTTCGAATTTCGTGTACGAGCCTCTCATTATGTCTTCTGCTGGAACATTTTCCCAGGATGAACGACTTGCTGGGGGTTACGAGAACGTACCAACTAGGGACATCCACATGAACCAAGTTGGCTTGGAACAGCACTGGCTCTATTTTCTCAGAGAATACATCAGACCTGTGCAAGAAAAAGTTTTCTTGGGATACTTCCATGATGTGAGTAGCTGGTCACTTTAAACGTTCATGATCTACACGATGTACAGAAAACGTTACTGCTTGTTACCATAGGCCATATAAATTTGTAATTTGTAATTCTGCCACACGCACTTTGTGTAGGGTTATAAGAAGGCTCCATAAATGAGTCTTAAATGCTGAAAAAGAGGCAGACATATTTTGCACATTCTGTAATTACAACTTCTCCTGCAGAAAAGTAGTTTTCCTATATGTTACATGAATAAGTGCTGCTGCTGGAAAGAGCGTTCGTTATATCAGTTTACATTTATTTATGCATGTATGCATAGGAACAGTCAGTAGCTGGAAACCTGCACCTTTCAGAGTAAAGTCTTAAAGGGGTCATGAAGCACCCCTTGGGCTGATTGAAAAAACACATCCTGCGGAAAGCTGACACGGCTATGAACTGCTCTGCCAAATATTACAGTCGTGCGCGCCGCGTAATGGCCACAAGCGGAGCGCGAAGTTGCCGTTTCCCCAGGCACCCTCTTTTCAAACAGAGGCCGGTTCTCACTCTCGTCGGTGGGCGGGGCGTCTGTCCGCTGTACGTCGCAAGAGACATAGCATGCTTATTGGCCGATAGCCGACGTAAATCGAGAGCGGCGTTCGGATCAGGTGCGCTTCTCGCCGTGGGGTGCCGCCACTTGCCGGCGCCGCACTCCTCACTACACGGTAGCCGCACTCGCGCAAGCGAATCACAGCGGGAGAGCGATCGCGTTTCATGACGCGCGCTGGCGTAACTTCTTTCCCCCATGCCATCCCTCCCTGTCTAGCTTCCAGTGCGCTCGCCGGCACGAGAAAAGAGAGAAAGCGCTGGGAGCGTGCGCCAAACCCCCGTAACTCCGCTGATTCTTGACGGATTCGAGAAATTTTTGCGGCAATCGATTCGGGAGGCAGTACACTCCGATACTGAGGCCATTAGATCATTACTTGGAAAAGTGGTTCATGACCCCTTTAAGAGGAAGCCTTTGCTTGGGTTCAACTCTAATTAACCTGTCAAATACATATAAACGCAGAGGTACTTTTTGAGAACAACTACAGCGATGCGAATGAAATTTTGATTGCATTTGATAGGGGAAATTATGTTCTGGAATTATTGGAAGAATTTTAATTTATGACTGCAAGATTTTGAGGAAGATTGCTTCAAATGGCAATATTAAAAAGAATTGTAGCACAGAGTTTATCAATATATAACTCCGAATAAAAGCAGATATTGTGGTACTTTAAACTGCATCTATCAAGAGTATCTAAAATGAAAAAGTTTGATGCATGATCTTATAGCCTACTTGAGATTTTTCCTTATGCTGTAAGAAGTCATCGTTGTAATGCTTATAAGCTTCATCATTACGCTGAATCGCGAGTAGCACTGCTGCTAAACAAAATTATGTGATCTAAAAAAATGATGTGCTTGAAGCTTATGTGCTTTAAATTTGCTGCTGCTTTTGTGCTGCATCTGCAGATATATTGTCCTTAATAAATTGTGTATAAACCCTTCAAAAGCTGTGCTCAGGCCAAGATTTTTAAAAAATGCAGTCTGTCACCTGTTCTCACTTTTCGGTGTTGTGTCCATGCAAGTTAAAGCTCGCAGGTTGGCTTGTTTGCTGTTATTATAACTTTTACAAGGATGCTTATTTGTACGCTATTAAGTGTGTGTATCCTTACTAGCACATTTATGATTTCAATTCATTAGATATAAGGTTCCTTCATTTACAGTTTCCCAACCATTCTTGCAATTTTTGTTTCATGTACTTGCTACATTTCATATGTTACTTGAAAGTAGGAAAGTTTTGCTAAATATGCACGCTGATAGCATGAAAACAAATGTATTGAACGTATTTACTAAGCATCCCCTGCTAGATCCAGCAGAGCCCTGTGAACTGATGGTTTGCATAGTATGGGCATTGTCTATCAGACATCACACATGAACGCTTCGTCGGCTTTCATTCTAAAATAATTTTTTGCACACATTTAATATTCAAAACCGGTCTTAGTTCGTGAACAACTTGTGATGCCTATTACAATCCAGTCACGCCTAAGAGAAGGCGTTATCTTTATATGCATGTTTTAAGGGCATAGAGCCTGCGTTTATTATTTGTAAAAGCTTGTTTCTTGGTTATAACGTAGGTAGTCAAAACATTTCTCTGTTTATGGCCGTGCCATGTGCAGGTTGGAACTGCCAACACCTTCATATCTGTGATGGGCTTCTTTGTCAACCAAACTCGCCAGAGGGCTTTGATGCGCTATCTGGGTCGCATGAACTTTGTCCTTTGTGTTTGCTTCTGGCACTCAGGCACCATGTTCTGCTTTTCAGCCTCCAAAAGCTATTATGAACTTTGTTGTTCGTTATCATCCGGAGGAGCAGTACTTCCTACGTCCACACCATGACTCATCGACATACACTATCAATATCGCCCTTAACAGACCACATATAGACTATGAGGTAAGTGAATTAATGCGATATGCTTGCTTTCGGAAGGTCAGGCTATTGTTGCACCCTCTTCATGTAGTCCACATCTAATATAACCTCGTTTGCAGTTATGCTAATTCTGGCATTATACAGTGTTTCAGCTAGCAGCACACCTGAACATGCACTCTGTATAACCAAAAGTTTACCAAACGTTTGTTTTAAAACTCTACATCAGAGTAACTACCTCTGCACTTTGTGGGATACTTTTGTTTTCTGATATTGCAACCACACTGGACAGCTGTATTTAACCTTTTTGAAACACTTGCTATTTCATGTTGGAAAAAATGAGTTTTGTGAGAACTTATTTGCAAATTTGAGCATGCAGCTCATAATCACATTCCTCCATTATTATTTTAGTGGTGAAATGTCACTGACAATTTTTGTAGAAAAGTTGACTGCGGCGGCATTTCTTAATCAACATCCGTTCATCAGTTCATGCCTCCATGCTTCACGGGTGTCTGTTTTGTTTGCATTCTTCTCTGAAGTTTTCCATATGTCCATAACAATCGTTATTTCCATGCCATCTCTTTGATGCTTATAGTCTTTGTGAAGGCAGTGTAAACGTGTTGAAGGCTTTTCACTAGGTTACACTTGTCAAACCAATGGATACAATCATATGATCATATGGTCCCAGTTATTTCACCGAAATACTGCATAATTAAAGCTTCAAAAACTGCTACAAATACATATGAATGCCTGTGTGCCCTTCATGGTATTACTGCTGTCCTCACCAGCAGTGATAACATCACAGCATCGCTCCAGGTTCATTGCAGCTCGAAGATTGCCAGCATCAACGGGAACTACTGAGGGGCTCCTACAAAACATGGGCAAAAAATTGCCACGAAGAATAATTTATGTTGGCAGTAAAATGTAGAGAACGAAAAAATAACAAAAATATGGCAGCAAACATGACATGAACATTCTGGGTCTTCAGCATATGTGATAAGGCAAGAGAGTGTTACCACATATGGGCACTGCTATTTCAGGCGAAAACCTCTGCTGTAGGGAGGTATCGTGTCTCCTCGCACTATGTCTTCACATTTCATTTGCCTCTATCTCTGCTATTTTTAAATGTCTGCAAACTATTTTCGAATGCTGACCTCGTAAGTTATCACAGCTGTGTGTAAAGTAGGCACTGCTACATTTTTAAACACAACAGATCAGCACACGTGGGTGTAGCTTGGATTGGTGCTCACCTTGCTGTACATGATCTTGAGTTTTGATTGTCTGTAAGCATAGCAACCAGCTGTAAAAGGGTGCATGTGTTCCCTCTCGATCTCTTCCTACTTTCTACTTTTATTCTCACCTTCCCCAGTGTGAGATAGCAAGACATTCTGGTTAATCCCTCTGCCATTTCCTTTTCTTCAGTCTCCCTCTCCACTTTTTCCGAACCACTTTAAAAGTTCTTACCGTAAAACAATCACAGACTGGTGCTTCATCACTTACATTGTATAACCAACATTCTCAACAAAGCAAAATTTCATGTAAACTGAGATGCATATGTACCCCTGTCTTATTCCAGGGTGGTGGCTGCCACTTTCTAAGGTACAACTGCAGTGTCGTAGACCTCAAACGTGGCTGGACCTTGATGCACCCTGGACGTCTGACACATTATCACGAAGGCCTTGCGGTTACAAAAGGGACACGCTACATTATGGTCTCTTTTGTGGACCCTTAAGGTTGCTGCTTTTGTTTCCATTTGCACTGGTGTGACTATGTGCAGCAAACTATTTCATATGGAAGCTTGAAGTTCTTATTCTTCTCCTGTTCTACGAGTCATCTAAATTGAAGAAATGTTGTGCTTGAATCTTTGTGAGGGTTGCAACACATGATACTCTAGGAAAAGTTCATGAAGTCTGCCGATGGTTCAACGATTTCCTGTGAATTGCTACCAGTGAAACTGTTTTTGGGAAGCGTCCCTGGATCTTTCAGTTCAGTGTATGAACAGTGGCTAGAGGTCCTCTTGCAAATGGGGCTGGTATTTTAAAATTTCTCAGATGTCACTATTCGTAGCATGTCTGAAGAGGTACGGAAAGGTGTAAGAGGACTTTAGAGTGAAAGCATGTGGTGTGTGTGACAATATAGGAGAACGGTATTTTTTTACACGTGCCTTTAATAGTCTCACGAAAAGCTGTATGGTGTCATCATGCGACTCGGAGATGTTATGACTGTTTCCCATTGCTACTGTCATTTATGCTTCTACTTTCTCAAGAATTCAAAATGAATGTGCAAGGTTTACATGATTTACTATGCTTTGGTGTGCTGTGTACTTGTAATTCCTATATTTTGCTCATGTCATGTTTTTTATGTCACAAGATTCTTGCTCTGAGCAATGGCTTTCTTTTTCTTATGATTAATTACTATAAGCCAACCTATTGAAGTGACCTGCAGTCTTTATACAATTGCAGTTATTGCATGTAGTGGCTATCCTAGCTTTATTGTGTGGAATAGCAAATAGTTGATGATGACAAGCCTAAGTACACTAATGTCTGCACTTGTTAGAGTAGCAACCATCATTTTTTATTTAGTGCTCTGTCGTTTACACTCTCTCGGTCACTAGCGTATAGTGGGATGTTTGTCATGGCTTCACAGCAATTTGTTTGTCTTTGTATCGTGCCATCTCTTACCATATTATTCCTACTTCTATGAAGAACTTATCTCTCAATTTAATTCAAGCTACTGCCATTTATGCATCTAGTCAAATTTTTACTTTATATGCTGTATCATAGCACAATCAGTACGTGAAGGCAATGGCTATTCATTATTTAAAGTTCTGTCTTGAACAAATTCTGTTTCGTTGTGCAGGCTAGATTTGTTCAATTGTCACTGTGTATTTCTAGATCACCTTTATTTTAGCAGCAGTAGTTTTTCTCTTGGAGAGTGTGACTGATCTGAATGTGGTGGCTTTTATAAGGACAATGTTTGGTATGTGTTTATGGTGCCTAATTATTTTTGCAGCAAAATTATCGTCATTTTGAGATGAGCCTGGCATATTCATTGCCACCTGACATGCAATACTTTATACTGAATTGCAACAAATAATGATAAATGTAATGACAAAGCAGTCACCTATAGATTCTTGTTTCTGGACACAGGACTTTGTCAGCATAACTTCCTACAATGTTTTTTTTTTAATTCATGTTGCTGCCTTTTTTGCTTTTATTTGACAACTTACTCAAACACGAGCCATAATCATTATGTGTTGGAAATATGTGCAGATTCGTTACATTTTTCAGCATAAAAATGTGAGTAAAAAAGATGAAGCATTTTTTTATATTAGCATATTGTAGCACACTCACTGATGTCAGCCAAAACAATGTGTTGGTATATGCAGTTGTCTCTATTTGGTGTATTTTGTCACTTTATAAAACCTTTGCACATTTGCCTAATGCCGTGTGCTGAATTTGGATCTGTTGGAAAGGATACTGCAAATTGTTTATGTGCACGAAACTAGTGTGAAGCATGTATCTTCTTGCAATAGTGTTGTTTCCTTGACTGACGCCTTCAAGTACAGTAGTTTAGAGGACATGAGTCGAGAGAAAAAGACATTGTAGCCAATGCACTTGCTTTCGACTCAAAATGTGTCGTGGACAGACAAAGTTGAGTGGTGAGTTTGCTAGGAAACTTTACATTTATGCAAATGATGTGCCCCATAAGTTTTCATGGTCTGCCATTCTCTCCATGTGCACACGCTAGCTGTGTGCTAGCTGGCAGCTATGAGCTCGCCAACTACGCATGTATTACAAGTGCCAAACTGTCCTGACCACTAGGTTTCTTATTTACATTTTTTGACTATTTATAGATCGCAATTTTGTTTTATGCTCTTAACCTGCTGAAGCTTCCGGTCGCTGCTTGTGGGGCTGCTTTTTTTGTTATTTTTCTTGTAGTCTAGTCTTATAATCAGCGCTTGAGAATGTTCTCAAAGAGGAAAATTAAAACTAACTGCGCAGAAACATTCAGGGCTAGTTTAATGTAGAACCCACATTGCTCTTGGTTGGAGGACACTTACCTTTTTCATATACCCTGGAACCAACCAAAAGCTTCGCAGTAAACTCTGCTGCATCTGCCATGTATATGTTACTTTACCAGTTATCATGCATGTCTGTGACTTGGTTTTCCAACAAGTGATTTCATAATTGAATGCATTGTAGAGGAATGAGTTCATGAAAGTCGCACGTATCCGGTGTCACAAGTGCTTCGCTTTTTTGTTGCACCAATGTTTTAGGTTGGTGTTCGTTGTTGCTGCTTGCTCTTTCTCTTCTAATGGTTTATTGTAGGTGCCAATACTCATTTGCAATCACTGTTTAGCTCTCATCCCAAGCACCACTGAGTGGGCCTATGTAAGCCTGACGTCACATCCGCCACCATCGTAGGGCCTGCATAGTACATTGATGGGTTTACAGTGGTGCAGCTTTCCCTACTGCTGAGAATGGTTCTTCGGACTTAATTTGTGGCCAATACTTGAACACAGCTGTGGTTGAAAAACTGCTTGAAAAAATATTTTGTACAAATAAATAAACAGTTTCTCAGAATGTGTTTTTGCCTTGTCATGGTTTCGTAGGCTTCCCTTCAGCTAGGTTTTGCTCAAATCACAACATAATAATTAAATCAAAATGAAAGAGTTTGTGACAACATGTAATGATTTAGTGCCTATCGCTCCAATATCTTTCTGATAACATTTCTGAGGCCACGTTTATTGGTCTCCTCGTTCAACACTCAGAAATGATGAATTTCTTTTAGAGACATGAAACGTTGCCATTGTACATGCATTTTGCCTTCGGATAAGCCTCTTCACGCTTAGCAGAGAAGTTTGAGACTGGTTTCACCGGTGATTCTGCAACTACAGTTTTAGAAAAATTCCACAAACAACGATGCCTAGTGTTCCCAGAAAAGATTGGAAGTCTAGTTACGAAAAGTAGAGCGAGAATTAAAAATATCGCAAGCACAAGGTCATACTTTAAAGTGCCCTTAAACCACCTCCGGTAATTTTTTTTAACATTTCAAGCAAACGCGCGCATCGAGTTCACAATGCCGTCACGATCACAATGCCAAACGCGGCAACGCCACGAGCCGCGGGTGCGCCACAAATTCAAAAAAAAAAAAAAACAATCCCCTGCCCTCTCTGGGCCTTTCGTAAAGACCCAGCGTTCGCCGTGACGTCAACAACATTCGTGTCTGCTCATGTCATCCACAAAAAACTGTTTGCTCGCAGGTACGCGCTCTCGCTGCTCCTCCTTGCAGAGTGAGGAGGAGAGGGGCCGACGGATGGAGCGCGAAGGAAAGCGAAACGAGCGAGGGCCTCTTTTGTATCAAACGCGTGTAACTCCGCTATTACGGCGCCGTTTCGAAAAATTCTCACGACTACGTGTTCGTTGTAAACTCGTGCACAACCGCAACACCACAATTAAATTTCGACCTCTGGGTTGTATAGGGAACCTTTAATGTTGAAATGACCATAGATTTATCTTACTGCAGATAACTCATGCTACCACAAACTGCATCATATGACGGGACGCATTGAGCTACAGAGTAGAACCGTTGTGCTCGTATCTGCTCTCTGTAATCAGTCAATGAATTAACACATTCTCAAGATATCAGTACACACACAACCGACTTCCACGTCGGCGTACCTCTCCCCATGAGAAAAAAAATTGCCGTGGCTGAAGCGGTTAAACCAAGTACGTAACAGCGATGTTTTATTTTAAAAGTAAGGATGCCTAAGCATTCGTGAGTCGTCGATTGTCCGAATATTCGGCTTTTTAACCGCGTGTTAGGTATATGCCGATTATTCGGGAAAATCCAAATGTGTATTTTTCTAACTATATATGCTCGATTAAGCCCGCAGTTTGACAGGGAAAGAGCAGCGATGGTCCGCAGCCTGAAAATTGGTTGTCATAGGCACGTGTACCGTGCATTTGAAGATGTCGTTTCTCCTGAGGCCTCCCGACCTGCACATGACAGTGACCACTACGCAGATATACCGTTCTCCAGAACCGACGCAGCTACAAGACTTCGTTCGCTGGCACGTGAACTCACACTTGCCCAGTCGAACTCGGCTGAATTCACCAACGCTCGTCTACACAGCTTGGATCCCAACCTCCAGCTCCGTCTTCCGTCAGGAATATCGCGAGCTGAGGAGACGCTTCAGTGCCGCCTGTGGCTTGGTGTGACATTCACGAATGCCTACTCCTGTCTGACTGGAATGGCCAACAACTCTACATGTAATTACTGCAGCCGCGAAGAAACGATCTCCCATCTTCTGTGTGAGTGTCCCCTTTTCAGTGCGTCAAGACAAGAACTTTCTAATGCGCTAGATAAACTTGACAATCGCCCTTTGTCGGAACAAAGGGTTTTGGGAACTTGGCCGAGTCCATCGTCAGCACAGAAGGCTTTAAAAGCATTATTGCGCTTCTTGCGGACAACTGGTCTTAGAGACAGACTCTAAGTGGTGTCATATTCTCGTTTCCTTTTTTTCCCCTCTCTTTTTCTTTTTCCTTTTCTTGCTCTCCTTTTTTTTGTAACACCTCTCTTCTATCATCTTTTATCCCCCTTACCCCTTCCCCCAGCACAGGGTAGCCAGCCGGTCTAAAAACTGGCTAACCTCCCTGTCTTTCCGCTTGTTTCTTCCTTCCTTCCTTCCTCGTTTCTCCTGAAGTTCCCGCGCCAACGGGGAAGAGCGTACAACGAATTATTGCCCTCCTACGAGACACGGCTGTTTAACACATGGTGACAGACCCCTACAATTCAGTGATGCCCAGGTGGAAAAACTGTCGGCTATTTAGGCCAGGATAACCCCGCCTGCTGCAGCATCACAATTCAAAATTTCGAGTATTCACGCACCTCTGTTTACTTTTACGCAGCAACGACCGTATCATGTGACAAAAGGACCTACACCCTTACATGCCCCTACACACTGACAGTTTGCATTTCGGGTACTATGGGACAGCTACACACAGCTGTCCTTTCGAATCAACTGATCAACGTAGTCGTATCGTGCCTGGAGCCGAATCTTCACAGGCACTCCAAACATATGCCACATTTAAAAGCCCCCGTACTTTCTCTTAACTGCCAGTAGAATTTTGTCTGCACATCTCATAAGCTGTGCGAGCGGCCTGATCATGCGCAACTCACATCGAATATCTTCGGAATTCCTTCATATCCTTTAAACTAAATTTTCCGAAAGCAAGCAAATACTATATGCCTAAGCTGTGCTCTGAAATTTCTGAAATTTGTCGTAGTTGAACGCGGATAAACTGTTTGTCGAGCGGTTTTGCTTGCTTTGGGAAAGGACGAGACCATTGGTTTACGTAGATATAACTATTGCATGTCTTTGTTTAGGCGGGGGCGGCGAGAGGTATACTATACACGCTTTGATTACACGCCACGACAAGGGAGTCAACGTGTTGCACTACGAGAGAACACAGACGCTGCTAGACGCGAACGCGCAGTGAACTTAGATGCAGCCACGGCGGCACGACATATTCACCTTGAGCCGATAACCACATATCACCCATCACCCAGCACCTGGGCTAGCACGTCAGGAAAATAGCCAGGCTAACATCTCCAGCTTTTCATTAAAACATTTCTCTTTCTCTATCATCTTGAGCCGCTTTCGTATTCGCGAACGTGCCGCAATTGTGTTTTCACTGAAGCTCCTCCGCCGTCGTTGACCTTGGCTGAGCGTGAAGATCAGATTCACCCAACGAGGCGTTTTCTGGGTTTATATTGGAAGGTGTAGAGCTATGGATCTAAATCCGGTGGGTGTGGGGCGGCACTGGGAATGAAACCCAGTGTCCCCCACACTGGAGGTGCACGTTCTAACCACTTGACTAGCGCTGCGGTATTCAATGAATCGTAACGTATTTATTGTCTATACAGGGTGCCCCAGCTATCTTTAGGCAGAGTTTAAAAAATATGCCACTGCACTCACTGACGACGCGACGAAATGGATGTTACGGACTATTGCCTGTAGTAAGTCAGACAATTATCTCTCTTCTGATTAATTGCTTAATTAACCAACTTTTGAAGCAACGAAGCTGGGAAAAAATTCCTATGAGTAAGTTGTAGATCGGTTTGCGAAACGTCCGATTAGAAAGTTTCTAACTTTCTATCTATTAAAGGGGTCATGAAGCACCCCTTGGGCTTGTTGAAAAAACACATCCTGCGGAAAGCTGACACGGCTATGAACTACTCAGCCCAAATATTGCAGTCGTGCGCGCCGCGTAAGGCTACAAGCGTAACGCGAAGTTGCTGTTTTCTCAGGCGCCTTCTTCAAACAGAGGCCGTTCTCACTCTCGTCGGTGGGCGGGGCGTCTGCCGATTGACGTCGCGATCTGCATCGCCGCGTCGCAAAAGACACAGCATCCTCATTGGCCGATAGCCGACATAAATCGAGAGCGGCGTTCGGATCAGATGCGCTTCTTGCCACAGGGTGCCGCTACTTGCCGACGCCGCACTTCTCAGTACACGGTAGCCGCGCTCGCGCACGCGAATCACAGCGGGGGAGCGATCGCGTTTCATGATGCGCGCTGACGTAACTTCTTTCCTCCGTGCCACCCTTCCCCGTGTAGCTTCCAGTGCGCTCGTCGGCACGGGAAAAGAGAGAAAGCGCTGAGAGCGTGCGCCCAAACCCCGTAACTCGGCTCATTCTTGACAGATTCGAGAAATTTTTGCGGCAATCGATTCGGGAGGCAGTAAACTCCGATGCGGAGGTCATTAGATCATTACTTGGAAAAGTGATTCATGACCCCTTTAAGTATTAGGGTTTTTCTGCTTACTACAGATGCCCGCGAAATACGAAAGAATAACTTGACATGCCCGCTTGCGCGCCAGTGTGCGCGCGATGAATCTATTATAGTGCTCCCTAACGTGGATGTGGATGTGGATAACCGCGGATTTGTTTATAGAGATACTTTCATTCATTTCCTTCTCAGAATAATTGCACTTTGTATCCTCTGGTAAGGTAGACAAGTATTCGTGAAAGAAAAAAATGTCATCTACCCGTTTTTGGCACGAAGCTAGAAGGGAAACGGCCGGATGATTATTCTTTCCTTTGCTGTATCGGCTGTCACTGTCGGCGCCTTGTTCCTCGTGGCTTCGCTTGTAGGTGTAACGAAAGTGCACTATAATTGCCAGTTCTTAATCTGCTGATAGCGTCAGGGCCCCGGAAATAACCACTTCACTAAAAACAGTAACTCGGCAAGAGTGTCTTGTGCCTTACTCCATTTTCAGTTCCCAAAGCTATCTACACCGTATTACAGATGCGCCACGCGGCGAAGTACACGCGATGTCTTTCGGTGAAAAAGAGGCTGTGTGTTTTTTTGTGCGTCCTTTACGCTTGAGCGGTGTGTGTGTGTGTGTGTGTGTGTGTGTGTGTGTGTGTGTGTGTGTGTGTGTGTGTGTGTGTGTGTGTGTGTGTGTGTGTGTGTGTGTGTGTGTGTGTGTGTGTGTGTGTGTGTGTGTGTGTGTGTGTGTGTGTGTGTGTGTGTGTGTGTGTGTGCGCGCGCGTGTTCACTTGAGCAAAAAAAATTGCTTATGAGCAACCGGCCCCTGTAGCGTTCGCAACGTCGAACTAAGCTCGACTCGGATTTCAACGAACTCTCTTAATTAGCGTGTAGCTTCACCCGAACTTAGCTTGCCAAGATGGTCGAACCCGAGTCATTACATTCTCATTAACAAACCACCCACCGCGTACAACTTCATGTGGGAGCCGCGGGAGCATCGTGCCAAACACATGGCTCGGCAAAGACGCTTCCTCGAAGTCGTACGAGGCGCGTACGGGCGCCTGACGCCCCCTCGCGGGTTCGCACCCTAGGCGCGGGCCGTTGGCCTGCCGTCGGCTCCTCCAGATGTCGCGCGGTTCAAAGCCGGCGGTGATCCCGACGCCGCCGCTCTCGACGACGTCTCGCATCGCGCAGCAGCGGCGGAATGGCGGGCTCAGCAACGACGCCGTGGTCGGCTGGCGATGCGTCCTCCTCCGCGTGAGCTGCGCTAGCGCGGCCCGCCGCTGTCAACTCGCTTCTGGCCGTGCAACACAGCAACGAGCCACCCCGGACCGGCGAGCGACTGATCCGGTCGCCGTGGCAACGTCTTCGCGACACGGTGAGGGCTCCGGCGACTCGGCCGCCGCTGTTTTGCGGGCTATTTTGTTGCACGTCTCGCTGTTGTCTCCTACAACCTTTGCTGGTCGTCTTGGTCAGGCCTGAAAGGCCCGGCCGTCCCTATGCTTACTTGTGCATTGCATGGTATGGTTGCATTTTTACTCTTTCCCAAGCGATATGAGCCGTCATATCGTGGTCGCAGTTATCTCTTTCTGAAGTTCAAGTCTAGAAAGACATGCACCAACCCCGTTGCCTAGCGCTGGTGTCTTCTTTATTTGAGCAATGACCGCGGGAAAGAAGGAGTGGCCGGCGTCGACCTCGCGGTGTCTATGGAATCGCTGCGCTAAACGGCGTCTAAAGGATGTCGGTTTTGCAAGGCACGTTAGATCGTGTTGTCCACAGAAACAGTCGCGTGCAGCGCTGTGCGCGCGTGCGCTTCGCAGAGGCGATTCATCTCAGCGACAGCAGTTCCATAAACGCGGCATAACAAATAGAGGGGGCGGGATAACAACAAGCTGGGCGTGTGCGGCGACATAAACGCCGTAGGCCGTCTGTTTGCAATCGTATCGGGGCGCCGGAATAGGGGTTGTCCCTTTGCCGCTACCGCGCCCTCCGAATCAGTGTACAGAGATGCCTTACATTCTCCCGACGCGTCTTTAACCAGGAGCGCGCGCGCCTGTGAGAGAAAAGCGCTTCTTTTTTTTCTTGCGCGGCACCGAGCTCTGGCTTCTTTTCTTTCGAGCATCGTCCGTGGCGTGCTTCTTCTTTCCAGCCGGGCTCGTACCTGGCCATACGTGCGAAACAGGCTGTGGTATTGATTTCTGGGCACTCGAGATCGGGGAGGGTTGCTGCCTCCAGCGCTCTCGCTGTCGCCTCTTCCCTCCTCATCAGCAGCGGCCACACAGCTCGATTGTTTCCCAGCGTGTGTGCTTGTTTGTGTGCTCGTGAAGCTCTGCTAGCGACGCGGAGTGCCGCCGGGAATCCCGTTTTGCCACCTCTCCTTCCTCTTCACCCTCCCGTACGCGGGACACAAAGCGCGGCGAATCTTAATTAGCGCGAGCCCGAACATGCCATATCGGAAGAAGAAGAAGACATCGCTCCTTTTTATCCTCGCCGAAGCCGGTGCCAGTTGCTGCCCGCGGCTATCGCACTGGTTGCAGAGGTCTTCATTCGACACGTTCCCCCCTTTGGGCTCTTGGAGCCCGGCCAGAATATTGCGCGGGCCGCCGGGGTTTGAGTGGTTAGCTTCCCCCACGCCTTCGCCCCGACAGGTGTGGCGGCGGCGTCTGCGGTTGCTGCGGCGGTTGTTGGCGTTGGCCGCTGTTTTCTCGGCGCTCCACCGCGAACGACGCACTCTGTTTGACGCCGCAGCCTCTGCATTGTGCAGCCCGTGCTTTAGTTTGTTTTTGTTGTTTTTTCTTGACGTTTGTTCTCCCGACCTGTCTGTTTAAACGCGATATATTCCGACACACTTACGTTCCCGACGCAGGAATAAAGGCAAGAATAGAGAAAGAAAACACGCCCGCGCTTTCAGAGAGGCGGCTCCCTTTGTAAACGCCGATGATGGATCACCGAGCTACTCAGTACAGACGCAAGTTCACAGCTCCGCGCTATACATCGACGCATTGATTTGTTTATTGTTGGAGAGTGGAGCTAAAAAAAGTGCGTAGTACACGCTAAAACTTACTATCGTCGTTTCGCGCAACCTTACTACACTTTACCATTGATGAGAGAAACTGCCTACTGCATGCATGCCAACGACACTCTTGTCGGTGAAAAGTTGGCTGTTTGGCATAACCTTGATGTCGTACAGAGAAACGCGCTTTGCAGAAACCCAACAGCTTTTGTGCAAGAGGCTCCGTCCGCACCGCTCATGGGTTAAGCTACGTTCACTCGCTCTTACGCGGTTGCGAGCGAACGACAGTTCTCAAGTGCCTTGGCGAGTGTGCTCAAGTGCAATATTTTCATTGCCTATATGTTGTTTTGACCCTCTTTTTTTCAGATGCGAAGCAGGGGCGTAGCCAGAAATTTTTTTCGGGGGGGGGGGGGTTCATCCATACTTCGCATCGCCTTCGTGGTCCGCCTTCATGGAACGTTCATCGCATCGCCTCATGGTCCCCTTTAGCGGAGATGGTGTGATTTTTTCTCGACATAGTTCTTGCTTGAAGGCCGCGGTGGCTGCATTTTCGATGGAGGCAAAAATGGTTGAGGCCCGCGTACTTGGATTTAGGTGCACGATAAAGAACCCCAGGTGGTCGAAATTTCCAAAGCCCTTCACTACAGCGTCCCTCATAATCATATCATGGTTTTGGGACGTTAAACACTAGATATTATTATTAGTTCTTGCTTGAAAGCGACGGATCTATAGAATCAACGTCTCTAAAATGCCCAGCATTCCTGTCATAAGCATCATGACGTATCTTCACCGTAAGGCAAAGGCCTCTCTCGAAGATCCTAAATGTTCTTGTCTCACGCGAGTTGATTTTATCTTACAATCCCGGCCTAAGCTGCCATTTTGTAAAAAAAGGATCACGTGACGCCGGCTGACAAGAAGAGTGTTCCACACTCGCCGTCATGGCTACGAGTGGCCCTAGCTAACACTCCCAGCAGGATTATATACACGTAGAATTAAACAATAAAGTGGACGGCAAAACGACTGCAGCTGTAGCTCAATTCGCAGAGCATCGGACGCGTTATCCGAATGTTATAGGTTCGGTGCCTATTGGAAAAAAGTTGTTTTTTTTCATCCACTAATTCATTTCCGTTTAGTCATAATTACTGCAATACAGTTAGAAGCTACAAATAATGTACCCTATGCCTCCCTTGGCTTCATTGTCTTTTGGTTTAATTAGGTTGTGTCGAACAAATAAACTAGCCCCTAACACGTTCCCTCTTTCGTTCTTTAACAGTCATGCGATGCACAGAACTACAAATAACGAACACTTATTATTTATTGCCAAGCGGAAGCGCGCACGAGCATACAGCGGCACGACCACTCCAGTACCGCTACGGTTCTGCAACCACTGCACCGCACCTAACTATTCTACTACGTCGTGGCAGCATAACAATTGAAAGAAACAAAAAACAAACCGGAAAACTTGTTTTACGAATGCTAAATGCGGTGCAGCGGTACTCTGCACAGACGTGTCGCCAAGAATCTACGCCTCCCAAGAGAGCGCCGATGACAGCGGTAAATTAGCTCGTAGATAAAAGACCGTTTCATTAGACGGTTGCTATTTGCACATCAAGGGGCAACCAGGAACCGAATCTTTAATCAATAGCGCTTTAAATTAAAAGCCCCTCTTTCTGTCTAACTACTTAGTGGAAGAGCGTGCATACGTGTGCGGACACGGTGCATGCTGGCGTTTCGGGGTGGTTTGAACAGTCGTGCTTAAGCTGTTAATTAGTTGCTTCATTAGAAGGCAGGTAATTGTAAAAGGGATAGGCCATCACCGACGCAAGGCTGCACTCTGCTGTCTTCGCACCACAGCAAAATTTATAACGCGGGCGCAAGCAACTATTTCGAACAGGTGCAGCAATGTTCTATAAATGTCCTGGACTTGCTTGCTGGTTCATTAAGTGTTATGAATTAAACAGCAGATTATTTGCGTTGCGAGTTGTGCAGCGTTTTCTAAGCGGCTTACGCGGCCCTTGTTACGTAAGCAGCCTCGGTGACGTCTCTAATCAGAACAAATGCAAGAAACACCCGCGCGCATCAACATCGCAGTACTTTGTGTTAGAAAGACGGAAAGTTTGGAAATCTTGCACACAGATATGGGTAGTTCAATCCTGCATTAAAACATGCATAGCAACAGCGCAGAGACGATCGAGAGCGCAAGCGCACAACAGGAACTGTGTTCTTTATTGAACGGTAAGGGAGGAGCTATAAAAGCGTGCAGAAGCATTAACAAGCTGGGAAAGTTAAGTTTACTTCTGACCTTGTTTTAATTTCTGTGACAGCAGTTACCAGCTCAAAACAAGGTTCTTTGCCACTTTATACTATGCCCTCGTATAGGTGTATAGATTGTCATCACCATATCTGACCACCTTCGAAGGCGCACGCAAACACCATACATACATACATACATACATACATACATACATACATACATACATACATACATACATACATACATACATACATACATACATACATACATACATACATACATACATACATACATACATACATACATACATACATACATACATACATACATACATACATACATACATACATACATACATACATACATACATACATACATAGAAGTTGCGCAGAGAGGGCGAAGGGGGGCGAACCGTCTAACGGGGAGCACCTAGCCTGCCCCACACCGTCACTCAGTCGGGCTTGTCCCGTCATTGCTCACTGTGCAGGGTTATGGCCATGCAAGTTTTTGACAATAATGGCTGCCGGGTAACCCTGATGTTGCATTCCAAGAACTGTTTACTTCGCACCTTTCCTCACAGAAAGCCGGGGACCAAAGGAAGGCCGTTGTGAGAAGAACGTCATCGCTTCATTTTCATTTTTACATCCGTTGCGGTACTTGCTCTGTTCCGGACTCTACCAATGGAAGGAAGGGGGAATGGGGGGGGGGGTTCTGATGTGAAACATCGCCCCCCCCCCCCCCCCAATGAAGAACCTGCGCTCGCCTACGCACACTTACATACATATATACGTTTGCACTTACCCTGTATCTCGCTGTCTGCAACCTGGTCTTACGAAATATTCTGGCGTAAAAGCGTTCTCGCGAATAAATGTGCCGGTGAGCATACCTTAGCAAGCTGAAGGATTGTGGCGACGCCTACAGGAACAAAAAAAAAAAAAAAAGAAGCTCCGAGTGAACTAATCTTTATTCACTGGAAGTCTGAATGACAGAAGCGCGGCGGCGTATGCATTCTATTAGGGGGCGTGTGCACTTGCGCGGATCTTTTCCCGCGGGGAACAAAAGGAAACGCATTGAGTAAGCCGAGGCCGTTTGTTATTGTCCGTTTACCGTTTCTCTGACGCACGGTAGCGCCCACTCTCGGCAGGCGTCTATAAGCCTCGCCCATTCGCACATACACACGAACGAAAGCCTTCGCATTCATCGTTCGTTTCACCTTGGCTAACACGGCGCTGTTCGCTCCGCTGACGTCGTGCGGAGAAAGACGCCATTCGACCTCGCTCCTGTTGTTTTTTTTTTCTTTCTTTCTTATATCGTTGCTAGAGGTATAGCGCGTCGGCACTTCGCGCACAGGCTCTTCGTTATTCGCGAGGCCGACACTGAATCCATCACAATGGAGGACAAGCCGGGAGGCATCGGCGAGCCGCAGATGATGAGCTCCCGAATACGCGGTACCGCGACATATGCGCTCACGCAGGCGTACTTGACTTCTCCCGGTTTCGTTTCTTGTTTTACATTTATCTTTTCCATTGTTTATTCTTTGCGTATATGGCTCGCGGCGTAGTGTAGGAGCGCCGCTTGTAAAGGTCGGGCAATGACACGCGCGTTGGCACACGCCGCTGTGTACCTGTAGCGTGGCGACACCTGCACTCTATTTCGAAACACTGCCGCGCCGTAGATACACATGCGGCTTCAGGCGATGGGGAAGTGACCATGCGGAATTCGTCTAAACGTTTCGTGTTCATCCACTCTACAGTGCAGTCCTTAAAGGTCTCTAGCGCTATGAAGAGGCCTCTCAGTTTTGTTCCTCATACTTACGAAGTTACTGTTGTTATCTACGTTCAATAACGTTAACAACTGCGTGCGGTCACAGACGTGCCGGTTGTCGTTGGTTACGTATTAAGGTAGCACCGATGGTATTAAGACTTACAGAGACAGTATAAATGTACAGTTGATTTCGGTGCGGAGGCGTTACGTTATATGCGCCGTCACGTGAGGCCTCATGCCGCGGTTACCTATGGCTCGGCGTCATCTCTTGCGGGTATCACTTTTTAATAGGGAAGCATTATATGACTCATGAAGCCAAAAATTCGACTTCGTTCGGGGAGCGACGTTACCACCCTACGGAAAGAAAACTCACGTGATCAAGTGATGACTTAATGTTATGACGTCATCACGTGACTTTACGTCATGACGTAAACCTGCAGAAGACGTAGACCTGCAAAGCGTGAATAGGGCAAGGTAGCTCCAGGGGAGAAATGTTTGGCACGTGCCGCGCTCGTGAATTCGCAATACTCGTGTGGCATATCGTACCGGAAAACAGAGCGTCAAATTTGGCTCTAGACAGATCTCTGGTCAGTAGGGAATAAACTGACCAGAGATCTGTCTGCATCTGTCTGCCCGATGTAAATTCGTAAATGGCAAGGACTAGTTATGTCCGGCGCCTCGTATGCCCGCACACGTGTTGTAGCAGAGGGAATACTGGACACCGGAAAATGATGACGCTCTATAGCATCACTCTGCTGTGCATTCTATTTATCCATTTACTGCCGTGCTCTGTAGTAACCCTAGTGAAGGATTCACAGTATAATAATAATAATAATAATAATAATAATAATAATAATAATAATAATAATAATAATAATAATAATAATAATAATAATAATAATAATAATAATAATAATAATAATAATTCTTTTATTGCCACCAATATTTTAACATCCCTTTGATCCACAGTGCTGATCAGTCAACGTTTCTATCTGGTTTTAACCGCGGTGCGTCAAGAAAGTGAAAGTGAAAGGTTCCGACTGTACTTGCTGGGTGATTATAGTAAAGTTGCATTGGGGTATGCTGAGCCGCGTCCGGAATTTCGCAACAGCGTATGCGTGCTCCGCCTCTGTCGTGAATATTCATTCCCGCATATTTTTGTCTTGCGGCAGAGAGCTCTGGGCTTCAAAAATCAAAACCTTCCTTCTTGCTTTAAAAGGCATCCATTCTATTCCGCCTGACGACGTATGTACCAGCGGCATAGCAAGACCAAATCATCAAGTACAGCTTTGGTCTCACTACGCCACCGGCAAGAAAAAAAAGATCTCAGGTTAGCCAAAGCGAGGCCGACACGTTCTATGCCTTGTAATGCGTAACTTCAAATATCGAAGTCGGCAATTAAAGAAAAAAGAAAGACAGTCGAGTAGCGGTTAAAGCACCGGGTTTCGGTTCTGGAGACCCAGAGTTCAAATCAAGCCAGCGGAACATTGTTAGCAATTTTATTTTTGGTTGTCCGGCGTACGTATTCGCTGCGCTAACGGCATCCTCGCGCCTGTGGGCGTGTATGACACCTCCCGTGGTCTAATGACGTCACTCGTCAATAAACCATGTGAGCGTGGGTGACGTCACAGTCGAAACTGGATTGTCCACCCCTACCACAGAAACCATCGAAAATATATCTTCAGCGATGTACGTTGTCCAAGTCATGGTAAACAGTGACGATGGTGCTCCCAGGAGGCGCGAAGAGACGGCTGTGTCAGCGTGCTCTGCGGAAGTGATGAGCGTCAAATTCGTAATAATAATAATAACTGTTGGAGTTTAACATACCGAAACCACGGCATGATTACGAGGGACGCCGTAGTGGAGGGCTCCGGAATTTTCGACGACCTGGGGTTATTTAACGTGCACCTAAATAAATGTGCACAGGCCTCTAGCATTTCCCCTCCATCGAAATGCGGCCGCCGCGGGGGGAATTCGATCCCGCGACCTTCGCGTCAATTTTGTAAGTCCCACGGGAGAAAACACGCAGTAATTGATTTGTATTCGAAATATCGAAAAAATGCCGTCCCTTCCCACTAAACAAACGTCTTCCTTCTAGCTGTCGCTGCATCGTTTGTCGAGTTTATTATCGAAGTGTGGCAGGAATTCCGAGAATTCTTATTAAAATGTACCAGGAGGTTTATTTGACAGCTTCATCGAAAGAGAGGACAAAGAAAAAAAAATATAACTTCACAACTAAGTAAGAGCTCGCGAAGAATCGATGAGGCGAATGATAAACAGACTCTTTTCTTTAATTTTATGGCGGAGACCTCGATCTCTAAGCTTTTTTCCGCTTACCATTGTTATGCGACGAAAACACGAGAGTAAAGCCCGCAGCGCCGTAGAGACGAAGACGTCGCTTTAACCAAAGGCGCGGCAAACGTTCGAGCCGCGGTCCACTTAAGATCAATGCGTTCCTTCTTTCGCCTGGCAGCGGCGCCGACAAACTGCACGTTTTGGTTCGCTGGATCGTCCCTCCCCGCCCATTCGAACGTTCCAATTTGAACATCGGGAAAACGGGGCGGGAAAGAAACGAAGAAGGTCGGGGGAAGGCATTCGTTTCCCGAAGAATAGTATCGTATTTTCTTTCTTTCTGCCGTTCCTATTCTTTCGTTTCATCTTCTTTCACGTCTTTTTCTTCCTTTTCGAAGAATTCCGGGACGAGCAGGTGTTATCGACAAGGTAGGCGCGCACGATCTTGACGCTTGTCCTGGTAGTTGTATTTTTGTTTTTTCATTTGGTCGCTTTCTATGTGGTTATGTTCCCTTCTATTATTCGTGACCTCTATCTCTTTGCTACTTCTATCGTTGCGTTATACTGCGCCGGTGCCTTTGCCGCCAATAAGTCCGCTCAAGGTTTTTCTGTTCGAACGTTTTCGTCGCACCAAACGACACTTACCAATCACGATTCCGACTTTTCTTTATTTTTTCCTTATTTTTCTTGTTTTGCTTTCTGTCCGCATTTTCGCTGGCCCTTTTTTTTTTTTTTTTCGTGGGCTTGCTTTGACGAAGCTATTGCTGTAGCTTCTTGAGCGCTGCACGCTACTGCGGCGCAGGTGCTAGCAAATGTGATAGAGGAAAGTAGATTGCGAGTAAAGCTGGTTGGAACAAAGTGCACTTTACTTACATACTATAGCGCCATACACGGCGTCCCTTAATGCAGTTCAGTTTGTTCACGAAGTACCTCTTTTGGAATGTATGTAACCAAAAAAAAAAAGAAAGAAAGAAAAAGAAGGAGCAAGAAGCGGGCGGCGGCCGCTTTTAACACGATGAAACATGTTTCGGAGAAACATAGTGTTTTGTACTAGCGGTTTTTGTTGTGTAGTTTTTCCCGATTGAAGAAACAAGATTTTTCTTTGTGATGTTGCGATAGCGCCCATCTCGCTGACTGTGGAGTGGTGTACGCCTAGAAAAACAAGTTGAACCCGAGGTGTGAAAGGTAGACTTCATTATGGGATGTACTGCCCAGCTGATGCGTCTTAGCAAAATATAAGATCAAATGTAGCGAACGTGTGATAGCTGTTTTTTCTCTTTCTTTCTTTCTTTCTTTCTTTCTTTCTTTCTTTCTTTCTTTCTTTCTTTCTTTCTTTCTTTCTTTCTTTCTTTCTTTCTTTCTTTCTTTCTTTCTTTCTTTCTTTCTTTCTTTCTTTCTTTGTTGTGAGCGCTCAATATCTCGCAAACAGTGTAAAGGATGGCGTTCCTAAGCACCGAATGCGCAACGGCAGATCATTTTTCTTTGCCTGCCCTTACTAAGTAATAAACGAAGTAAAAAAAAACAGTGTATTGCTAGTGGGACTGGAACGAGGACTGAAGAAAGTGGGAAAGCGACATGCGCTGAATTTGGACAAAAATTTATTGGAAAAAGAAAAAAAAAGCCTTTGCGTAGATAAAAACCGACACAGCTTTCTGTTCGGTTGCAGTAAATAATCGTTGCCGTGTAAGCTGTTCAGTGCAAAGGGACCGCACGCGTGTAAATGTGTCCGCCGCGGTGGTACAGTGATTATGGTGCTCGGCTGCTGACCCGGAGGTCGTGGGTTCGATCCCGGCCGCGGCGGTCGCGTTTCGATGGAGGCAAAATGCTAGAGGGCCGTGTACTGCGCGATGGCAGTGCACGTTAACCCTTTGAGGGTCGAATTTTTTCGAGAAATCCAGTCCAAAAATGTGTAATTTTTTTAGTGCTGAAATAAATTCTTCAGACGATTCTATTTAAGAAACAAATTGTCTAAAATATTTTTTCGTGACCGTAAAGTGACAAAAAATCAGTTTTGTTGTTACATACATATGGTTTATTCGTATAGTAAAATCAAGCAGAATCCTAAAAAAAAAAAGCTTCACGGTTTTTTATAAATAAAAATTATGCATTGTATTAAACATAGCTCACAGACATACAAAAATAAGCGCACCACAGTACGTTTCCGGTTAAAAACGTTCGTGATCTAACATTAAAAAACTTTTCAGCGTGTGATAGTCTTTGAAGCATGGCTCGCCGCGCACGCGTTTCAGATGTCGCTCCTAAATCATCATCGGAGTCTGAACTCGTCAAAAAATCCTCGTCTCACGAAATGAAATCCAACGAATCAGCTTCTGAATCAGCACTTGGGGAATAGTCCGCATCGGAAGAATCGCTGCTCGACTCACCGGCAGTAGCGCAACCAGCGCGCGCTTCCATAGCGTAAGCGAACTGCGTCAGTGAGCGCACAGAAGAAAACTATGGTTGTGCGCCCATCCGGAAAGCAAAACGAGTGAAAAAGCTACAGTAATACTTCGTCTTATCGGCAACAAGACGTAGTTAGTTTTTCCGAGACCCCAAAACAGGAAACGCAATCACGGCGGCGTCGTTTGTGTAATTTAGCGCCGCACGGAAACAGATGTAATCGCGCGCCGGGGAGCAATAAACGAGAGAGTAACAAGCGGTCACCCTTTGAGAGATTAGAAACCAAACAGCCATCAGCTTTGCGGGCGCAAGAAGCGAGAACCACCCGTAGGACGAAACCGAAACCAGCCGGACCGCGTGCGCGCGTTCTGACGAGACTAAGCCACCGCGCCTCTTTGGAAAGCAAAAAAAAAGAAGAAAAAGACGGAGAAACAATGGCGCATTAAAAAATTACACGTATTCCCGAAGCGTGGCAGCACATTCCAAGCAAGAGAAATGGGAGAAGATGCGCATTTGAGACCAACCGCGCCGCGGGCGCTCTCGGTTGCGCAAGCCATAGCCGGCGCGCGGCGCGCCATTTTGCGAAGCATAAAAAAAGCAACAACGGAGAGACATCGGCGCATGAAAAAAATTCCACGTATTCCCAAAGCGTGGCAGCACATGCCAAGCAAGAGAAATGATCGAAAAGGGCGCGCACTTTAAAGCAGCTGCACCGCGAACGCGCTCGGATGGGCAAGCGATAGGCGGCGCGCCGTTTTGGGAAGCGAAAAAAAAAATACAACGAAGAGACATCGGCACATGAAAAAAATTACACGTATTCCCGAAGTGTGGAAGCACAGGCCAAGCAAGAGAAATGATCGAAAAAGGCGCCTGTTTTAAAAATAAACGCTATGCCGTACATGTACGACGAAAACCCTTTGGTACCAGGAAGCTTCTGCCGTACATGTACGGCGAAAACCCTGAAGGGTTAAAGAACACCAGATGGTCGAAATTTACGGACCCCTCCATTACGGCTTGCCTCATAATCATATCGTGGTTTTGGCACGTAAAACCCCAGATGTTATTATTATGTGCCGTTGCTTGTAGGGATCAATATTGCTTTCGATTGCCAGAATCACATACCTTTAGTAGACCCATTGGCGCCGTCACTGAGGCGAGTTCACTCTTTGTAAAGCATTGTCAGGCCACTACGAAAGAGACCGGACCTGTCACGTGGTAGCGCGACGAGCTCCTTGCAGTGCTTTTGCTTCTCCTAACAAATTATATTGGCCGGAATAGCGCTGATCGCCCTCTTGATCTTCGGAGTGCCAAGCCTGCCTTCCGAGCATTTAAACAGTGCCCCATGATAGTCCCTATCAATCAGAGCGGTTTCGAAACTTTTGACAGAAACTGTAAGTCTCCCTGCGTGGTGTAAAGGAGACGAATGGATGATAGAAATAACGAAAATGCACAAAGAAAGTCACTTCACGTCCCAAGCTATACGCTATACCGGACATAAACGTTTCTTTTTTCCTTTTTAAGTTATATGTTGTTAAGAGACGTTAGCGCTTTTATATAGCGCCGGCCACTCCCTTTGACAGATAGCACAATTCTTGAAAATCACATCAACGAAAAAAAAAACGTATAAGAACATCTAGAGAGAGTTCATGTAAGTCACTTAAGCCATAAGTATTATCACATATTCACGAGGTCCATTCACCTATATAGCGACACGAAAAACAAAACAATATACAGTCCAGTCACATACCAATAGTTCACATATTTCTCCTACCTGCGAGCACGAAACGCGTGACGTACACGCAAGCAACGCCACGTTGCCTCGCAGAAAGGTGCACGTCGACACTGGAAACTGTGCGTCGATATTTAAAGTCCATGCGCCGACCTTTTTTTTTTTTTTTTGAAATATAGCATGGTCTTTATTTGGACTATACCATAGTACGTGACATTAAAACGAAATGACATGGACGCACGGAAGGTTATAAATCATGACGACATACGTTGGCTGGCGAACTTTTTTCTCTTTGTTGCCAAGACTCCTATAAACCGTATTTTTACGGCAATTGCACAACCGTAAAGGGGGGGGGGGTGCGGCGCTCCCCCGATAAGGTGTCGTTCCTTTTAACTCGAGCCACGTGCCTGTCGATTACGCAAGCACGCTTCCTTCGACATTTGTTCTCATCGAGCACGTCGCCATCCTTCTGTCGCGCGCTTCTCATCCGACGTGGGCATCCCAGCGTCAGCTTTCACTGCACGTACAGAATGGCCGCCGTCGGCTCCTTAATGACACAATGAAGAACCGGCAATGCGGTTAATCGAGTAGCGTAATGACTCGCCTTAACGAGGTCATATATGGTAGAGTGTTTTTTTTTTATTATTTCTGTTTATCACTCTCTTGCGTGGGCGCCCCTGCGAATTCATCCTGCTCGAGAATAACAATGTCCTGATTGCGTGATGCAGTGCGTGTGGGTCTGAAGGCCTCAGCGTCGGACGGTGTTCGGTTACCGGCCGTAATTGCATCTTGCGCCTAGCGACGCGAGGCCATGTTGTTGTAAGCTCACTGATCCGTCCCCTTTTCTCTTGAAGACGACTTCGTTTACGACACGGGCGACGAACGGTGATTAAGACCAATCAAAGGGCGCCCGACCTCGGCTGCTCTCGTTCCTCGTTCCATTCTGTTTTCTTCCTGAGGAGTGACACACAGAGTGGCACAGGGCCAGTTTTGCAATAAATAATAATAATAATATCTGGGGTTTAACGTCCCAAAACCACCATATGATTATGAGAGACGCCGTAGTGGAGGGCTCCGGAAATTTCGACCACCTGGGGTTCTTTAACGTGCACCTAAACCTAAGTACACGGGCCTCAAACATTTTCGCCTCCATCGAAAATGCAGCCGCCGCGGTCGGGATTCGATCCCACAACCAGTTTTGCAATGCCGTGATCAGAACAGACGCGTGTACAGAGGTGAGCACACCCGTCTAGAACGCTGGCATGGCACGCTCCGGCGCCGTGTATGCCGATAACGAGTACTTTGAGATAGCCCTCGCTTGAGCATTCATCCTAAGCGGCAAGCATGATATAATTCGGGCTCTTTCAAACCAGGTGTAATCGGCAAACATCTTCAGAGCAGTCCGGAGCGCGCCGTTCCAGTGTTTTAGACAAGTGTGTTGACCTGTGTACTTGCGGGCGCGCTTGATGCGAAGAAACGAAGCCAAGCACGCTTGGCTTCGTTTCTTCTTTACTCTTACCCTTGTCAAGACCAGTTTGTTCCTCGTTGAAGTCTGTCTGCATGGAACTTATGAACGCGATAGGACACGCATGGCTAAAACATAACATTGAAGCGTGCTTCAATTCGCGCTTTAATTGAAGGATAAACACTTCGGTGTGTGTGTGTGTGTGTGTGTGTGTGTGCGTGTGTGTGTGTTTGTGTTTGTGTGTGTGTGTGTGTGTGTGTGTGTGTGTGTGTGTGTGTGTGTGTGTGTGTGTGTGTGTGTGTGTGTGTGTGTGTGTGTGTGTAAAGAGGGGGGGGGGGGGGTTCATGCATACTTCAATCTCCTCTCCTTCTCATCTCTTGATCAGTGCCCTTGCCCACTTTCCGAGTGTACGGTAGCCAACCGTATAACCTCGTAGTATTCCCTATACTCTCTCTTTCTCTCTCGGGAGTAAAACGCTATTGTGAAACATTATCTCTACCTTGGTGCATGGCCTTCATGGATGCTTATCTTAAACACGTTTGCAGCTTTATCTTCTTGAAGGTGTCGAATACCTCTAGCCATTTATCATGACAGTCTGTGTTGCGTGTAAGGAAGCGCACCGTGTATTTGTTCTGCAAAGCAACAACAACAACAACAACAACAACAACAACAACAACAACAAGCCTGTCGAAGTGTGACGAAATGGCACGCCCAGTCTCGTCAAGACTATGCTATAGCTGGCACGCATTTTGACTACGATGACACAGCTGTCGTTTATCGAGCTGAAAAAATAAATAAATAAAACGCTGCATATATTTCTAGCGTAACATTTATAATAAAACACATTGCGATGGAAATAGAACGAACGCTTCGCTGTTGCCGGCCTTTCGGCCATGAACAAACGTTCGCGAATGTCGCCTGCATAATGTCAGCGAGGCTTTTATGTTTTTGTTGGCTCGGACCGCCGTTCCGTGGTAATCGATTATTCGACTAATGAAGATGGGCGTTCTGCGACGCGCAGTGCACGTAAGAGCAAGAGAGCGGCTAAAAACGAAGCGCGCAAACTGCGCGATGTTCCGGTAATAAAATTATGTAAGAGCTGAAGCAGGGTCGTGGCCGAGGGAAGAAAAACGGCCACACAAAAAAAAGAAAGAAAGAGCATGCAAGCAAAATCATTAAATATTAAAAGTACTGAAGGACCTTTACGCAAGCAAAACGAAGCCCGCCAGCGTACGTACAGAGAATTTTTTTCTTTAATTTCTTCGACCGAGGAGTTATAGCTACAATATGCAGTTACTGTGCGAAAAGCTAGCGTGCTAGCAATTCGCCCCCTTGCAGAATTGATTATTGAGATAATGCGGTGTTTCTAAACTTTCTGTTGCCTTCAGTAGAATATGAATTGAGATGCAATTGAATCTTTCAATGCAATTGACGCTTTCAAATAACAAATAGAGCAGCGAATCGCATAACACAAAAAAGTATGAGCACTGCAGACGAGCGTCGAGGCCTGTAGTAGAAAATGATCCTATAAAGCACTACCTCGTAAGCATCGTATTGATCTCAAGCGTGACCTTTTAGACAAAGGCACAGTTCGAGAATAACAGTGCACTGGAACTATCCCAGCAGCCCACAGCGATAAGTGGTGAATACTGATCGCTCTTAAAGAAAATGTCGCAACACCCCCTGAGTAATTCATAAGGCAGCAACATACTACATGCGGCCTATATATAAACTTATAAAAGTTTGTTATTGAGCACTTACCGGTTCTTAACTGGCGCATTTTCATGATTTAATCTTTTTCCTTTGCACTCGTACTTCAGTTTATCTTGATTTTCGTATTTATTAGTTGCTTTCTTTTTGCACTCCATATTGCTTTAATATCTCTTTTCTTGTCTGTACCCAACTTCAAAAGTTCTACGCTCCTCGCATGCTGCCCATAATGAAACAAGGAAGTAATCCACACATGTCATTTCCGCCATTTATGCCCAGATACTGTATACTTTCTACTAGACAAGTGTCAATGTTGTTGTAAGTTGTGGATAAGTCGGCGCTGCGTGCGTACTCTGCCGTGCGTGTCTCGAGTTGCGCAGTTCAAAATTCAATAATTCTCTTTAGTTTTGGAAAAATAACCGCCTCTCGAACGCGTCACGAGACTCTTAGAGCGCTTATATAGACGCCCTGCACCTGACATAGTGTGCAAGTTAACTTTCTCTCCTTTTGTCTTTTCCCTCTTTTTTTTTTTACGACTCACCTCTATTCTCGCGTACACGATAGCAAATCACACATCAGCCTGATTAACGTCCCTGTCTGTCCTTATATTGCTGTCTTACGGCATGCACCTTGGTTATCAGATAATATGCTTGTTTCATCTTTAGAGACAAAAGCTCGTAAGGAAGAAGAACGACGAGGATGGAAGAAGAGGATGGAGATCGCTACTAATTGGGCTGTGCAACGCCTGCTGCCCGTTTGACTCCTAGAAGTCAGCACAGATGCGAATGACTGCAACGGAAGTGATGGGAGATGAAGCGGGTGAGAGCTGTGATATATAACGACGAAACATAAACCCAGAATAAAAACGAACACCCTAGTAACAAGAAAGAAAAAGGTAATGAAAGACACGGAAAGAGCGGTAGGATAAGAAAGGTGAGGTTGCTGGAGGGAACGGGTACTTCCTTTCACGCGCCATTTACATATGAACTAAAAGAAAGGGCGAGAAAGGCAGGAGTGGGGAAGGGACGGATAATGGCACCAACTTCTCGTATGGATACGCAAGAGTGAGAGATAAAGAGGTACAAGAAACCCCGCAAACGAAAGAAATACAAGGAAATACAAAAAAAAAAGCGAAAATTGGTATATGTCACTAGGAAATGGATGACCTCACGGGTGAGGAGGGAAGCGCCGCATGTGCTGTGTTCAGAGAGGAAGAAAGCTGAAATAGAACCGTTCACAAATATAAAAAGAAGTTAAGATGTAGGCGCACTGAAGCGGAGTCAAAAGAGAAAGAGGTTATGTCAGAACAAGAAAAACAGTTTTTTGTTTCCCTTACGAATTATAGGCGGGGCGCCGTCATATCGGCGCATGCATCGATATGCGAGAGTAAGGGAGGGGAAATAGTTTGCGAACACGAAGAACACAGGGGGATGAAAAGAAAACCGAAAGCGAGAGAGAGTGACAGCGTGAAAGGAACAATGTTGCACGCGTGGGAGAGGGCACCTTGTTACGTTCAGAGTTTACGGACGGGTCACTTGGGGCGCATCGAAACAAGGACGCCGGCGCGGCAACAAAGCAATTTGATCTCCTCGTCCGATATGCATCGGACAGGCAAGTGCGGAACGCGATAAGCGTGCGAGGGAATCTGATGGGAGGCGTGCGTTATGCATACAATGAACAGGAAGAAGTGCGAACGCGTGGTGACGGGGCACTTGCGGAAGGGCATGCAGTGCTGGAAAGGAAGGACACCTACTCCTGATCTAAGGGGGTTGAGAAGAAGAAGAAGAAAAAAAAAAAAACTCGTGTTACGTTACTGTGTGGTACCGGTTATTCACTGTTGTGTGTTCGACGGCGCTGTTCAAGCGTGACGTGCCAACGAAGAAAATAAAATCGCGTTGGAAGCGAAGGAGAATTAGGTAGTCAAGAGAGGAAGAAGAGAAAAAGCATAAGGAATTCCTAGAAATTAAAATTATGTGTTTTTACATGCGAAAGTTGTGATATGATTGTGAGATGAGCCGTAGTGCAGGGCTCCAGATCTATTTCGGCCCGTTTAATGTGCGTATGTATCTAAGTACACGGTTGTCTTTACACATCACCTCCATTGAAATGCAGTCACCGAGGCCAGGAATCCAGCCTTCGTCCTCGAGCATAGCAGTGTGACACCTCACCTGCTAATCTACCGGGTCATGTAATTCCTCAATAACTGGATTCCAGCCTCAAACAAAACACGGGAAGATGATGCAAGCTATATATATAGGGAAATGTTATTCTCCTGTGGGCATGAGGTAATCTTTTGTTTAATTCTTTATTGAAAATGCGTTGACAGAATAGATGGCATGACATGGACTTCCTGATTCGTAACCCTTGGTCTTCTAGATCCCAGAGCACTATACATAAGTGTAAATAGTGAATGAGAAACATTCAATTTGTTCATTAGTAAAGATGGGTTCGCAGACATCTAGTTCTTTCTTTCTTTCTTTCTTTCTTTCTTTCTTTCTTTCTTTCTTTCTTTCTTTCTTTCTTTCTTTCTTTCTTTCTTTCTTTCTTTCTTTCTTTCTTTCTTTCTTTCTTTCTTTCTTTCTTTCTTTCTTTCTTTTCCTTTCCTCGTAGAACCATAAGCAACGCTAGAAAAGCGGTGATAATGTTGCGGGCTATACATGCCGAAACCAGGACATCTATAGCTTGTCGTCACGACTGTTGTACAGGCTGTTCGGCTTCTAAGCTGTTATATTTTCCCAGATTTTATCACATAACCAACCTAGTCGAACCCCACCCCCTGTGCTCCCGCACAGTTGATATGTAAGGAGAAAATAAAAAACGCGGCAAGAACGAGAGTGTCGTGTTCATTCTGGTGGTACGGAGTATAGGAAAATAACGGAAATTCGGCCTTGTTCGCACAACATGCCTCAAGTAAACCGCAAGCAGGGCGGTGTAATCACGCGTCCCTGTTTCGTGTCCAGTATTTTCCCGTCGCCCAATCAAAGAAGCAAGCAGCTGCACGGTCGGTGCTTTTGTACACACCGAAGCAGAACATTCGTGCACGAGGGCCTCGGGAGTAATCGAGTGCCGATTGTGCCACATCGCGGTATTGATCGTCGTTGAAGTGGTCGCGGCGCATCCCTCTTGACGAAGCATGTTATACCGCACGGAGGATAAAAACGAAGGGAAACGCTCATTTCGCGTGGACGACACACACACAAACGCGCCTCGTTGGGAAGCAGGCACGCATGGCGGCAGCTGCCGCCCACACGCGAGGCTTAGGGGGCGGTGTGGGTGCGTGCACGGCTTGTTGTCGTGTTTGACGGAACGGACGTTGTTGTTGTCGCCGTCGTCTTCGAGTGGGGGGAGCCAACGTCTAGCTCTCATCTTGCGCTTCCTGCGGTTGCCACCATGACATAGCACGGCCGGCCGGTCGCGAGAATTCCCCCGTCAAGAAGTGCTGCTGGGAAAAACGTGACGTCGTCAAGGTGCTGCGCACGAGGTGCTAAGATGCACCCGTTTTGGTGTTCTAGCGCTTGCAAACAGCTGTCGTGCATACATACAACCATACATACATACATACATACATGACATACATACATACTACATACATACATACATACAGATGCTAGATAGATAGATAGATAGATGATATATAGATGATAGATAGGATAGTATAGATAGATAGATGAAGATAGATAGATAGATAGCTGATAGATAGATAGATAGATAGATAGATAGATAGATAGATTAGATAGATATAATAGATAGATAGATAGATAGATAATGATAGATAAGATAGATAGATGATAGATAGATAGATAGATAGTAGATAGATAGATAGATAGATAGATAGATAGATAGAGATAGTATAGATAGATAGATATATAGATAGATAGATAGATAGATAGATAGATAGATAGATAGATAGAATGATAGATAGATAGATAGATAGATGCAACCAAGAAGAAAGCCTCTCGAGTTCCGGAGCCGACGCGTTGGTCTAAACTTATCCGCTGTGGTGCTTTTCGGAGACACTCCCAGAGCGTTTTCACCAACTCTTACACGTGTTTGTATTTTGAGCGAGCATTCAGAATACGAAGTACTATTCCGTTTGCTCTGTGTCGTCACGCTTTGGACGGCCTGTGTGGGGGGCCCTGACATATTTCTAAATGGCTAATGAAATGAGCTCGTAGTGCAGTAGTGCCGGGTTGACTGACAGGCAAAATGGACCAATCAGGGAGGACCAACACGGAATAGTATTCCGTATTCCGTGTTACGGTATAGACCCGCAGATCTCTGCTCATATGTGTACGTTCATATCTACCGCATTTATCTACATGGACAATATGGTTTCTCCTTCTCTTTAATATAAGTAAGACCACAATTAGTGCATAATTTTACGCGCATGTGGCATACTAAGAACCATTCCTTTGGCCTCGTGCGTTCTGTCTTGGCAGCGCCCGGTATTTACGTACCTCGTTTTCTCGTTTTGCTATGTTTTCCGATCTATGCGTGATTAATTATAGATTGCACGGATGGCTACACCAAAACGGAAACAGTTTGGCCTTTAGTCAGATTGTGTGTCGCCGTAGCGCTTCCTCTCTTCGTATAGGGGCCTTTGCGCGGTTCCCTTCCGAAGGTCGCTGACATACACAGCTACATTTTGCTTCCAAGCCTACATGAAGGACATAAACAACCCACAACCCGAAGGGCTTCGGTGTTTATCGTTCACAGTACAGCAGCAACACAAATGCACACTTGGATGCTAAGAAGAGCCGTACATACATAGAATATTAATGCACCAGTGGCCTATTTTTATCAAGAACATACTTCTTCCAAAAAGAAAGCAAGCAAACTATATTTTAGCGAAAGCTGAAGTCCTGGTTTCAACCTGAGCATAGTTTGTTTTGCTGTTCACTAAGCAAGTGTTCTTTCCTACTCATTTTCTCATTTTTTCCCTTTTTTTTTTCATTCTATGGAGTGGATTATATGTGCCGGTTTTGTGCAGGCGCTGAGTCTTGCTTGAATTGGTTGATATACTTGGCAAAAGATACAACCAGACACGCAGACTTCCTCCTGGCAACCGCTTTATGCGGGCAATGTGCGAGCGCTACTTGTAATTCACACGTGACGAGGACTATATCTTTCGATCTCGCCTTCTCTTGTTAGAAACCTGCTCCCGCATTCAGGAAGTGCGCTTTTTCTGTCGCTACGTTCGGTCCAGGTAAGGCACGGCACCGAGAAATGAAGGGATTACGATAAAGGAAATATAAAAAAAAACAAAAGACGAATTGACGCTGGAGCTGTATAACATGAATCAAAAAGTAAGAAAGGAAAAAGAAAGCTAGCCAGCTAGCTTAACTTGGTTGTATTTAAGTAGATGAACTGGAGGTATAGTGTGCCAATTGTGCCCAGGCACCGCGCTTCACGAGTTGCAAGAAAAGAAACCTCAAGATCGAGGCCACTGGCGATTTCTAGCGGAAATACGCTTAAGCTTAGTGACACTGCATGGGACTTGTCAGTCGATGTGTGCGGGTGCACCAGGGTCACTCGGTACTTCTGATTGTTCCACGTCTGCCGCAGAGCACTTCAGCTGCCCGTCTTGAGCTGAACAACGATGATGTCCATAGCAGAAAACTACCCCCTCCCGCCATAGGCAGCGCCGGGTTCCCCTTTAGTGGAGGGGGGGGGGGGGCAAAGTTTCATATTAGCCCCCCGCCCTCCCCCGCGTTAGACGAGCCCAAAGGACAACATGCTTCACAGTGGCTGAAAAAAAAAAAAAAACATGGAACGATGACGGACTTCTCACAATGGCCCGCCTTTGGTCCCTAGTTAACCGGCAGTAAAGATGAGAAGTGAACAGTTCTTGGAATGCAACATTAGGGGCCTTCGGCTGCCATTATCGTTCAAAACCTCCGCGGTCATAACTGAGTACGTTTGCTTTATTTGCTTTGTTATGTTTGCTTTGTCTGTTTCTTGTTTTTGCCCTCACTCTGCTTGGACCTGTATAAGGTCCGCATTATTGAATAAAGAAGAAGAGTAAACATATCGGGCAGACTTTGCACCCCCTTCTTGGTGATCAGGGGGGGCGGCCGCCACCCCTGCCGCCCTCGTGTGCACGCCTATGCCTCCAGCAACACTTAGCAAGTAAACAGACAAACAAGCAAGATTGGAGCAAGCAGGCGAGCTCTTATCGAAACGCAGAGTGTAGGCATGGAAGGTATTCATCGAGCAGTGGACATCGCTTGCTAGGTTCGATGGATGGGGGGAGGGGTAATCGTGGTTGTTCCAGCAGAAGCGAAGGGACTGGCTCTCCTGAAGGGGCGAGAGATCAAATTCGACCCAAGTCTGTGGCGGGCAAGCAACCAACGTGGTTGCAGAGCGCCACCATGCGATCGGCGCGGACTCTGAGGCCCGCAGATCATCGAGCTGGCTCCGCACATCGACAGCGACAAGACCTCGCGAAACGCGCGCCCTCACGAGGTCGTGAACCTGGTTCCCTTCTACGCCGTTAGAAGCCGCCGCGAACGCCCGGGTCGGTGCAACAATCGGTGCATTTGCACCGATAACGACGACAGCGGCCGCTTGCGGCTGCGAGTGAGGGCGATGCTGCGATGCGAAGAGACGGCGTGCTTTTCCGCGTGTCACGCGGCCCCGTAGTATAGTCGTATAGTAGCGGAGCGGTGGCAGCGTCGTTGTATAGGGTTGGTTCTACTACGTAGGCCGCCGGCTTTTCGGTGACTACATAGCTGCCGCGCTTGTTGCAACGCCGAAGAGGACGGGCCGGTTCTTGAGTCCCTGCGGCCTGATGAGCAGGGCGCCGCTTCGTTGGTTCGGGGTTGTTGAACGCCGGATGGCGCGGACTCGATGCCGAACAGCCTCGAGCACGCTCTGCGCCCTTGTCTCTCTAATACTGTGCACCATTGTCGAAGCTATAGGGCAACGCAAACCTGTCCACAGCCCCAAATGGTTCAGCAATGACACGTGATTTAATCGGGTGTCGCATCTATGGCTATCGTGACCGTGACCATGAGTGATTAAACGTCACTAGTTTTGCAAGTCTTGAAAAACTTTAGGGGACACTCATGTGTAAAGTCTGCAAACAGTCCAGACATAATTTATTGCAATGCACCATAAATTTATTCTATAGACTGCACTACATATGTTAGTTCTTGTGTGGCACCACGTTCAAGGACAGTGCATAGAAATTTGTAAGGTTGTTGCCTACAGCTAAAGACTACGTCTGCAAATAAACTATGGATTTTCGGGGTAGGGAAGCCAATCAAGAGAATGTTCAGATACCCTTGATAAGAGTTTCTGTGAATCCACATTTACTGGTCAAAAGCGCTGGAGCCTGCTTATCGCGAATCTTATGCACGAGCCGGTTAAAGGATTCTGTTTTGGAGAAGCTAATGACGTCACCATCATTCGTAATACTGCACGGTATTAGTGATAAGGAGTCGGGAGCCTTCTGTCTTCCCCGTTGCCCAGGGCCTCCGAAGTGAGTGAGAGAAATGGCATAACCGTTCCGAAGTGGCAAACGCCTGAAACGCGTGATCGAACGCGTCCGCACTGCACGCCAATCGAGTGCGTTTGCATGGGATGCGAGAGAAAGTGGGCACGGCTCTATGCACAACAGAGGCAATAAGGAGCTGGATCACAAGTGTGGTGGTTGGCTTCGAGGAGGAAGAACACGTCACGATGGCGTGAAAGGAATGATATGCCGGCATGAACGATGCCATGGAGCGCGCGCAGGCCACGTTGCATTTCGCCGAACGATATGTTTTCGGATTGGAGCGACGTTTGCTTTGCACTCTGGCTGAACTGCGCGTTCCTAGAATTTGCGTGCGTGTACTTTACTCGGAATGTGGGACTGCAGTTATCGGGTTGCCAGGCTTTCTGATGACCCGTCGACGCAATATCCGATGCGTGGTTCGGACTTCCGCCGTTACATCTCTCTATTTGTTCCGCATGTATCTCAATCTAAGCCAGACCGTTCCAGGTTCATCTCGGTCGCGAAGTCGTTTATATAAGAGCCCGCAACGAAACTCTTCCTCATCACCCTTTCTCTGCAGACGTTGCCTTGTGTGTGTTTGTACAACATGATTTGACTTCGTCTTATTGTTTCGAATGTGGTTGTAGAGCTGTGATTCGCTCCCAGGATGTCAGGTCACACATACACTTCTGACGGTACGAAAGAAGGGGCATTGTTCGAGGGGCTCGTTTCTTTGTTAGACACAACTAATGAAACCATGAAACCAACAGGCATCTAAGCCAAGGAAATCGTTTTGTTGTTTCTTTATCCGTGGTGTACTAATTTCGACGTAAATTAAAAGGAATTAATGTGGACGAAAAATCACCCTTTCCGTCGGTGGCATCCGAACCTGTAACCTTCTGAGAGGCATCTGAGACTCCTGAGCGGCATCGAGAGGCGTTATGCTGCGCGGCACCTTTTGTTAAGATACCTCCTACGGGCTACTATGCTAAACAATTCATTATGAAGTTGTGATGCTCAGTTTGGCTCTATTGTTTTGTACGTCGTTACTCGCCGTGGCTTCAGTGTTTGCAACTTTCAGTGTTCATAACCAACAAGCCCGGCTCTCAACTTTAGCGATTATACCTATCTGTAGATCTATGGCAGTGTTAATGTTACAGGTGGCCTGAAAGATCCTGCGTACAAATACCACTTAATTGTCTCATGGGTTTAAAGAGACGGAGGCCTAAAAATTTGAGTTAAGCATCAGCAAACTTACCTGCCATCATTGCTAACTCATGCCATGGCCGGAAACTGGATTATTTAAACTGATTGAGATTTCACTAACTGTACGTTTGGACCAATGTATTTTATCCTGTGCTACGTTTATAATTACCGATCAAGGAGTTCATTCCAGTGGCGCCCACAAGAACAAATGAGCTTCCTATCAATGCTGCTGGCTCTGTTGTCAGACTAGTTCGTGCGCAGCGCATACACCTGTCTTGAAGGATGATCACTGCCGCAAAGAGCTCATTACGGCGCAAATTATCGCTAAATAGGTATTCTGTGGTCATCCGCACATTTTAATTCGCTGTTAAAGAGAAAAAGCAACAGTCAAAAGCTGAAAGAGGCTGAATGAATTCCGAGAAAACGCTGACGTGACGACTATGCTGACAGCTGCCGCTTGAACGCGCGCGGCTATGGGATTTGTAGCGTTAGCGTTGCTTGGGCGTACGATACGCTATTTCCCAAACTTAACGTACGTACACAAGACATGCGCTAACGCAAATCTTTGCGTATTCTATTCTGAAACTGCCTTATCAAAATTTACACGTCATGCGCTCAAAGCAACATTTTAGAGCACCGTAGCGCATCGCTTACGCGTATAATTGTCTGTGTTACTTCTTTTGATGATGACGACGGTGGCGCCGATGAAAAATATTTGTCGCCAATTGCTACACGGAGGCAATGTCCTCCTTCCAGGACATTTCCTTATTGTTCAATGGGTATATAGGAGGGTTTGTCGTAAGTGACTGTTGGACTGTTCAATAACAGAAAGAAAGAAAGCGGCGCGAAAAATCAATTCCGCGATGACCACTCTCTCTGATCAATTGAAATCATTTATTGCTTCTATACGGCGACCCTTAATTGGGCCTGCGGCGACCTGCCGTGTCCGCGGCATTCCCTGCAACTGCGAGGTAGGCAATGCAACATCAGCGCCACCACATAGGTCGCGGAGGCACGCCAGCGAATTCGAAACTGATTGATGGTGTCGGGAGGCCGGCTGACGACCCACTTCAAGGGGACCGACCCCATGGCGGTTTGGCCCGCGCGCGATGCTCGCTACCGGCACAACACGACGACGGGCAAGCACTTTAACTCACCGACGCGCTCACCTCGGTGCCTGGTCAAACTGGCGGCTGGCCAAACACGCGCGGGGGCCCCGGTGTCCCGGCCCGTAATCTCTGGCCAGCGCGCCAATGCTTGCCCCGCTTAGCACGCTGCCGCTTCGCCATTGCACCATCAGAGTGGGGTGCAGTTCCGTACAGCGCTGCCAAAGCTAGAGGAGACACGAGGAGGATGCACCAAGCAGATGTTAGGCGCTCGTTCCTTTCTTTGTAACGTCGCATGTAGCGATCCAGTGGTTGTATCTGCTCTTGATATTGCGATGTGACACATTCGTTTTGTTTATCAATTGAGAAGTGCGGAATGTTTGGCGTGCATGCTAAAGAGATGCAGCTATATCAAAGTCCTAACTTAGACTACTCAGAGAGGGTATGATTAAAAAGAAAAATAATGAATCGAAGGGGAGGGGACGAAGTGACGAAGTTCTGTTGAAGAATGTGTCTAGGTTAAAAAAAGTTTCAATAGTAAAAGAGGGACAAGGAGATGAGGCTTTAAATATCCCGATACAGTGTTCAGTCGGTAAGGTCGCCATGGAAGCACAACTTTTGGCGTATAGCGAGGTGCTCGAAATTTCAGGCTTTACCGCCTCATAACAGCCCCGAGTTCAACATAAGAGTGAAGAGCTCTTTGCGACGACGGCCGAACTCTGGTCGCTTCAATATTTAGATCATTTAAATATTGTAATCGTTTTCGAATGCCTCAATGAAAAGCCGCGCGAGTGCGTACCACGCGACGACGGGCACAGCGTAAGTTATAGATGAATACATACACTCTAGTAAGGCTGTCACGCTTTACATCGACAGATAATAGTGTCCTCGACTTATGTAGTACTGAATGGAACTATACTGAAAAAGGAACGTGTACACACATCAGGGATTCACAAACTCTGTCGCTTTCGGGCTACCGTTTACTTTTTTTTTTTTTCAACTTTATGCTATCGCGTCGTTCCGATCTTTCGTATACGTCCTCGCCTTCCTTTGTGCCGACGACCTCTCAACGCTATTTGTGTGTAAGCCTATAAATCTGGCAATGCGAGAAAAAAGCGAGTAATGACGGCACGCGCTTGTGCAAAGAGACGTGCCGGAACTAGGTCTGATGAGCCTTACCGTGCGCAGTGTGTCGACGGTTTATTCGGGACGCACGCGTCCGCTATAACGCATGTCCCGCGGTCATGTTGGTTCAGCGAGCTTTTGACAAGAACATAGTGTGCCCTGGCAGGTCGCAGCGGGCGGTTTAAACGCCGTTGGTGGATAAACGCGAGGACGCTGGCTTTGCACGATGGTCCCGATAGTTTTCCAAAAAGCTCCCGCGGGTGAAAAGGTCGTGTTTGTGTTGCGCGTGTCCGCGTGCAAGCCTGCGCGTACTTGCGAAAGTGCGCGCGTGTTTACTTTGCTATTAGAAATCGCCGAATAATCGTTGAATGAAAAAACGAAGAACGTGTCAACAGAAGAGATCTGGGCGCGCATATAGACGCGACCAATTGCTACTGGGCTCCCGTGTGTGTATATGTTAATGAACACGCTGTCTGCCCAGCTATATTGTGTATACCTATATATTATACATACGGAGTTGAAAGAACTACTCACATTGGAAGCAACTCAAACTTCCTTCTGCAAATTTTCAGAGAATGGAAGAGTTGAAAGTCGACACGAACTTGTTGCTGGGCGAGTTGGGGAACTTGACGACATCCTAATTTTAGCGCTAAAAAATACGAACACATTGGAGACGACAGGACAAGCGCTAAGCGCTTGCCCTGTGCGCTTGTCTTGCCGTCTCTCATGCTCGTCATTTTTAGCGCTAAGATCAAGACGTCGTGAAAGTTGTGCAGACGAACACTGAACCAGGACCTCCGTTTATGCAGCGGGCAATTGCAGCGCGCTAGAAACCTTTTCTGCTGAATAACTTGCTCAAACGTCGCTCACTGAAGCAAGCGTCTAAGAGGAAAGGGGCATCGCCAATTAAATGCGTTCGCGCTCAACCTTGCAATGTCCGCGTGACGGCTTTCTTTTCGCCCGAGGGGGTCGCTTTTTTCTGTAAAGGTCAAACCTGCTCCTCGTTTCAAAGGTCTGTACCATTTGCAATAAACCACGCGCGCATCGATATTTCGCTCACTCGCCTAATAACTAACTCCTGTCATGCGGGTTAGCCGAGGGGTGACGCAAACGCGGAAGAACGGAATGCGCGATCACGTGCTCTGGTTGTCTAGACAGCTTACATCATGCGGGCTCGTGCACACAAAAATGTTGAAATTCAATAAGGGGCGGTTGATATACTTGCGTGGGTGAAAAGTTTTGAGAACCGTATACGCTCAGCCTGCTAATCAACGCCGGTGCTAGGCGAAGGCAGGAATGCAACGATGGCGGTCGCATTGATAAGGAAAATGATCGTGGAACAGGCAACGACGACGATTTCTCAATTCAGCATAACTTCAGCGTGAATCCTACTACAGGAAGTCCAACGGATGAGCTTATAGACAATGCGGAACCTTGAGAAGTTAAGTTCAGTAGGCCTCAAGGGGCTGCTTGTCATGTATACTTCCCGCTTTCGTTAGTGCGTGCGTCAGTCTACTTGCTTTGGTGAAGGCGCATCGGATTGCAGAGGACCTATTGGCCATTTGCGCTTTCTCGTATGTGGTGGGCTCATCACCAATTTCCAGTAAAACAGCGCCGGGAAACACGAAAGACCAGACGAAGAGGAACGACAAACACGCAGGGCGCACTGACAAATTAAAGTTTATTCAATGGATGCGCAGAATGAGTATCGGGTATACATGAATAAACAGAAGATAGCAAAATTCGAGAGGTAGAACAGAAATATGAGATATACCTTGTATTTTCCTATCTTATGTTTATTCATGTACATCCAATACTTATTCTGCGCAACTAGTGAACGAACCTTCGGTTAGCACGCCCGGTGTACGTGTTGTTCCTCTTCGTCTCATCCCCTATATTCTCTGGCGCTGTTTAATTGCAAGTACAAACCAACTATAGCGTCCAATTGCAAGTACAAACCAACTAGCCCAAAAATACGGCTTCACTGATCACCAAGATGTCTCATTAACTAAATAGTGGCAGGTCGATTCCACGAAAGATCTAAAAAGGGTGTATATTTGATGTTTCCGATTTTCCTGATAATTTTGTATGTTGTGCACATATGATTGCACAGCACGAAATCGCAGTTCGTTTTCAAATAAAAAATTTTTTCAACACAGCGAAATTCGACAAGTGTCGCCGGTTGCCGACGACCATTTTACGAAGAATGCGTTTTCGTAACTTCGGAACCATGCTGGCAGCTACTCAAGCTATATATTACAAATATCTTTCTTTTTGGCGGAAGTAGAAGTAAAGAGGAAATAGCTCTTATCATTTCATGGAATTCTGAGTAAATTATGTATTTTTAAAAATTCACGAAAAACGCTGCGTTTTTGAAAATCAGTCAAATTTGGGACGCTATGGCTACTTCTGTGAACATCTTAGCTTGTTCATATTTGCAGTATGAATAGGCCTTTATGTGAATAATGAACCTCTGCATTTGTATTTCTCTAATAATTTTCAAAGTACTAAATTTTCATGCTCGAAACACCAAAAAGAGAAAAGTGCTCCTCCATTCAAAAATCTATAATAAAAAAAACCCAATCTCAATTTTGTTCAAAGTCCCCCAAAATGTTCTCAAAGGACTGCAGAATGATATTATGAAAAAACATGTTGCATCATTTTTGTTAGAACGAAAGCAGAAAATGTCAAACATTGTGTTTCCATAGCGTGGTGGCCACTGCGTAAAGGACATCTCTAGTAACAAGAAAATACAGTAACACGTCTTTTTTCTTCTCTGAGCTTCGCTAAACAGCAGTAATGATCTATTGTTGGAAAGTGGGAACAGTTTTGTGAAGAAAAAAAAGATCGTTCCAATTAAATGCATTTGCGACACCACTTACATTCCTCGTCGACGGGCAGCACGGACATTTTCATTCCTCTGGATAATTTTTTTTTAGTAAATGCGCTTATATAAAAGTAACGAAGCTAAACGCGAAATATGTGTAGCTGAGTCGATCATGCATTGTAAGAATGAGAGAAATCGCAAATGGCGGCAGGGGTGAACGGCGAGTACCGCAGTGCAACCTAAGCACAGCAGCCACGCATTGTTTGCCAGGCTTTGTCGCTATGCACGAGAAAAAGCTGGGGTGTCGATTGCGTTGGTTACACGATACATTTTTCACCGCTCGTCGCTCTCCCGCCCGGTCTCTGGATCCGCACCGTGCGGATCGTGTGGCCCGCGCTACAAGCACTCGTGTAAACGGAGTAGCATGCGTTAGGCGGACAGGTGCAAAGGGCGGCGCGATGGACGCCCGCCTGAGCAGACGACAGCAACGAGTACGGCTGTGCCAGTCAGCCAAACACCACCTGAGATAGAAGTTAAGCATCCAAATTGTGCTTCACTTTGATGCGATCACTATCCTACGCTCTGAAGGTGGCTATGGGTATAGGCGTTATAGCCATGGCCGAGATTTTGCACGGACTGCCTCATGGTGCACAAAAAGAAAATTCCGCTGCAGCAGAATTTTCGTTACGTAGAAGATATCGGATCGAGACTCTTTTGCGGAGGGTCATGAAGCAGGATGCGCGCTCATTTCAAGAGGGAAACCAGATCTGCCAGCACTCCTTCAAGAGAAAGAAGGATATGCAAAACAAAGCAGATGCAATGCAAACAAAACGTGTTTTGTCCGTGGCCAGAACTGCTGCCGCCAATCTTCACGTAATCGATTCTTTTTAAACTCTGCATTGATCACATAAGGTTTGACGACGTACACATTTGGGCCAACAAAAACCACACCTCTTGGCGACCGCTCTCCAGAAATTCATTTCCATTCATGAAGAGACCTTGGCTTTTTATACCAATCTCTCAATTCTGGCACAGCACATCATCATAAGAGACGCATGGAGGGAATGCGTTCTTTAGCACTCAAGATATGAATTATACTCAACTGAAATAGATGAAAGAAAAAGAGGCTACAACTGAAAGTGCATAATGTGGACTGAGGGATGTCTAAACACTGGCGTGAAGTCGCAAACCACGCGAATGCATTTAATTGGAACGGTCTTTTTCTTTACAAAACAGTTCCCAATTTCCGACCATAGATCATTACTGTTGTTTAGCGAAGCTCAGAAAAGGAAAAAGACGTGTTACTGTATTTTCTTGTTACTAGAGATGTCCTTTGCGCAGTAGCCACCACGCTCTGGAAACACAATGTTTGACATTTTGTGCTTTTGTTGTAATAAAAATGATGCAACATGTTTTTTCATAATATCATTCTGCAGTCCTTTGAGAACATTTTGGGGGACTTTGAACAAAATTGAGATTGGGTTTTTTTTATTATAGATTTTTGAATGGAGGAGCACTTTTCTCATTTTGGTGTTTAGAGCATGAAAATTTAGTACTTTGAAAATTACTAGAAAAATACAAATGCAGAGGTTCATTATTCACATAAAGGCCTATTCATACTGCAAATATGAACAAGCTAAGATGTTCACAGAAGTAGCCATAGCGTCCCAAATTTGACTGATTTTCAAAAACGCAGCGTTTTTCGTGATTTTTTAAAAATACATAATTTACTCAGAATTCCATGAAATGATAAGAGCTATTTCCTCTTTACTTCTACTTCCGCCAAAAAGAAAGATATTTGTAATATATAGCTTGAGTAGCTGCCAGCATTGTTCCGAAGTTACGAAAACGCACTCTTCGTAAAGTGGTCGTCGTCAACCGGCGACACTTGTCGAATTTTCCTGTGTTCAAAAAAAAATTTTATTTGAAAACGAACTGCGATTTCGTGCTGTGAAGTCATATGTGCACAACATACAAAATTATCAGGAAAATCGGAAACATCAAATATACACCCTTTTTCGATCTTTCGTGGAATCGACCGGCAAGCCCTGCTCCATTGGTAGTAATGGCAGGATAAGAATAGAAATAATGGAACGTGTAGCTCGACGTGTTAAGTGCTCTAGGAGAGTATCAGACATTTAAAAAACACTGCCACGACGATATATTGCATTGAACGTCTGGTTATACTCTTACGAGCGTTTTGGAAGCCTGAGAATGGTGACGGTGACTACATATTTTCTTTAATGAGGCCTTCCAGCACGCGCATGTGTAGCTGGTTTGTCGTCGATCCCCCCCCCCTCCCACCCCCGCCTTTTATTTTTTCCTTTTGGAGACTGAAACTGAAAATGGTTCGTTTCAGCGTACCAAGGAAATAAAGGCAAGAAAAAAAAAAATGAAAGAACGAAGACACGTTGCATCGTAGCGTGCTCGTTCAGATTTCTGGCAGAATACAGTTTCGCTCTTCTGTCTATAAGAAGGGAGCCGCCTCTGTTAATGGCAACTCTGCGGACGTACTGTATGCAGCTGGGTGTCAGGAAAACGAAAAAAAAAAAAAGAAAGGCCCGAACGGCGTAATTTCTTCAAGGCTGCGTCGCGATTATTATGCACCTCGTGGGTGAGCGAACAAAGGAAGTGTCTTTGAAGAAAAGGTAAAATAGACCATAGCAGATTAGTATTATACAAAGAAAGTATTTATTCGCTGTCCATGTTTGTGCGCTTTTAACGTTCTTAGATATGGGCTACCGACGTGCCCAGGTTGGCACATCGGTGGACTTTATTTCTAGTGCGACGGGAACAGTCCTGAATTTACTTCGCGATTCATATTTCTGCGATTTTATAGTTCTTAAAAAATGGAATAAAAACGTACCCAGATTCCCACTTCGGTGATTACGAAGGAAAAAAAATAAGGCCACATGTGCCGAGATAAGATAAGCGAAAAAGTGTAGAAAGCACAAATACGTAATTTTGTAACGGCAGTATAAGCACGGATACAACGTCACTTCAGATTTGGACGATAACACACTGATTGGTGCATATGGAACGGCGGCAAGGGCAAACACTGATATCTTTGATCGTTGCGTTCTCTTCCGCTATAAGTGGGTTGCTTTCGAGAGACTACAGTAAACAGTGCCTCGGTTACTCCACCTTCGTTGTGTGACGCAGCGAAAGAAGAGAACATGATGGGACTTCGGTGGAGCGGACATGCATAAATAAAAACGTGGGAGTAAATAAACAAATAAACATAAACAACATCGCCACTGAAAGTTTGGTGGTGAGAATTCAATGCTCACTGGAAAGCTCACAAACACAGACACGCTTCTCTTTGAAGTCTCGAGGAATGATACTGGGAAGTATGGAAGAAACGGCGAACGGAAAGTCACGAATTCATTGAACGACTCTACTTCTAAGACGACGCAGCCACAGTTTTGCGGATGAAAAGAAGTCGCTCTTTTTTCTAATTTGTAGCGAAGAAAAAAAAGTAAGGAAAGCTGTCTTTTGACAGCAATAGAGGAGGCGTTGGAAGGAATAACCGGCAAAAAAAAAAACAAAAAAAAACAGAGCATCTCTTATGCCTCAGACGACTCGAAGGCGAAAGCCATCATCATCTTTTGCTTCACAGTCGATGTATTGTTCCTTCCCCGCCCCCTTCCGAAAGCTTTCTGTACCTAACATGATTTTGCGCTGCCTCCAAGATCGGAGGCATTGCAAGCTTTGTGCACCTCACCTGGTTTTGCACTGCCTCCGTGATCGGCCGACCTTTGACCAAGTGACGATGTCGTGTGATGACGTCATCATGTGGCGTCACGTATCTGACGTCATATGGCGTCGTGATCACGTGATAATTATCTTCTGCATCACTCGTGCTGATGTCGACGGTCAATTTTTGCGTTCGACGAGGCATCTAAGGCTTTCGCCTTCATAACGTAAGAAAAGGATAGCTGCAGTTCCACGACTGGGCACGAAGCCGTTTACAGGTAAATAAAAAGCTTACAAAAGGAATAAACAATAATAATAACAGGCTCTCTCGATACATCTTATAGAGCAAACCTCTTGAAGGAAACAACGGAGGCAGATACATACAGATGTAAGATATTCAATTGAATGTAATACAACGTAAACGTAAAATTTTTGAGAGTATTGCGGCAACTAGACTATTTGGCCTCGGTACTCGAAGAAAGGCCGCTCTTTGACGGAATAAAAGAGCTCCTTCGTTGTTAGCGCTTCACCTTGACTCTGAACCGAGTCAGAGCTTCCGGTGGGAGACCGCCAGCCGATCAGCGCTTTCATTCAGAATCGCGCGAGCGTGAGGCGGGCGACGCTCGACTGCGCCGCCGTCGCCGACGCACGCAACTCATCCCCTTCCTTCCCCGTGCACTCCTGCCGGTCGACGAATTCGCAAGGCAATCACCGCCACGGCTGGCTGGACGACTTGTCAACGCCAGGATTGCTGCACCCATAGAGCACACACCCTTGCTCAATGCCTCGCTCGCCGCATAGAGTTTCCTGCACAAAAATTACCAGCGGGAGTTACAAATATCAATCAATCAATCAATCAATCAATCAATCAATCAATCAATCAATCAATCAATCAATCAATCAATCAATCAATCGATTCGCCGCTGTGGTATAGTGGTTATGGGGCTCGACTGTCGACTCGCGAAGGTCGCGGGCTCGGATCCCCACCGCGGCGGCCGTATTTCGATGGAGGTGAAATGCTAAAGGCCCGCGTACTTAGATTTAGATGCACGTTAAAGAATCCCAGGTGGTCGAATTTTCCGAAGCCCTCCACTAAGGGGTCCCTCGTTATCATATCGTGATTATCATACCCCAACAATTATTACAATCAATCAATCAATCAAGCGTACCGGGACACACTGTACATGCTCACGTGTGTGGTGGCTGGTATGCATCATTAAAAAAAGAAAAAGAAAGAGGTAAGCGAAACCAGCTTATACGGGAACTGTCCAGGATATGCGTAGCGTTATACGGTAGTCGTCTTGATATTTGCACTGTTGTTGCGGTACGATTAAAGAAGATATGTACATATACACATTTATACGTATTGTCTTATATTACACTCCATACGTGAATCTTGTTCGTCTCCTTTTTCATTTTTACGTGTACCTTGCGCTGCATCCTCACTGCGTTTCCTTTTGTGGGTGTTTTGTACATGTTGGTTCCAAAAAGGTTTTTTTGGTTTCAAACGAAATTCTTCGACCGATTTACCACGTAGTGATGCGTATCAGATGCCACAGGCTAGAGGACACGGACACAAGCGTAGCGAAACGATGTTTGTTTTGCCAGTTCCCCTTCACGTGTCTCTACGCCTGCACCGGTAAACCTTTTTTCTATATATGATCTGCTTATACTGTCAAGTGCACGAATACGTTGATGCTTTATTTGCTTTTTTTACGTCGGATAACTTCAAAACTTTGTTTTCCAATGCTGTACCGGTGCACTGTGTCCTCGCTCCCGTTCGTACTGGAAGTCATCATTCCGGCAGCGTGACATGCACTGCGCGAAGGACGCGCGCAGTAAAAAAAAAAAGAAAAGAAAAAAGTTAACTCACTCATCCGTGCCATGCAGCGCACGTGCTGATATCTATATCGGACTCAGTGCTGTGCCTGTTCGAGCGATGCGTGCAGGGTGCGTGGAAAGAGCGCGGCTCATCGGCGTATGTAGATGCGCGCGGAGCACAGTGCACCGTCATTCTTTAGGGCTACTATACTTCCCTCGAAAAGTCGTGCGTCCCTCCTTCTGTAACGTAACAACAAGTGGGCGGATCCTGGAGATAGGACAATACTGACTTCAAATGTCAGCGCAAAAAAACGACAGGACACAAGAAGACGCACACAGCGCTGTGCGCGTTTTCTTCTGTATGTCCTGTCGTTTCTTGCGCTGATATTTGAAGTATGTACAACCAACAAGATAGAGAGAGAGAGAGAGAAAGAGAGAAATGATTTAATGCAATGCTGGAGATGTTTGGTTATTCGCCTGACATGCTGCTCCTGGTGCTGAGCACCTGGCAACACTGAACCGTGAAAGAGATGGCAAGAGACGACAAAGGTCCTGCATAGGATTTCGTTTATGGACAACACATCTACCGCAACAAGTAACTGATCGTATATACAGGTGGTGCAAAAAGGAAGCAGGACACTACGGATGTCAAAGCACTGGTTAATGTCCTCTGGTGTTGGCTACTAATGGCTAAAGGACGGTTAACGTCTTCTGGTGTTTGCTGAATAACGACTAATGTCGACTGGCTGCCACATAATGGGTAAATATTGTTTGCGCGTTATCTGTCCGTTCCCCAGTAGTTACGAGAAATCGTTGAACAGGTTATGTCGCTGGAACCTGTTCTCTGTTCAACGATTATCATCACTTTAAGCTGCCGCTTTCCCCTGAACGTCTGTCTTGTTTGCATTTCCCAATAGCCGTTTCTGCCAATTTCCCTAGAAACCTCATTGGTTTCTACAATTTCAAGCGCATAGTTCATCGTTCAGTAAGTTTAGTGCCAAATAAAGGCTCCGCTTTCCCTGCAATGTCCCCTTCTATAGCTGACGCAGGCACTTGTCATATAATATGCTTCAATGTTTCTTTTTTTGAAAACACTAATATTTGTAATGAATATTGAAGGAACTACATCGAGAGGGAGAGAGAAACGAAGAGGAAAAGCAAGGAGGTTAACCAAGCTTTGGCTCGGTTGGCTACCCTGCACTTGGGGTGGGGGAAGGGGAAATAACAGAAAGGAAAGGTAGAAGAAAGAAGAAGAGTAAGAAAGATGACCAGTTAGCTTGAAACTACACAGTTCACAGGCGCTCGTGAAGTCCGGTGTTCCTCAAGAAGCACAAGAGGGCTTTCGTGGCCTTACATATATGCGAGACCGTAGGCCAAGGACCCAGGAACTTTTCTGTCAGTGGTCTTGAATCCAGGTTGAATGCAACTACATCGAAAGTGTGCATTGTTCTTGTAGGTGTGCTGCGTTAAAATTAGGACCTAAATCTGCCTTGCTGGCTCATAAAAGCGTTGCGTATGCGTCGGTTCCCACAGTGCGTTTAGTCTGTATAATTTCTGTCCACGAGACTCACTTTTTTCAGTCCTTCGCAATCGTGTTTATGTTGCAAAAGGACGTGTTATGCCGCAATCACGTTTCGCTACTACACGGTTACTACATCAGGATGCGTTAGGTTGCGTTATAAAAGGTAAACACCGCCGTCGGCCAGTTTCCTCGCTCGTGATAATAGAGGAAAAATAGAAAGAAAAGGTCAGAAAGGGGCTACGGACGGTTACGCATGACTTGCCTTGACGGCTCGGTCGCAGCATTTGCTGCAGGGGACAGGTCCATGGCACCATCCCAGGTCAATTGCGGGCCCTATTTATTGCGAAATTCATCTGTGGAAACGAACAGCCGCTCGTTAAACTTACAACGTTCTCCCCGAAGCCGACAATTAGTGAACTATGTGACTTTTTTTATTCATTGAATAGAGCTTGCGAAAGAGAACCCGATCGTTTGATTATACTTCAGCGAAGGTCGGAAGCTGCCGCGCCGCCCTATGTGTGAAGCAGAAGGAAGGACATTCAATTCAACTGAATAAAGCTTAGGAAATACCTTGATTGCTGGGGAGACCTAATCCTTGCGTTATTGTTTAGGCTGGAACTTATCTGAGGTTACGAAGGTAGTAACAATAGAAATTATCATGTTAAAATGACGACTCGATATCCATTTCGAAGAACTGGTAAAGAGAGTGCCCTGAGTATGTGGCTAACGACGGATTTTTACGTGGGAAGTTGAGCACATGAGTTACGAGTCCCTTTATTGCCAACGTGCCGCTTTTGTAGATATCCGTGAAGTATATAGACGATAAATCTTAATTAGTGAAATAAGGACGAATATAGCATGGAGCTACATGTGAGCAGATCTTAGAGCCGAATACGCTGACAACTCTCTGACTACGGTGTCGAGCGCGTCGTAAGTCATACGCAAGTGCGCCAGTGAATGCATCAGAGGCGATCAGTATCCCGTTCGTGGATTTGCGATTCCTATAGCACTCACGTGCTGTCTTTTCTTCAATATTTGCGTTTTTCACCGCTCGTAGCAAGAGCTAATGTCCCCTTACAAATAGAGCACTTCCGTACCGCTATGCTCTGCTTGGCTTAAATTACTGCTGTTCCTTCTGATGGCTTTCGCGGTAGCCCAGTTTGTCATTTTACTTCATCTCGCCTTGTCGTGCGTTTTAGCTCCGTGAACGATGATTAGGCATCGCGCAGATCGATTATAACTGTCGCGTTTACGTCAGAGACCGAGAAACGTTTGCCCAAGCTATAGGACACTGCTCGAAACTCTTAACACAGTTGCGAACTTACTGAAAACTGATCGTTGACCCCTACCTTGGCAAACGAAATACGGCACTGCGCAAGTGAAACGGATATGGTAAGCTTCAACATGTGACGCTTACACTGTAGCAACGCACGCTGGTGGGGCAACAAACTTCAGAGCAATTCACTGGTTGCACCACGACCTGTCTGCGGTACACGCTGGTTGCGCCAACTACTACTCAGACTGACCTAACGTAACCTCCCCACCCCATTCCCCTCTTTCTACCGCCTTCACAACGAGGGTTGCTCTCAACATCGTTACAAGAGCTAATACAAAATCGCCTTTAGTGCTCGAAAAACAGCGTTTTTCGTCTCCGCGCTTTGCGTAATCACTGTAGGAAATCCGGCTTAGGAAGCGCGGCTCGCAGCAGAAACCACAGTGCGGACAGCTATTTGAGAAAACATGTAGGCAGCGGCGTTTTGAGGCCCCGCTGGGTTCAAGAAAGGCTGATGGTTTTGCGAAACAAAAGACGACAGGAGGGGCAACGGCGAGTAAAAAGGGACTCTCGAAAGAGCTCTCGTACGCACGAAACAGTACACGTAGATACACACGCACATACATCAGTCACAGGCACACAAAAAGGCCAACAATGAGAAACACGAGGCGGATATAATCGCTCGTGTGTCTCCGCGAGTGCTCCGAATCCTCTCCGAAAGAAACCTCTCTGCCGATTCTACCTTCGAGCCTCTGGTCTCTCCTGTGACTAGTTGCGGCACTAGCGCACGCGAGACCCCTTCTAACCCCTGAGAGGAGGGAGAGGACCGCAGTCGAGCAAGACCCGCAGAAGAGGAAGACACGCAGGGAGAGGGTGCCGGCGAAAAGGTTCTCCAGGGGGCACCGGGGGCGAAGGGCGCAGAGGCGGAGAGTTTTGTCGCGTGCGCTTGGCAGCTGGCTGGAAGGTTGTGACAGGAAGGGAAAGGAGCTTTCGCTTCTGCCCTTTGCTCTGGCCCGTTTTCGTTTTCAGCCGGTGGCAGCTTTCTCTCTCTCTTTATCGACTCTTCTCCTCCGATGCGAACCGCTAGCGGGTTTCCTCCTCACCGGCCTGTCTCCGCCGCGCGAGAGACGCGAACAATTTGCATCGGTGGCGCGAACGTATAAAGCTAGCCCCACGGGCGCTCGCCCGCCGAAAGAAAGTCTTGTGATTGCGCTCGACGCTGGTGGGATTCTCGTGTTTTTTTGATCGCTTCGCCTCGTCACTCCGCTGTCTTCGGACGGTTCGCCGCCGGCACCGGCTTCGAGATTCTTTTTCTTTATTTTTGATACCCAGGAGTGTCTTGTGCGACATTTCGTCGGAGGAGTGGAATTTCCGGGAACCCGAGGAAAGAAAGCGTTCCTTTTTATCCCTTCCTTTTATTTTCTTTTTTCTTTTCACGCTTCTGAGAGGATGTTTGGCTCGCTAGCTCGGATCGAGTGAACGGAACGGAGAAATGGACTTTCGCGACTCAAGTACCGTTACATTTTTATCTTCCTTCATGAACTTCGGTATCTAATATACTTGATGTTTAACTTGTTGCCTCGTCCTGTCGGTATTTCCCTCTCTAAGACTGAAGTGAAGTGAGTCGCGTGTATTGTTTGTTTACAAGCGGCGGAAGTGATATTACGCGAAGTTGATAGACGGCGTGACGCCTGACGGAAGAGGCGGAGTTGTTCTCCCTTCAGTTTTGGGCACGAAGTACGTAGGAAGTGGATAAACCGTAAATTAAATCAATTCCTTCACGCTCGTCATTCTTCGGAGAAGGAAGCACTGACGAACATAAAGAAAGAAAGAAAATGAATGAGAGCGGAGCGTAGGAAAGAGTATAGAGTAACATGGTGCAGACCAGAACCGAGGGCTTGTATGGATAGACGTAAGAAGCCCACACATTGAGAAGGCTGTGAGCGTCTCATTGAAAGCCTGGAACGCTATTGAATATAAGAAGCCTTTGCAAAATCAGACTGGATAGACCCCCTGTGCATCGTACGTGTGCGTCACAAAAGGAACAGAACTCTATTCTGGAAGAAGCCACGAAAAAGCTCACTCGAGAGGCTGTCGTTGCATCAGGACTCGCCGTGGCGTGACGCTGCCGCGAAGATTCGCCCAGGACGTCTGTGCTCGACGTTTGCGATCTCGAATCGTTCCCGTCTTCGGCCGGCGTTGTGCACACACGTCTACAGATACACAAGAGTGAAAGCGCAGTCCTTTCCAACGGATTTGAAACCTGAGAATCGATGACGCTATCGGCTACGCAGTGACCTGACCTTAACTGCAAAGATTTGCCGGAACGGCGCTCATTTCAAGTCACCAAATCGCTTCCGCCTGTCGCAGCAAGCCACGGTGACTCCGTACACGAAGGAACTGCAGTCTCGGCGAGAATTCGATTGCCCAGCGAAGCGGGACGTGAGCGTGGGACACTGCCGTCTTTTCCGTGTTCGTCCGGAAGCGGAGACAGCGGCTCGGAAGCGATGATTTTTTCCATCTCGACCAACGGCGATGCGCTGCCTCGCCGCGCGGACCAGGCGCCCGTGCCGGGTCAGGACTCCGGCGGCCCGCCGACGACGAGGACAAATAACGCCAGGAACGGGTGAGAAATCGTATAACCATGTCAGTATTGCTTTTCCGGTGCTGCTTTGCCGTCTCTGTGCTGCGTGCAATGCCCGCGAAGTTCTTTCGTATAATCACCAAGCCGATGGATAGACGCTTCCGATTCAAATATTCACACCCTTAACACAAGTGATCTGGCGGTTACGCTAAGTGTCTTCTTTATCGATCATGTGTTTAATTGAGTTTTCATTCGCTCCGAGAGGCATTTAAGCTTATCTTCACTTTCTTCAAAAGTACGCGAAAGTGGCGCTACGCAGCAATATCCTGCCAGTGCCGACTTTCGGCCGCCCTGGATATTTCGGTACAGGCACGTAGGCAAGGGGGGGGGGGGGGGGGCGGGGGGCCCGGGCCCCCCCCGAAATTCGTCCAGCCTTCTATGTGCCTGGGCAACTTTTTTTCTTTTTGCCGTGGAAAGACTTTCTTTCGAACATTTAGGCTTTGGGCCCCCCCCCCCCCCCGAAAAAAAATCCTGGCTACGTGCCTGTTTCGGTATCACCTCCACCACTGACACCACCATTGAGGCTCTCATACAATAATGATAAACTCCGTGATCATAACGCAATGTAGCTGCGCGAATACATCTGTAGTTCCCGTCAATGCATAGTTTCGAAATAGTCTTTTAATTATCGTTAGTGCAGTCGACGTTGACCGCGTGTTTTCTTTTTTTCGCAAAAGCCACATGTTGAATACGAAAAGGAGTACAGTTGTTATGTGAGCGAAATGTTCAGGCCGTTTGCGTAATTTCGCGGTTACGGAGTTTACGTTTAGTTTAAAAGGATCCTACAATGTATCGGACTTGTGTGACGACCAAATGAACTCATTGTGAGCTTTTCTGTGGCGCATATGTTTTCCTCAGACCAGAGCTAATTTCCAAGGAAAGTTGACCGTCGGTGTGCTGTATGAGAATGCGTAACCGCAATGCATTTATCAAGTTTGCTCTTAAGGGGGAAAAGAAAGCTTTTCTTACTCAACCAGCTCATGCTTGTGTGTACATCGCACCTTTTTATTCGCATTGTCAAATCTACATATATGAACACGGGCAGGTGCAAGAGTCTTCATTTTGATTGGCGTAGGATATCTTGAGGAGTGCATTCTTGACCTTCATTTCTCCTCTAATTGCATATGTAAAACGCAGACAGAAGTTACTGTAAACGTAACGAAACGTCCTCACAGTCAGTCAATGTACCCAGCCACAAATTTTAATTCAACTCAGTAAATTTTATCGCGGCATAATCAGGCTTAATACAGCATTGTATCTGTTAACTTAATGTGTTCAATGCGTCCCTAAGGCTTAGCTGTGTAATGAAGAGTTACTCATATACCACGTCTTGAAACGTTAGTCCCTTGCATCATTTCTCAACACGAGAGAAATACAGAGTTAAATAGGAAAGACATGGAAACTAACCAGGTGCTGGTTTCCGGTTCCCTCCTTGCCAAACAAAACTTTGCAATGGCAATGCACCTGTAGGATTAGCGCTTCCTTACACGAACTAATCAAGCTTAATTAAGTGTGTAAGGAATACCTCCGTCGACGGTCGACGTTAATTGTACGCTGACGTGCATATGACGCGAGCGCCAGACGTACAACCACATGTCGTCGCTGTCGCCGTCGCGAGACGTTGGGACACGCCGACTGTGCGCGAAACGCGGAGGAGCGTGACGGACGTGCGCAACGCAGCGCGCGTGACGCGAAGCGAGGAAGCCACAAAGGCGCGCTGCGGCGCCGGCGACGCCCTATGGCCTCGCGACAGTTCACGGCTCAACGGGCGCCCTTGCCAGTCGCGTGTGCACAACTACGACGATGCATTCTTTCTCTTCGAATCTTGCTTCCTCCCTTGCCTGATCTGATCGTCCGATCGACAAGCAAGCAAGAAGCTTTTGTGTCATGCGTCGGAGTTCCGTTTCCTTCGCTAACAGGCGTGTCGCTACGACTAACTCGAAGAACCCGAGCGCTGCGCTCGCGTCTGATTTCTGGGTATTCCAACTTCGTACCTTCAAATAGCAAATAGCTTTAGAGTGATAAAAATTCACTTGACATTTGTGACACTTTATCCCGTAGTAACAATCTGGCTGTTTGAAGAACTCTATGCAGGGAATGCATGATTCAGACAACTAGGAAACAAAAATATGAAAAAGAAAAATATAGGTGACAATAGATGTGTAATGCAATATGAGAAAAAATAACAAGAGTGTAACGTTACCGCAGAGCGCATTCAAATATCCATCCACAACGACGTGACGGCTGATGTCATATACGAGGCATCACTTCGCGTTTCGCTGCAGAGGACTTGTGGGACATGTAGGCGACATGTTTCTGAAGCACTGATATATGCAGGCCTCCATGCAATGATGACATCACAGGTGAAACATAGGGTTACGTTTTCTTTGCCGTTAAAAAAAAAGTTAGGAGCTCTTCCCCTGTCGGGAAAATGGAGGCAAGCGCAGCTTGACATGTGCATGTGTGCATGCCTGACCTACTACTCTCTTTTCTTTCTTTCTTTCTTTCTTTCTTTCTTTCTTTCTTTCTTTCTTTCTTTCTTTCTTTCTTTCTTTCTTTCTTTCTTTCTTTCTTTCTTTCTTTCTTTCGCATTGCGCAATATTCCCTCCTAACTGTTTACATCCTCCATGCCGGGAATCAGACCTTCACCCACGTGCTTAGCAGCGCAGCACTTTTGTTGCTACAGGCTACAACGACAGTAATGCGTGAAACAATGAAATGTAACAATGAAAGAGAGCAATGCAATGTGGCAACGTGAAATGACAAGCGACCTCGACAAAAGATCAGATTGCCATATCAGAAAAGGATGATCGCCGACAAGCCCACGATCGAGCAAGCATCAATTATTTGAAAACGGCGCATCCAAGTACGCGTGTGACTGGTACACCTTCGAGGGCCGCATTTGTGTTCGCTCGCAGTTCTGAACACTCGCCGGCATCAGTTTTTCGCGAACTGTGCCGCCACCACCGAAATATGTAACTTATAAAAGATTCGCTTAAAAAGCGATAACCTTGACGACCATGTGTATAACATATCGATGTAGGTGACGATGGGAAGAGGGCGCAGCATCACCTTTTCGAACCTCTCGAACAAACACACTCGTGAACAACGCCTCCTTATACGTCATCCACTTTTGAGCCGTTTTGACAAATAGCCGCGTCAGGCCAAGCATTTTTGAAAGGCTGGGGCGGGAAACGTATAGGGAGCCTGCGCGCCAAAGTGCGCCCTCTCGTGGCTCTGCTCTAGAGGGACCCCCGCAAGACGGGTCGCCCTGATCAATCTTTCATGATTCTTCGGCGAAGGCCGTACTTAAAGGATAGTTTCCAAGCTATAGTGTCTGGGCTTCGGCAACGTATAGTCGGTCGCAGTGTTCTGAAGAGTGCCAGCACGGGTTTTTCATCGGGCATAACGACACGAGAGAAAGCAGACATTACTCAAGCGTCGCGATGAATGTCTAGTTCAGTTACATCGGTTTGAGTTTGGGAGCACAAAGCATATAAGCGTAGGATGCTCCGTTTTCTGTAAGGGGGGAGTAAGTGTTTCCAGGTTCAAGCCGACCGAGCCACAGCATTCGTTTTTATTGTTACGAACCTGACGCTCACCATTAATTAATATTTGTTTCGTTCTTTTTTATTATTATTGTTGGTGGTGGTGGTGGTTCTTTTTTTTTTTGCGATGAAAAATCGCCATGTAAGGCATATTGCTTGGCGTGTATAATACGTGTGCTGCGAGGCCTGCGTTATGTGTGAATTGAAACAGTGTCCTATGGTGCCACGTTAGAGTGAACGCCTGCGGAACACCGGCATGGCGCCATTTGTTTCGACGACAAGACGTACTATACCTTGCTTTGCCAAGTATACGCGCACGCGTTTCAAGAAGAGTCGTCATTTTTTGTCCGAGCTCACAGAGCACCCTCTACAAACGCCTGTATTCAACACGCCGCTCACTTCCTGTCCTAACTGCTCTAGTTCCAGCAAGTCCGCATTGACCATGCAAATTTCTATTGCTTCGTTTCTTCGACCGTGTATTCTCCACACACAATGTATACCGCGTCATTTGTCATCGTTAATTTCATGCTCCGTATATTCTCTTCAGCCCCCTCTTTATTGTCGCGCGCTCCAATTCTTTGTTTTCGAGCTAACAACTTGTCCACGCTTCAGCAGGTGGTAACTAACAACTTACAAAAGCGGCACGCGGTTCAAGCAGGAAATCATACCACTTCCGGGTTGTCGTCTGAGCTAAGCGAGAACGCGTCGGGCTGTGCAAAACAATAAAACAGACGAGGGGCATGGCCGCAGTGGTCCAGAGCATGGTTTATGAAACGGGCATGCGTGAGCGATATGGAAGGATTTTATTTTTATTCTTACAGAGCACTTTCGTGTGCCGAGTGTACGACCGTAAAAAAACGACGCTGAGAGTGCAAAGGTCTCGGCGCCAGCGGGGAACCAGAGGTTATACACCACAGTGCAATCGTTTGTTCGTTCTCGCTCGTTCTTGTCGCTGGTGACCCACTGGCCCTCGCGGCTGGCACGCGATCCTGATTAATAATAAGTCTTCCTCGTATATAGCTTCTTTTGCCGCCCGCGAGAGTGCAGCGTGGGGCGCAGCGTCGAATAGGGGCCCATTGTGTTCGAAAGGAGGGGCGTCTGCCGCTGTGCAGGTCTTTAGTTGTCGGTTCCCGTTTCCTGGTGTCTTGACTGATCGTCATCGCGCTATCGCATACCGCGTTGTTATCGTCATTATTATCGTCATCACCTATTGTCCCCAAGGAGGTTATATGAAAACTATAGCGTCCTTGATTGCACCTTAGCTGCAATTGTGGTGTATTACATAAGATGAGGGGAAGATGGACATGGAACTGAAGAAGGTGAACTGTGAAAGTGGTATGCTTTTTTGGGCGAGTCAAAAAAGGTTGTCGATAGCGGCCTAGAGATTCTCATGTTTCTGCGGTGTTAAAACAGCCACCTACTCCCATTTTTATATCTCAGTTATGGCAACCACAGCACAGGACCGGGTTTATTGGCGGAACATGGGAGAGGCCTTTGCCCTGCAGTGGGCGTAGACAGGCTGATGATGATGATGATGATGATGATGATGATGATATGGCAACCACAAGTGTGGTCTGGATCACAGAGAAGGATGCAAGCTGTGAACAAATGTATGCCCATTTTTAACGACGCCCGGAAAGTTTAATTTTCAAGACTGAGAGCTGCTTACACGAAATGCTACAAGCAAAATCGTATACGGCCCCAAAGTGTTAACAATTTATCGCCGTATACAGCGGGAACGAGAATCAAAGCACGTGATCCTTATTCATTTTGCTGATTTATTCGTACTGCTGCGGTGTGTAATAATCCTTCACTCCTGCAAATGAAAACACCAACATACTAAAAAACAAAAGAACAAAGAGTTATACAATACGCTCATACATTTATGCTACCCTCAATTCGCTCAAATCCGGCTTTCCGCTATTCCTCCGCAGGCGATTTGCACCCTCCACATATTACCATAAATTGTGTTTTCCAGAAGTACGCAGACGGCCCACGAAATTATTCAGCAGCAGTTTCGGCGAGAAAGCATCGTGTTTTTCTTGTATACGCATGAGCGTCACAACGGTTGGCATGGAAACGTCTCTGGTTGCGTAACTTTTATTTTGGCGGATATAAAATAACGTAAATTGAACAAAGCTGAATGAGGAAAGTATTTCCTTTTTTTTTTCGCGTTGACATCCTACCGCGCGCGCGCGCGCGCGCACACACACACACACACACACACACACACACACACACACACACACACACACACACACACACACACACACACACACACACACACACACACACACACACACACACACACGCACACACACGCACGCACGCACGCACAAAGAAGACGCACTCGCGCATGCGTGAGTGTTCTCCAGATAGAACGCGTGTTTCAGAGAGAGAGAGAGAGAGAGAGAGCGACGAGATGAAGACAAAGATACCTAATTGGCTCTTAAAGTGTACGGTTGAATGGGGGCGAATACTTGGCATTGTAAGCCGCTCATAGTTGAAGCTGCTAGTATAGCAGAGCTTGAATGCTGATAAGGTGTTTCTACTAAGAAGGTATAGAGTCCTGTACATTACAGCCGCACAGACGTGGAAGGAACTACCGAAAGCGACAGACAAGGCGCGCACTCGGCTGCTTCGTCACCGCGTTCGCCAATTACAGGCAGCGCGGCGACAGGCCTTACTTCAACGCGTCTGCGGCCTGGCTCTCCCATGTCAGCCCGTCTAGTACGGGCCTCGCGGCCCGCGACAAGAACACACGCACTTATAAGCCATTGTTCCTTCGCACCCGGATTAAGAAAAGGCCGAGTCAGCGTGACACCTTTCGGCGGCGGCTAGGAAGTCGGTCTGCGCTTGGCCGCTTCGTCTTCGTCGCTCAAAATAGAATGCTGCTCGACTGAGTGGAGTGCATGCGCGTGCGAGAACACTGCGCGCAGGATGGTCGCTGTGCCTTGCTTCGTGAGAGATGCGGCGCTTCGCAAGTTGAGCCTCGTTAGCTGGATTTGGGGGCTTATAAACGAGCTCCTTATCGCGCGTCGGTTTAATCCCCTTAACAGGAAGCCTCGCACGCGTCGCACTTTGTATTTTTAAGATAAGGAGTCCGCTCCTTCGCTCAGCTTGACCTTCTGGTCGGTCTTCTACTTTACACGCGAGCATGGCACTGGAGGCAGAATCTCGTCGGCACTGGCTGTAGACGAGTTGCCAAACCTTCCAAGGTAGCTTTCCTGCAATACAAAAGTTCATGCACAACGACGGTGCGTCTCGTCCTCGCTACAACTGTTACGTGCAGTGCGGTGTTTTACGTGTTTAGTCGTTGCAGGACTTGAGGGAGACGCGACGCGCGTTCTCGTTCGCGCGCGTCGCCATGGCCGAAACACGTGAAACGCTACATTGCCCGTAACAATTGTAGCAAGGACGGTAGTGAGGAGGTTTAAAAATTAAACCTCCTTGGAGAAGACGCACCGCCATTGTTCATGAATTTTAACAGCGTATATAGCTGTTTAGGATGGAGGTTAATCACTGTGGAGCGAACGCAGCTCCTCGCGAGTTTGTGGCACAGAAATTAGCGAAGCCCCACTACTCATATCCGGTCAATAAAAATGGAGACGCTGTACGTAACTAGCCTAGCGGGTTAAGCAGTGCAGACGGTGGCAAAACTACTGTAGAGCAGAGTCAAGCAATGAAATAGTGGAGCTCGCTGCAATGATGCCAGCAGCTCTGCTGTTTAACTAGTCAGTGAAGCTGCTTCAAATTCTTTGTAGTGCAGGAAAGCTGCCCTGTAGTTTTTGCAACTAGTCCATCTCATCGGCACTGGCAATCCTGGAGGGCAGAAACCTCACATTTAGCTCTTCATAAGTAATCTTGATTAACGATATAGAAGAAAGGGCGTTCACCAACGGAGAAGTATCTTGCTGCGTTTAAGGTATTTACTCTCTTTTAAAAAGTGCGTCAGTAAACACTTAGAAAGGTTTGGGGTAGAGCTTGAGCGGCAGTGGAGGTCTTGAAAGAGGACGTACAGGCGAGGTGCATGCGAAATGTTCGTTTGTCTAAAGTCTAAAGTTCTTTCGCCACATCGTATAATAACCTAGAGAGGAAACTGGCGCTGCAATCGTTCAACCACCATGGGAATGATGGGAAGTACAGGCTTCGGATTCCATGGATAGCGTCAGCTAGCAAACTGTCTACAAACTTTTCTCTACAGTTTCAGTTTCGTTCTTCGTGAGTCGTGGGTAGTGGGGTGCGTTTCAAAGCACACAAGCAGCGCCTTTGTTGTTCAAAGAGGCTGAAGACCGCTAGATCTCTTGATTTGCTGTTTCGTTGCAGCTTTACAGGTTGTATATGACAGTTTTAGTGAAGTGTCGTGCACTCACCGCTGCGCATAGATGTAGCGTCCCATGCCAGTGCAGGAAATTGCGTAGAGTTCACGTTTTTTTATAAGCGCGTCTTGCCAAAACTCGTTCAAATCGGCTGCAAAACGACGGCGAAGCTAAGAAGACGCACCTTCACGCTCCTCTGGCTTGACTTCACAACAAAACGAGAGACGCGTTGGAGGCAGACCACTTGGACAGACGCACCTGGCATCGCAGCAGCCGATACGTTATGTGTTTCTCACTCAATACCGTACTGTTATTTCCATAAATAGATAATGCGTACTTTCGAGTGAAAAACAAGCGTGTTTGTTTTCAAGTGTTGTAAAAAAATAATTCATTATAATGCCAAATCTGGAACACAATTGCAGAGCAATGCATACCCTGGTGGTTGAGTTTGTCCAGGTTTCACTTCCATCTCACGGTCAGGCAAACTTTTTGCAATAAGTTTTACGTACACAAGAATGAAGCATGTTTTAACTGGAAATAATTTCATATACTTTGTTTTACACTCGGCAAACAAGCGTCGCGAATCTCAAGAACAAAAGCCATCCGAAGCAGATCCGAAGCCTGTACTTCCCATCATTCCCATGGTGGTTGAAACGCCGCTCAAGGAGCCCGCGTAGACACTAGCGCCAGATTCCCCTCTAGGTATTATTGTAAGAAACTCTATGTTTCGCCAGAATATCAGTTGTACGTGTTGCCTCCGCGTCATTCCATGTGTTTATTTATGTCCATGTTACTGAATTATGTTTTATATTTCTCGTGAAGGTATTTCTAGCAAGAAAACGTCATGTTAAATTGTTATTGATGTTAACCGTTTGTGATACAGTAAATTTTTCTAAACACAGTACTCAAAATCGTCGACCATTTTTTTAAACACATACGTAAGTGCAATATAACATAAAACATCAATGACTGCCTCGCTTGCTCAGGAGTTCAATAACCAGGAATCTAGGCGCAGTTGCAATAAGCAAAACTAATTTTGAATACGAAGTCTATAAACAGTGCTAGAGTAGTACAGGAACAGTTTCCTAATGTAACTACAAACCGCTGAATATAAGCAACAGCTGCCTTTGAAAGCTTTTATCGCACAGCTTGACTCGCTTATTAGCGAATACGTCCACACCTACGCTAAATAGGAGCTCGGCGAACGCACTATATGGTACTCCTGTATTCACATTCAGGAAGAGCTGGTGAACGCGCGGAGACGTTTCCTTGAGCCGGCTCATGGCGATGCCATGCGGCACTAAAGGTAGACAGTCCCTCATCTTCAGTTGGCGATTATGTTCAGAAAGCCTTGGCGAAGAAGTCATCTTCCGTTGTGCTGAAGCTCACACCGAGTCTTGATGTCCGCAAGCCGAGCAGATCTTGACGGCTCACTTTTGACGGTTACAAGGACCGCATTACATTTCGCTTCATCGACATTCAACGACAACTTGAACCTCGAAAGCAAGGTAGCGAAACTATAGCAAGTTGCTATAGCAACTATAGCGACTATAGCAAGCAAGAAATTTCGGCAATTTGCTCCCCACTGCGATTTCCTCCGCGCGAAAAAGGACCCCGTGCGGTGTCGCTTTCTCAATGCTCGGCGGGCTCACAGCAGTCCGCCGCAGCGGCAAAATAACTTCGAGGCTAGCTCTGAGAAAGGCGCTCCTAGAAGACGAATGAATTTTGTGTAAGACTGCGAGTATAATTGAAATGGAAAGTAACGAGTAACGTGACACCTCACGTTACCGAAAAATGGTAACGAAAGTACGTACAGTTCCGAAACAGTAACGAGTACGTTACTTAGTTACTGAAAAAAGTAACGCGTTGCCGTTAACGCCGTTACTTGTAACGCGTTACCGCCAACACTGATTATAAGTGTCAGTTCATTTCACGTTATTGTAAAGCAATCTAGCCAGCTAATGCAAGTGGATGCAAGACCTGGCACTTAATGGTGCATGGGTAGTAGTAGAGGTTCGAGGAGAGCAAAGACGCTGACTTTTGCAACCCATAAGGGAGTACGGTGCAGCGGCGCTGGGTATAGAGAAGTGTGAAAGAAGAGAGCAGAAAGGATGGGTCACCGTCTCGAGGAATGAGTATCTCGCAACACCGAGCGCCAGGCCGGGGTACCTTTCGCCCCATAGAAGAACAGGCGGGTGCCCGGCGGCATTGGGAATCGAACCCACTACCTCCCGCACTGGAAGCGGACGCTCTAACCGCTTGACCACCGCTGTGGTTGCATGGGTACTCCTCTGAGTCCTCTCGAAAATGTATTGTTTGCCACTCTCTTCTGCCTTTCGCCTACCATCTACCCAGACCCATCGAGCCCTACTTACTTTCTTAAACAATACCGACTTGGCCTCGCGCTTATAGACGTTTTTCCATGTGACCACTTACAGTAAAACCCCGGTGATACGATCACGGCTCGTACGAATTTCGGGGTGATACGAATTTTTCTGCAGTCCCGGCCAAGGCCCATTAGCCTGCAATGTATTGGAGTACGGTTGTTGCGAACCGGTTTGCACACCGCGACGTTTGATACGAACGTACGCTGGCGCACAGTTACAAACAGGTGCTGCCTGCGCTGTCGCGGAAGACGCGGCAGTTACGCGCGGGCGCGGGCATACGCGCTGCGCGACCATCACCGGTGCATCGTTGCCTCCAAAATAGTGCGCGAATCTTCGAGGCCTTTAGGCGCCTTCGCGTTTAGAATAAAAATGACGTTGACGTCACGCTTTTTTTTTTTTTTCCGACGTGTTGACGCGTGCTCCTGTGCTCGAGGCAGCAGCGTCTTTGTACTGTGTTAACACATGCCTGCCACGTCGATGCAAGCCATGTCCCCGCAATCAGACGTTCTATGAAACAAGACTGAAACTTGGGCTGCGGGTCCGTCATGAAGTCTCATGAAAGGTGGACGAAGACCCCAAGAGACGAAGCGGACGGTCTTGGCGAAGGTGCTTGGCCTCTTATCTATCAAGTGCAAAGCGCTTCTTAAGTGATATTCGCCGCAGTACTCTAGTGTGATGCAGAAAACCTTAGTAAGATTAAGGGGCTACTAGCGGTCACGGGGTACAACACATCTGGTCCATTAATTACACACGCGCGCATGCACCGTATATTTGCGAGTACAAGTACGATCATTGACGTCTAAAAACTTTACTGGCGATCATTCAGAGCTGTTCATGACCTCGCTGCGACCCTGAGAAATACTAAATCAAAACGTATGCCAACTTTCTTTTGTCGCGTACTAATTTTCCATGTTTTCTGGTGATACGAATTTCGGATGATACGAATATTTTCGGTAACCCTGCGAGATTCGTATCACTGAGATTTTACTGTATTTGTGTTAACGTCTGTGTTATTTGTTTGTTTGTTTTTTCTCTTTTCTTTCCTCTTTCTTTCTCCCCTATCTTATTTCCTCTGTTTCCCCCTTCCCGAAGGAGCAGGCAGGCGTTGTGCCCCTTTAGGTGGCAGTTGTCAGCCTGTTCCCTGCCTATTTCCTCTGTGTCTTTGTGTTTTCTATGTATTCAAACCAAATAAATAAATGAATAAATAATAACGAGGCTGCTTACTGCTCCATTATTGGTTAGAGGAATTAGCGTATTCCATAACCTCAAACGACTGTCTCTGCCCGTGTGTTCTTCGAGCTTTACTTCCAGACTGTTATTATCCAACAGGAACCGTAATGTCTATCAGAGCAGGCTGCCTTAGCTTAGCGTGAGTACAACTATCTTTTTATTTTTCATCATAGCGTGCCGAAGAAGCGCTTACTGCAATCCCCGGGCCTTTTCTTTCCTAAGTGCATTCTTCAATACGATATATCTTAGAAACCTCACTGCAGATCCATTAAACAGAGTGTTTCTCATAGCGGCACGCACACAGCAATGTGGCGAATCCATTGCGAGCTTTCTCCTAACGACGGGTGCAAGTGCTGGGAAGTAGTGCACTGTAAGCAAACGTGACCTCGCCAGAAGCTCGCTTCTACAGGCACCGTTTTTCTCTTGCTTGCATTGGCGTGGTGCTAGAGACGTCTATTGGTACGTGGTGTAGCACGCAAGCGTTAGCAGAGAAAACTGAAAGCAAGGCAGCGTCGTCGTTCAGGTCACGAGCGCAGTTCGTGTAGTGGTGCGTTCTACCCTTTGCGGCCGTACGCACGGAAGAAAGTCCTTAAGTGGCTACGGAACATGCCATCCGATTCTTTTTAATGGTTTCGGAATTCTATAGGCCCCGAGACTCCGTTGTCAGTAAAAAGACACACTCTGCGCACCATTAGCATTGTCTCGGGTTTCGTGCACGACATGCCGCCGATGTACTCGGCATAGGCAGCGGATGCCCGTAGGGGAAGCAAACATTCGTTTTCGAGAACGAAGGCACCTTGCGTTGGCGTGTGTGCGGTGCGCGGTGCTGCTTCGTAATGGCTGAAAGGCTTCGCGTGTTGAAGATGGTGCACGAGCGTACGTCAAAAGATCGACAACGCGAGCGATGACTTGGCATGACCTCTTGCGCGTTGACATCTTTTCGGGGCTGTAAGGTCTGCCTTGCGCGCTGCACTCAAATGACTTTCACCTGATGTTTTATCCCACACACATAATAAATGGCACGCGGTGGGACTGAAAAAAATGAAACACAGTTTGTATAAATAAAGTAAATGTAATGTGCATATGTTTTCCTGGAATCGTTTCACGGTTCATCCTTTTGGACCAAGAAACAGTGTCATAGGATGCAAAGAAGACATCGAAGAAATATTATGCGTCACTACTCCACGTTTTTAGATTGAGTAGTGATAAGACGAGAAGAATAGAGTCCAGATGACACGAGAGCTCAACGGTGACACAGCCTCATACACGAGTCCAGTCCTGCACTGGGCAGAAGAGAGAGAGAAAAGAGATGGAAAGGCAGAGAGGTTAGCTAGTGCATAAGTACTGGTTGGCTACTCCGCGCTGTAGAAAGGGGTAAATGGAATAAAACATGTTAGAGAAAAATATGGCGTAAAAAAAAACGGAGAAGAAAGCGCGCATACTAAACATATGCCATGCGATGTACGTATACCTGTCACAGTCTGTTGTTTAATTCAGCATACCGCAGCCTAGACCATAGGCTTCCACGGATCTTCCGTGGATCTTCCGACGATCTTTTCTGGACTTTGCGCGGGGTCAATGACCTAAAATCCGAGAATGGTGTGATATTTGAGTGGTTGCCAGAGAAGAGTCTCATTTTTGTTGTTCTTCGACACACGTAGTACGCTGGGCAGACGCAAAGTATGCGCGCAAATTATGCGCGACTATAGTCTCTATTACGTGGCAGAGGTTGCAGTATTCACCGCTCTCCGGACAAATTAACATAGAGAAAGAGAGACAGAGAAATTGAAGAAAGGCAGGGAAGTGAACAAAACGTCTCAAAGGAAGCAAGCCAGAAATGACCACTACCGAGCGTTGTGTTCTAGCTGTCCCCCTTTCCGGCGTTCTAGCTTTGATTCTATGAAAAACACGAGTCGTAAAGTATCACGTACAACGCCAGCCTATTTCACTCTTGAAACTGCTTAAGAATTTAATTCTTTAGGTTAGTGGAAATTTTGCTGTATTTCGAATATATATACGTTATGCTCTAACCAGTATTCCTTTTTTTCTTTCTTCCTTTTCAGAAACATGAATGGCATTCAGCTCAAACCGGTAAGAGGCCCTGTGTACTCGCAAAATTTCTGGCCGTAGCACGGCTATCTGCTACTCTTGACAAATAGAGTATTATTTTTTAGCAGTAGCAGGATAAAACGAGATAACATTTGCATCTGCCCAGGATGACGTATAATATGTTCTGAACTTCCAGCAACATTTTGTTTTGTACGTAAGTTTTCCGATCGTAATCTTACTGCGTCTTTTTCTAACCGTTGTTTCTGTTATTTTGGCTGCTTTAGATACAGTTATCATGTCAGAGCAATACAGTAGCCAACACTAGGTACATACATGTCCTTAACGACGAAAAAGTAAAGTCATACCATGAAAAAAATTATAACAACCTGTCCGTCATTGCTACTGTCCAAGAAGAGCACTGTCATACAAAAAATAGAAATGAAATGGCAAAACATTACTTAATAGTTTGTTTTACCATAATTACAAATGAACATTATTCCGACATATTATAATAACTACTGTAAGCTCTTTACGGAAATTATACCGAGTTTCAATGAGACTTTGGAGGTGTCCAATATAGCGCGTAACAGCTGTTCGTTAGGTCTATGCGAGGCTTAACCCAGTTAATAAAAATTACGCAATTGGAGCCCGCTCTCGCGAAACAACTTAGGTTGACGCGAATGTTTCCTGGACGTGAGTGTGTATACTGTTGGCCGACTCACACGGATATGGCATAAACATTCAACAGAAGCCGTGTTCCGGAATAATTACAATGGCGAAAGCCCTTGACCACGAAACTGGATAGAAAAAAAAGGGAAAATATTTGACAGAGTAAGTAAACAAGCTCTGTTCTACACATTAAAATCGCACGCCACCAGCGTCCATCGCAGAATTCCATCTGCTCACAGGCTGACCAATAAAGAATGGGGGTCACGAAGGCAACATTTGGTGACTGTGCCACGCAGCAGCCTATAGCGCACGGGATGTAGCTGATTACCATTATAATGGCGAACCGGGCTTGTACTTCTCTTTATTATGCGGAATCAGAAAGATTTACAAGCAGCTGGCTAGACCACTCGACATTATGCGCAGTCTGCAAGGTCGCACTTTTCTTTCTTTTTTTTTTCCTGTGTGTGGTGTGAGCGAATACCTATACGGTATTGCACGCCATGCTGGGAATTCGACGTTCAGGAACGGTCCCCCGGTTTCCTGGTTTCAGTGTGACGGGAACGTAGCGAACTCTGCCCCTACAATGAAGTCGGAAGGGGCTCGGCAGAATGTTAAGTCAGGCGTCTTGTAAAGCGGCACGTACGTGTATTGAGAGAGAGGGAGAGAAAGAGACGCTTCCTAGTGTTTTTAAACACGACGTTAAGTTTAGGTATATAACAGGGCCCCGACATTCGGCAAGAATTGACGGCACATTACATGTCTGTGGGTAGGGCGCTGCAGATATATATATATATATATATATATATATATATATATATATATATATATATATATATATATATATATATATATATATATATATATATACCGTTGCATATATATAGCGATCGAACCTGGAGGATCAGGCAAGGTCGTGTGATTATATTAGTTCTGAGCGTTTCATCGCCTTACAAAAGGAAAAAAAAAAGCCTCTTAAAGGGAAAAAAAGGTTCTGAGCTGCAGATTACTCGCCACAAATCAGCGTTCATGCATCTACGAAAAAAAAAAAAAGATTAAACGCTTCTCTTTTATCCTGCACGAACTCCGGCTCCCTAGCGACGTCACGGGTCCCTTGTTTCCAAACACGAAGGTTGCTTCATGTCTGTAAATAAGGAATGCTTCGATCCGTTGTCAACAAGGAACCCATTCCTCACTGTCCACAGTGAATCGTTTTTCACTTTAATCAGTGACCGTAACGTTCATTTGCAATGAATCTTGCTTATAGCAGCAAACAGTAAGTCATGAAGTCGGTGATCAGCCGCAAAGGCTGATCACCGACTTCATGACTTACTGTTGACTTCATGACTTCATGACTACTGTAGCGCATTCAGAAGCCTGCATTTGCATACAGCCGGTCGACGATCCTCTGCAGCTTTCTTTTGCTTCGCACTGAGCAGTCGTCGTGTCGTCAGTTGAGTCGCTGTGCATTCGACATTAAACACGTGGCCGCCGCGTTCGGGACACGCAAAAGCAACAAGTGCGGCGTGCGCGCGCGATCACACAATGCTCACATTTACGCCATAACTGAGACATTCGTGCGACCCATACTAGAAGGTCAGTAACGCCTTACTACTTTGTGGGCCGGCGAGCGATGGTAACGGTGTTCCAGCAGCACGCGCACGGAGAGCTTCCTTTCGCTCAGTCGTCGCAACGCGTCAGAGAGTGTCTGTTTCTCTGATGTGTCAGCTAATAATAAACATAATATTATTGCGATAGCAATTATATGGACAGTCTCGGCTGGAAAATGTCCGTCCCCGTCGCCGTCATGCACCGTATATGTATATATATATATATATATATATATATATATATATATATATATATATATATATAAAAGCCCCAAAGAAAAATAATTCAGAAAAATGCTTCCGAAGCGCGGAATCGAACCAGGGACCTCTTGCTCCGCAGCGAGTGGCGCTATCCACTACGCCACGAAACGCAGATCCTCCACGTAGCTAACGGCGAGCGTTAGATACATACCCTTTACCGCTGGACGGACTCAGAGACGGCAGGCGATAATAAGCGTTTCTTCATTACCAGCGAGATGGCGCTAGCAGCACGACGGGCGCATTCAAAAGTCGTCGTCGAGCTCGCTCGCTTCTTATATTTGCGCAGCGAGAACATTGCCCTTCCGTTGTCTGCTCGCGCGGTTTTCTCGCGGTGAGGGGAAGAGGAATGTTTCAGGCTTTCACCGTGATGTCCGCGCTCATGTTACCGAGCGTACGAAAGTCACTCGAGCTGAAGGGACGCCGCTAAACGAACAAACAGAAGATGAGCGCGAACTATCAAGTGTCACAGCTCGACAGTTGAAGCACGCTAGTTTCCTTCGCTGCTTCGGCCGCCTTTGCAACAGGAACGCTGTTCAAACTGAGAGTATCCATTGGCGAGCCTCACTTCGTATAGCACTAATTTCTTGCTATCGCATTCATTGCTTCGCCCTTGCGGCGAAACTATGACTCTTTATTATTAACAACAACAACAACAACAACAACAACAATAATAATAATAATAATAATAATAATAATAATAATAATAATAATAATAATAATAATAATAATAATAATAATAATAATAATAATAATAATAACTGCTGGGGTCTCATATGCAAGAACCCCGATATGATTATGAGGCACGCCGCAGTGGAGGGCTCCGGACATTATGACTACCTGGGGTTCTTTAACGCGCACCTAAATCTAAATGCACGGAGCTCTTGCATTTCGCCTCCATCGAAATGCGACCGCCGCGGCCGGGATAGAATCCGCGACCTTGGGGTCAGCAACCGAGCACCGTAACCACAGCAGCCGCAGCAGCACTACGTAGAACTACAGCTCAAAATTAAAGAAAATCTCACAAGAAGCAAGTTCCTCCTTTTTTTTTGTCTTAGAATGTACACGGGTGTTCTTGCATTTCCCACCGGGCGAAAGGTGGCCGCCGTGGTCGGGATTCGAACCCGCTCCCTTAGCTTAGCGGCCCAACACCTTAGCCGTTAAGCTACCGCTGCGAGGTGCCGTGCTCAATCGCAGTCTATAGTCTAAGATTCTTTCCCCGATAATAATATTCTGAATCTTTGACTGTATAGTGCAGCGCGTGCGGCGTAGCATTAAAGCGAGAGATGATGTCCCGAGAAAGCGCGTCTCAGGTCGTTGATCATAAGTCATTCCAGTGACGTGCTGACGTCAAACTAACATGTTGGGCGTCACTTGTATAGAGGCGATGCCTTTTTGATAAATTAGCGAACGCTTCTGTTCAAGAAGCGTCAGTGTATACGTGCTATGGAGGTACCTCCGATGCACGAAGAAATGGAAAAGGAATGGCTTCTTCAGGAACACTACGATGAAATGGTGAGAATAACAGATAGTTGGTAGGTGTTCATGTTAATATGGTGTTTGTGGTGTCTTGACTTCTCTCTTGTGTCCATGTTTGCACGACCTGTCTTTTCAACATTAAATGGTGAGTTCACGCCGCCACGAGGCACCGTGCGCGCCGCTTTGGAAGTTTTGTCTGTAGTTATTTGACTCCCTCTGTATCGCTCAACATGTGGAAATTTGGCAAGCAGCGAGGAAATGTTGATGTACCACCGAGTTTTTCCACAGCAGCTCAATCACGTCTCAGCAAGATTATCTTCGCTTCGTTTGCTTCGAAGGCGCGAGTGTTTATACTGTTGGTGCGGTTTGGTGTTTAAAAAAAAAAGTTCACAATTTCCGAATATCTGGCGTAATTTCTGTTTTTTTTTTCAGCTTTGATTTTCACCGATCTTTTTTCTCATGTTTGGTGAACGCGTTTTTAAGGTACACTTTTGTATAAGTGTACATAAAATTTTTCACGTTGAGACTAGCGTTGAGAGTAGCCGTTGAGACCAGGCTATTTTTTTGTCGTAGATATCCTGTTAGTAAATTTTATGATGTTTAACCGTGCTTTGTGTGTCTGTAAATCCTGTTCTTCAACACTCTTCTCAAATCTAATAGTTCGATCCCGGCCGCGGCGATCGCATTTCGATGGAGGCGAAATGCTATAGAGGCCCGTGTACTGTGCGATGTCAGCACACGTTAAAGAACACCAGGTGGTCGAAATTTCCGGAGCCCTCCATTACGGCGTGCCTCATAACCATATCGTGGTTTTGACATGTAAAACTCCACAAATTATTATCATATCTGATATGCGTAACTGAGAAGTTTTCGAGAAAGAGCTGCCAGCAATGTCTACTCCATCTGGCAATAACCGACTATGCATCAATTGTGATATCGCCTATAATTATAGCTCCGTTGTCCTTAATGTATCCAGTTGTAAGATTAGCACACATTTGTGAACAATTTTTAGTCCTCCATAAACGTTATAATTGCGTAGATATATACACTGCAGTTGTAGCTCTTGTTGCAGAAGAGAAAAATGAAAATAATAGGACTCCACTTCGCGTATCCGAAGACTTCGTCACGGTACTTAAAGACAACCACAGTTTGTTACGTTCATCTACTATAACTACACAACTACAGAAGATTAACGAAGAAAAGACACAACCTGTTTCCGCGCGCTGGCAGGTGGTCAAGCCGTAATGCAATTTATTCTCGCTCGCCTCGAGCTGTGGCTTAAGACTCTTTTCCTAATTAGCTGACCCAGGTGTCGAGTTCCCCGTCGGTCCAGTCTACTCCTATTTCCTACCCATACGTCATGAAAAAAAAAAGTGCCTTATTCACTCGTCCGCTCGGGTTTTCCGGGGAGTCGGATTAACGCTGGGATCGGGGCGCGTCTCGAGGCATAATCCGCGATTTGTCAGCTTTGCGTATACGGTGGCTCTCGGGGCGCTGGAATCCGAGAGGAAAGCCAACCAACTCCAGCACACGTCCTCACTGGAAGAAAAAAAAAATATTTATGTGCTAATAACTCGATCGCATGTAACGCCGGACTTGGCTATTCCAATGCGCAGCTGATCAAGGAGCGCCTGCTTCTACAGACGACGGGTATTGTCGTTAAATGGAAACTAAACAAAATACTGCAATCATGACTAACTACATTTTCGTAATGCCCAACAGAGGCTAGTACTTCTGATAATGTAAGCTTGGTAAGCCCGGAAAGACGGATAGTTGAAAGGCTACTGGCGACGCCACTGAACTTCTCACACCAACTGGCCGTGGAGTCACTGAATTGGATGACGTCTGCAGAGCTAGTCATACTTTTGTATACTACACGCAAATTGCAACTACTTAGCATGCAAAAAATGTTCCAAAAGCCGGGTGAATTCATGATTGTAAAAGGTTTACTCCGACTCAACATAACAAATATTAACAAAATAACATAGACGTATCTTAACCTATGCAGGTGGCATCCTCAATATACATTGGCAATAAAAAAACGCGCGATGATTCAGCCCAACATTTTTTAAGCGTTTTTTTTTTTGCACACGACCTCTCGAAATACGCGAAACCACGGGACCATCCGTCGACGTCATGCTGACGTCATCCGCGGAGCGGGTTGGTTGGACAATCAACCTTTAACCTTAAGAAATCAATCGGCCATAGCCGTGCGAAAACTAAACGCGCGCAAAGAATCATCCTCCAAAACATAACGCAGAGTTCTGGAAACCGAACGCTAAAGTCGAACACCAATTTACATTTCCCAGTTATTAAGGGGTCATCACAATAAATATGCATATTCATGAATAAATGGTACGAATGGTGAATAGTGTTAATAGGCTATGTTAGAAGGATCGTGAGGAAGTGTTGACGCGATTCCGGACGAGGAGACGTATATCGCCATCTTCTGCAGCCCGTTAGGGAGCATGGCTCCGCATAAAAGGTCACGGGTTCTAGTACCAAAGGCACCTCCGTCTATTTACAAATATAAAAATTCATAGGCTGCAGAACACTCGGCTCCAGAGAGTCGTGGGATCGAATCCTGGCCGCGGCGGCCGCATTTTCGATGCATGCGAAAATTCTTGAGGACGGTATGCTTAGATTTAGGCGCCCGTTAAAGAACCCCAGTTAGTCGAAAGTTCCGGAGCACTCCACTACGGCGTCTCTCATAATCATGTCGCGGTTTAGGGACGTTAAACCCCAGCAATTATTATCATTATAGAACACTCGGCTCGTAAATATAGCACCGCCTGTAAACAGCGCACGGTTCTCACAAGTGTTGATTCTCCGCGCATCGCCTTCCTCCCTAATCTATTCAGCTCACACACCGCACCGCGAACAGTTTGAAGAACCTGCGTCTCGCAAGAGCAGGCTCGAGATGAAGCGATGTCGTCGCTGGCGCGCGCTATGACGTCGGTAGGAATCGCGCGAGCGACCGATCGCGGCGACTCGTGCGCGACCGCGAAATCGGCAGCGCAAAACGCGTAATGTATCTCGAGCGTGCGGCCTGGCGTAGTTACTCCGACGGCGTTGTCATCGTCAGCGGCGACAGCGTCGGTTGCTGCTGCTGCTACCCGCAGGAATGCACTTCGTTGGACGCAACAGGAGGAAGGAAAGAGGCTCGCGCGAACGCCTAGGCTGCTCATCGATCGAGGAAAAAAAAGGGCGCCCGCTGGAACAACCACAATGCCTGTGAGTGTGTTCGTCTCTATCTGCTGCTCAGCGGGCTCGCCCTTGTGTATTTATTTTCTTTATTTCTCGTGTCGCGTCACTGTGACTCGCCTCTCCCCCCTCGACGCTGATAGCCGTCTCCCTCACCTCGTGCGCCATGCTTGCCGCTGTCGCGTTCGGGTCATCACGCGTAGGCGACGTGATATTCCTCGCTGAAACGCGGGGAGGTTTAGCACGCACGACTAGTACAGCTCGCAGAGTTTGTGCTCCCTTTCGAAGGGAGCCTGGCCAGAACTCTGCTCGTCACAGGAACGCACGTTCTGAACGAAGCCTGGCGTCGTTATCCGGGCTCCGTCGCCCTGGGAACCGAAAGTTTCTCGCACCGTGTTCTTTTGAAAGGTGTCGTCAAGGGACGATCAGCGTACTTCGAGCTACGGCATTTATAAGTTTCGTGTCTCCTCTCTAACTGTTTTTTATGTCGTCCTATATGAAAGACTCCTTAATCACAGTTAAGCGCCGTTTATTCGACGTGACGCGTTTTTTTCTCTATTTTGTTTTCTTCTTCTGTTTGAACAAAGGAGTGCAGACTAGTGACGGTCATGTACGGGCAGTGCCCACTGGAGAACTGCACACGATTATTGCAGTATGTTCCCACGATTTGCCCATCAAAAGCAATAGCGTCGCAGTCGTGCACTTCCTGCTATGTAGGGATTCGAGCTATTCGTACGTCCTTCAATCGCACTACACTCTTTAAGGCGCGTAGTAACCGTCTAGCATCGATAGAGCCAACGGGGAGGCCAACGCGCGCGAACCACCGGTCGCGTAACCTTTCGCACTAAGTCAAACCGAAATCATTAGATATATACTCTGTCTGATGGCACTTTGCCCGGTATAGTCAATGCGAGTCGGTTATCTTAGCCATTACAGCGCTTTCACTGCAGCTTGTTCGAACTTAAAACTGGCTGTGCGATCTCGATGAACATGTCTAAACTAATATCGAGACATTGTATTTTTTTTTTCGAGCAACTTCGTCTGTGTCACCATGTGGTTTGTGTATTGCTATTTGAGATGTCGCTGAAGAAAACAGGTTCGTCTGTAGTGCTCGAACGTTGCCTGTCAAGACTTTCTGTCCACGAAGCAGCTGCTTCATTCTCTTCGTGCACAAATATACATCTCTGTGTAACGAATACTGGCGTCATCCGTGACAAGTATCTTTTGTCCGGATAAGAAAAGGATTAGCAGTCACATGCGAGAAATATCCGAATCCGACTCAAGCATTTAGCTTCGCACACCGTGTACGCGTCCTGTAGTAATTTGTCCATCCAAGACACACATCCCTGTGCGCGATCAGTTGTTCCTTGCCGCTTTCTTTATGGCAACCCTGACAGTGTACGAATGAGAGGGCTGCAGCGTTTAATATGCGCGCTGCAAACGACGACACAGCGAGCGCAGTACCATATGCTTCTCGCCCTTTCTTTCGTTCTTCTTTCTTTCTTTCTTTCTTTCTTTCTTTCTTTCTTTCTTTCTTTCTTTCTTTCTTTCTTTCTTTCTTTCTTTCTTCTTCTTT